>NC_064618.1:662314362-662640862 GCF_023898315.1 Schistocerca nitens
TGAAAATATTTTCTTTTTCTAAACAACCTTATTCGGATTTTTCTTTCTCCTTTTGGCAGTTTCGTGAATTTTGAACACATGTTACTTATATATCTCTCAATGGCTTTGAAAACAAAGATGGAACTACCCACTATAGTGGACAAAACACAGCTGCATAAAGAAAGGAAAAGGGGTGCAAGTGTGTTAGTGCAGCACCTCACCTCAGATCCTGTTTAGTAGACAAATACTTCTTTGACATCAACTGGGACATAATTTTTAATGATGTGCATTTGTTCACAAATTATGCAACCTGTGACACTGAACAGGATTTTATTAGTAAATATAGATGTTAACTGATGTAAGTTATTTCTTAGCACTATTTTTATGATTGTACTTGTTATATTTTACGCACTATGGTCAAGCAAATACTTTTTGAGCCACAGTACATGATGCATTACATTTCAGAGTTCAGAGTTCAGTTGGCTTACACAGGGATCATCACAATAAGATAAGCAGTGGGGGAAAAAAAAACAGTGTTCAGTTTCACATTGACAGTGAATGATGTTGGGATATCAATGTTAGAGAAGGGCTAAATTTTGCCTCCACTACCACTAACCTGGCCATCTGTGATTTTGTCAGCAGGGTATTTTGAATTTTTCTAGTGAGACTGTAGAAGAAATAAAGCAAGAGATTTGCAGGGCAATAACTAGGATGCTCACACCCAACAAGGGCCAATTCGAGAACATTTTTCTTCACAAGCGACTCAGACCTACTTCTGGCCCATGTACCCCTTTTTTTTCCCCTTTTCCCTCACACACTTTCCCCCATGTCTGTTTTTGCTGTTAATTGTGATACTCACTGTCACAAACCTTGCACTTGGGTGCCCCTCTTGGCTTTGCATTCCAAGCAGCCATGCTAACTGTTATATGTCCTGCATACAAGGTGGTCAGAAACAGTCTGAAATGCTTGTAAAGGTGTTGCAGGAGAGGTTGTGTTGAGAAATAACTGTTAAGAAAAAAAAATCAGTATGTTGTGCTGTTTCCAAGTTAATTAGCATTGAAACTAGGCAATCAGCCATTGGGCATGCAAATTCAAGAGCCAGATTCAGTTAAGCTGCTGTACCTGGGGCTAGTGGTGGTAGCCAGTTCTGGTAACCAGAAGTGGACACTACAAGTTTTACTGGCCAGCCAATAATAGCTTCCAATATTTTCTCATTTGCAGCTGCCAGTGTGTCATTAGAAGTGGTAGAGTATAGAGTGTTTTTGTTGTTTGGTGAAAAATATGGAATGTAACAGTGATAGTGAGTTTGAGGAGGATTTTGATGAAGTGATGGGTGAAACAGTTGTAACTGTAAGTGAGGAGGTGAGAACCATTTTAAGTCAACATAGAGCATGGGTAAAAGACTGAGTAGGTCGAAGAGAAACCTCAGAGCATCATCAATTTTTTCCTGAACTGTCGGTGGAGGATCCTTTAGAATATAAGAGACAGTTGCAAATGACTGTTGATCAATTTAATGAGCTTTTGAGCACAATTGAGCAACAGGTAGCTAAAAGAGATACTATTATGAGAAACGCATTAACTCTGAAACAAAAACTGGAAGTTACACTGCGGTATTTAACAAGTGGTGATAGCTTTCAGTATCTAGCATTATTATTTTGCTTACTGGCCACCACAATTTCAAGATTCATTCCTGAAGTTCTCCAATCAATCATGAGTGGATTACAACACTACTTAATGGTGAGTTTCACCAGCTGATTTATGTGTAATTTAATAAAAGTAGAAGTTTAGGAAGTCATCTAGACATATTTTCTATTATGTATTTAAGACTTAAATTGGAAAAGTAAATTAAAAGTAAAGTAATTATGCAATTGTTTTTAAGGAAATTAAAATTTTGAGTAATATAAATGAAACAAAAATTAATTAAATAATTATTCCTAATTGAGTATTTAATCATATATAAAAAACAAAGATGCTGTTAACGTACCAAACGAGAAAGCGATGGTATGTTGATAGACACAATGAAAAACACACAAACACACACACACAGCTTTCAAGCTTTCGCAACCCAAGGTTGCTTCATCAGGAAAGAGAGAAGGAGAGGGAAAGATGAAAGGATGTGAGTTTTAAGAGAGAGAGTAAGGAGTCATTCCAATCCCGGGAGCGTAAAGACTTACCTTAGGGGGAAAAAAGGACAGGTATACACTCGCACACACACATATATGTATGTGTATATGTGCGGATGGATATGCGTGTGTGTGTGACCGAGTGTATACCTGTCCTTTTTTCCCCCTAAGGTAAGTCTTTCCGCTCCCGGGATTGGAATGACACCTTACCCTCTCCCTTAAAACCCACATCCTTTCGTCTTTCCCTCTCCTTCTCTCTTTCCTAATGAAGCAACCTTGGGTTGTGAAAGCTTGAAATTTGTGTGTGTGTTTGTGTGTTTTTCATTGTGTCTATCAACATACCATCGCTTTCTCGTTTGGTAAGTTAACAGTATCTTTGTTTTTTATATGGATTTTTCCACGTGGAATGATTATTTAATCACAATTATTTAGACAAATAAAGTCTTTATACATAACCTACTACTACAGAACTTTAATAAGGCAAATAAGAGTCATCAGGTTTTTCATCAGGTGTTATAATTGTAACAAAGTTTTCTACAAACAAAACACTATTTCATGTAAACGTTAACTCAGTCTCTCTTCCTGGAGAAGCTAATGAGGATTTATGTAAATCATATCATAAACCTTGAATACTTCCGAGTTCAAATGGGTAAGGTCTTTCTCTTCATCTGACAGATGCGAAGATGTACTTCTGTATGGAGATGCAGAAGTAACTGAGGAAGCTGGCGGCAAGTGTTTTAATTTTTCTTTGGTGATAAATCTTCGCAATTTTTTTGCAAGATTGCAGAGCTGCTGGCAGCAAGTATTGTCATTTGGCCTGCAATATCTTGGCCAAACAGCTCTTACATGTACACCACTTTTTTTGAAGATGATGGTCTATCCGAAGCAATTTTTTGTGATTTCTTAATTGCACTTTCAACTTTGGAAAGTTTTGAAATATGTCCAATCTTTGCAACAAATTGGTTCTCTTGCACTAACATTTTTCTCACTTTTACTGTGCTCTTAGCAATTAGAAGGCTATCATCATCCATGTGTTGAGTACCTTGTTCTTCATTTTCTTGAAGTACATTAAGGACATTAATGGCTTCCTGTCGCCCATCATCATCTTCTTCAGTGGGGCATTTCTGAAAAATACAAACATGCCATTATAGAAATTTTACGATGATTTGAAAATTTAAATAGTACTGCAAATACAGCATTATACTGTTGGCTTTAGCTGATGGTGATTATAAATTCATATATGTAGTTGTGGGCACAAATGGAAGGTCTAATGATGGAATTGTGTTTAAGCTGTCTACTTTGAAAACAGTCATCAACAGAAACAGCCTGAATTTGCTGCATAAATGCATTGTTACAGCAGATAAGGCACTTCCCCTGTATACAAAACTGATGAAACCCATCTCAAGAAGAACCTTGTCCTTAGATGAATTCAGCTATCAGTTATCAAGAGCACAAAGAGTTGTTGAGAATGCATTTGGCATACTAGCACCTAGATTTAAAGTATTTCAAGAAGACACTGATGTTAATTTACTCACAATTGATCTAATTGTGCAAGGTGAATGTACAATTAACAGCTGGTTACATACAGTCTCACTAGGTTCGTACTTTGAAGTAGAATGGACTGATTATGAAGAACCAAAAACAGGAGCTCTGCATCCAAGCCAATGGCGCACACTTGGAACTGAGCTACCATTCGTAAGTAGTGTTCATACAGCGAGCACTTACTCAGAGCAGGTATCAGAAAGAAGGGATAAAATGGCTGCTTACTTCAACAAAGGAGGACAAGTTTCTTAGCAAATGAAGGCCATCGGAATGTAAGTATGGTGGAAGATGATTAGTAATTAAAACTTCTGATTTCATGTTCTTTTACTCTTGTAAAATTGGAATTTTAACAATTTTTAACAAACAGTTCACTCTCCAGATAGGGAAGCTTGTAAATACTTTTCAGTAAATAATTAAAAAAAAATTGTTATCAAATTTTTAAGAAAAATGTTTCACTTTGCCATTAAATGTTTTTGCTTGCATTGCAAAATACAATTAAACATTGCCTTGTATTAACAATTCTAAAATTCTAGAAAGCCAGTATTTAGCTATTTTTATATCTAGTAATTTTTAAACCCAGTACTTAGAATAGAATACATTAACTTACCAAATTTGATTGAGAGTCTCAAGTTATGACAATGCTGTTTAGAAATGTGTCACCTGTTTTGAACGAAGGTAGCATAGGTGGATAAACATTATCAGCCCCAGCTCAGTTTGCACATTGTCTTGATAGTATTTATTCTAGCTCTCAAAAATGCACCAACAGGAACAACAAAACACTGACTTATAAGGTCTTCTTTCAGTTTCAAAATACTACTTTCCCTTTTGGTTTTGTTGGAGTAATCTTCATGGCATGTATTCCACAGTAGTTCAGAGTTTTGGAAAGTTTCTAAAAATGTTTCAATATTATCTGACCCACACTTAATGTTCTTCTTACTACCGGTACCTTTGCTTTTGAAAAAGATATATCAACTCACAACACGACACAACAATCACTTGATCTATGCACAAAAACAATGGCACAGCTTCTCACACCATGGCTGAATCGGCTCTACTGACAGCCACTGCACTTATGAACTGTCCAATAATGGCCACTGGTAGGTCACATGACCCACTACTGGCCACCTCACCGGCCACAAAACACAAACGATTGACTTTACTGGCTGCCACTCGCTAATGGCCATTGAAGGCACCAGTACATAGGGCCAGTGGCATGATAATTGGTGGCAGCTAAGACTGGCCATTTATGGTGGACGTCACTACTGGCCCTATATACAGCAGCCTTTAGTCTCAGTTCTCATAGCATAAATGATAGTCCAAGAGACTGCTCAGCCTTTGGCTCAGGTCTGATCCTCACTACTGTCCCATGTTCAATTCTTCTATCACTTTCCTGTTTGATTTCATGAAATCAAATGAAGGACACATTTGATGACACCATCTGTGGTGGACCATTTGCATTTGCGCATGCAACACCCTGACTGGCTAACTTCAATGCTAATTAACTTGGAAGAAGTGCAACACTCAGAGTTTTTTTTCTTTACAATTATTTCTCAGTACAACCTATCCTGCAACATCCTTACAAGTGTTTCAGACTGTTTCTGACCATTCTGTAAAAATTTCACCTTTGTACCACCTCTGGTGCCCCTCTCAGTTTGGTGCCCTAAGTGTTTGCTTGTGTTGCTTGGCCTTTGAAATGACCCTGCAGCCAAGCAGAAAGTCACACTGAGGAGAGAAAAGTACTCTGGTCTTTAAGACAGGACACAAATAGTAATTTGTCTTATCTCAGCAATATAGTGGATTCATTGCAGGATTCTGCACTGTCTGCAGAATACTACAGATGCAGTATAGAAGATATCTGCCCTCCCCAAATCCATCCAGTTTCTTGTTCATTTGAAGAAGAGCTTGAGAGCATGAGCACCAGTTCTGTATGGCCTACCTATGACATATAACATGGAGCTCCACTTTGCCCCACTGTGAGCAATATAAGAGCCCCAACATACTACTCAGCAAATGACTGGCTACTCTTTTGAGCCCTTTAGCATGGAAATGTGAACACCTTATTAAAATTTCAGAAGATTTTATACGGTGCTCTGAACCAACTGCCATATTAATGAGTTTTCACATAATCACCTTGTTCATATGATTGCCTCTGCTGGATTCATTGCAACTCACAGGAGTTTGGCTGAAGGAGATCATTCTACATCTTTTCAAAGATTCGCTTACCTCAATTTTTTATTCAATGACCAATATTTTGAGCAAACTGTAAGTGTTGCTATGGGCATTTCTCATCCCCCATAGTAGCAAACCATTTTATGGAAGACTTCGAGGACAGACCACATCAGTCGGGGGTTCTGAAACTTACATGTTTTTGGAGATGTGGTAAATGATATCTTTGTGATATGGCCACATGGGGCAGTGACACTTTCTTAATTTTAAAACATCTCCGCCTCGTTCATTCGAGCATTTGATTAACTATGAATGTGGTACAAATGGAGACCTCATGTTTATGGACACCAAGTGTCAAAGAACCATGTTTCGTAAACCAGAAAATGCTAACCTGTATGTATGAGCTATGAGCTGTCATCACCCATCTCAATTCAATGGTGTATTATAGATACTCTTTAATGGAATCTAGAATTCTGATGCAAATTTGAGACTCATGATCATGTTCTTCACTATGAAAAACCCAGAAATCAGCCTACTATAAGTGAAATGCCTGGATAACGCACACAGCTGATTTAGTGATACTTTCAATATTAGTATGCTACAATGAAGACCTTATCATCAGTTTACTCCCACACAAAACAGCAAAGATTGTGGAGAACTAACACAGAATGTCTTCAGCCTGCAGTGACTAATGTAAGACAATGAAATCAAAAGCTACCAAATACAACTATTTCTTTCTAATCATGGCAGACAGAAGCCACAGTGATTAAAAATTAGCAGTTTGGTGATATGTACTGGATTTAGTAAAGACAGGTTGCAGGCAGCACTAAGAGATTCTTTTGGTTGATGGGATCATGACCAACACATTACCGAAGTTATGATGACTATATACAAACTATACTGAGTTATCTTTACAATCAATCAATGACCCAAAGTGTGAGACTGAAATATGTTGTAGTAGTAGTGTGATTACCCCATACCGCAAATCCAGTCATCATCATCATCATCATCTTGGACAGTTTCCAGCCACTGGCTGGGTCTGTCGGGAACACAAGCCTCTCCATCGTGTTCTGTCTTTCCACCATTCCCCCTCTTCCACCTTCGTCCAGTTCTCTCCTCTTCTCGTCACACATTCCTTCACTCCCTTCACCCATCCATCTCTTGGTCTTCCTCTGGGCCTCTTCCCCTCCAGTTGCAGATCAAACATCCTCTTTGGAATTCTTCCCTCATCCATTCTCTTCATGTGTCCATACCACTGCAGTCTTGATTTTTCTATCCTGTCCTGTACTGGTTCCTCCTTTAGTCTTTCCCTCACATACACATTTCGCAATCTGTCTCGTCTTGTTACACTCAACCTGCTCCTCTGGAACTTCATTTCACTAGCCTGTATTCTACTTTTGTCGCTTTTGTGCATTACCCATGTCTCACTTCCGTATGCCAATATGGGGACAAAGTAGGTTCGGTATATAATTCCCTTGGATTTCTGTGGCACCTCATTGCTCCAAATAAGCCCCCTAATGCATTTGTAGAACTGCCCTGCTTTTCTGCACCTTTCATTTATTTCCATTGCGTTTCCCCCCTTACTTTCAATCATGCTTCCCAGGTACTTGAAGTTCTCTACCACCTGTAGTTTTTCCCCTCCACAAGTTATATCCACATTTGGCCTATTCTTCTTCCTTGTTGTGACAATTATTTCACTTTTCTTTGCAGAGAAATGCATTCCATATTGTGCTGCCGTTGCCTCCCATGCATCTAACTGCTCTTGCACCTCCTTCTCGCAATTTCCCCATAACATCAGGTCATCGGCAAAAAGCACTGCTTTCATTTTATGATCTCCAATTGCATCTGATACTTGCTGTAGGATTTCATCCATAACAATAATAAACAATAAAGGCGAAAGTGTACTTCCCTGTCGCAGCCCATTTTCCAGCTTGAACCATGCAGTACGTTCCCTCCCCACTTTCACACAACTCTCACTTCCCTCATACATTTTTCTGACTTTTCGTGTTATCTCTTCATCTATCCCTTTTGCGTTCAGCACATCCCAGAGCTTGTCCCTACAGATACTGTCATACGCCTTCTCAATATCTAAAAAGGCCATGATTAAGTCCTTCCCGTACTCATAGTGCCTTTCCTGCAGTTGCCTTACTGCAAATATGAGGTCCGTTGTTGATCTTCCCGGTCTGAAACCGTACTGCTCCTCTTGCAGTCTACTTTCAATACTGCTTCTTATTCTCTTCTCCAGGATCTTTTCATAGATTTTTCCACAGTGGCATAGCAGGGTGATTCCTCTGTAGTTCTCACATCTCCTTTTATCCCCTTTCTTGAAGATCGGGACTATAATTCCTTTCTTCCAATCCTCAGGAATTCTGTTCTCCTTCCACACCACCCTCAGCACTCTGTATAGCCACTGGGTTCCTACTACTCCTGCTGCTCGTATCATATCAACTGTTACTTCGTCCCAACCTGGTGCCTTGCCCCCTTTCATCCTCTTTATGGCTTCTTCCACTTCATTCCAAGTTGGATCATCAGTTTCCCCACTATTATAATCGTCTGCTGCCTTAGGCTCTCCATCGCTGTTAGTTACCCGCTTGGTGGCATTCAACAGATCTTCAAAGTAGTCCTTCCAAATCTTTTTGAGCTCATGCATTTCCTCCACAACTCTTCCATTATTATCCATGATCCTCAGGCACTCGCTTCTGTCGTTCCTCTTATTTCTTACCATGGTGTAAAGTACTTTTTTGTTCCCTTCACTGTCCTCTTCTAACATTCTTGTCCATTTTTCCATCCACTTCTTCTTCTCCGCCCTTACTATGGTCTGTGCCGCTTTCTTGCTTTCCTTATATTTTACCCTAGCTTCCTCTGTTCGGGTCTGGAACCATTCTCTGAAGGCTTTGTTCTTTCGAAGTATTGCCTCTTTACATATGTTGTTCCACCATGGGGTTTCCTTACTTCTCCTCTTTGTGCTAATTCTTCCGCACACAGTCTCAACTGCCTCAACTAGAGCCCTCTTAAAATCTCCCCATTCTTCTTCCACTGTTCTCTGATCTTCCTTTGGCAGCTTCCTCCTGATCAGTGTCTGGTACTGGGTCCTCCGTTCATCCTCTTTCAGCATCCATGTCTTCAACCTTTTCTTCTGTATATCTGTTGCCCTCATATCTTTTTTCTCTCTCAGGGTGGCTACCAACCGCCGATGGTCACTGTCTAAGGCCTCAGATGGAATGACCTTAACATCTGTGAGGCTGCTCATCGTCTGCCTATCCACTAGTACATAGTCTACTATTGAAGTTTGGGACCAGTCTCCACTGTACCAAGTTATTTTGTGGCTACTTCTCTTCTTGTACCAGGAATTTGTGATCGCCAGCCCATTCCTCTTGCAGAATTCCAGCAACAATTTTCCTTCTCTATTTCGGTTCCCCCAGCCCTCTGGTCCCATTATCTCCTCGAATCCTTTCCTGTCTGTGCCAACATGTGCATTGAGGTCCCCTATTATAATCTGATTACCTCCATTTAGCTGCTTTTGCATGTCATCTTCAAATTCCTCCTTCTCCTTTTTTGTACACCCCACCTGTGGGGCATATGCTTGGATGATTTCAATGCTTTTTCCTTTCACTCGTACTCTGGCTTTTATCATTCGATCATTGATACCTTCCACCTCCTCCTGCAGACCCTCTCTGACCACTATTGCCACTCCATTTCTTCCCCTCTCATTCCCTATCCAGTACAGTTTACATCCTTTACTTAGTGGTTTTTCACCAACTCCTCTCCACCTAGTCTCAGCAAGTCCCAAGATGTCCAATTTCCTCCTTTCCATCATTTCTACAATTTCTTCTAACTTCCCAGTTACAGTCCTTATGTTTAAGGTGCCCAGTCGTAAACCACCTCGTAATCCTTTTCCATTGTTTGGTCGGTTTCCTTTAAATCCGTTCCGTGACCCGAGGCATGTTCCCTTTTTGAAATCCAGTATAGGCATAAAAATTCCAGTGATGGTTGAAATACGGAATGGAAAAAAAGAAATGTATTCAGCAGTTAGCCTGTTGTTAGACACCATGTGTTTCACTTTTCTTGCCATCAGAATATCTCTTCGGACCAACATCATGTCAGGATCCAGATGGGGGAGTGAGATAACTAATATTATTTTCAATGGAGTGGAGGGGACTAATATTATTTGCAATGGAGTGGAGGGATGGAGGAAACAAAGCACAATTTCTTACAAAATAAAACTGGCAACTATTGAAAATCAGTCTTTATTAATCACTAAACATACTAGCTACACATACCAAAATACACTTTATAATAGGTACCTCCTGTCTGCAATGTACTTAAGTGAAGAAGTGTTGTTTGTATGAGATATTATTTTGCTGACCGGCAAACACTTTCATTGTTGACATTTTGGCAGTTTGACACTATATCATAACACATATAAAAAGCAAACAGAAAGACAGCACTGCTACATGCTTCTAACCTGGAACCATTTGGCATTTTCAGTTGCAAGGAGACTGGCGGTGACAAGCAAAATAATATAGAGGTTTCACAACTGAAGGCTCTGAGTACAGTTGCTGCTGCTCAATGTCCATTACATGATCTGAATTTCTTCAAACTGATACAGAAGTGGCAGAGCAGGATGCAAGTTTGGTTGTACAAACTGTAAATGCTTTTTTTCTTACCCCTTCTTTGTTTTAGGGGGGTGGGAGGCAGCTGTCCTCACATATCCCTCACTGAGTACACCCTAGCTTTGGCTCAAAATACAGACACAACAGGCACCTAATAATTTCACAGTCTGTGGGAAGATGCCTAGGATAGTATGGGAGAAAAGAATCATGTTTGTTTCTCACAGTAAAGGAAGGAAGATTAAGGTTTAACGTCCTGTTAGTGATCGGGGCGGCAGAGATGGAGAATAAGCAGAGACTGATGAAAGGATGGGGATGGAAATCAGATATGTTCTTTCAAAGGAACCATCCTGGCACTGGATGGAGATTTGAGCCGGCACTTCCTGAATGTGAGTCCATATTGATAACCACTGTGTTACCTAGCTCACTTTCTTTTCAAAGGGTGGTTACCAGATAACTTTTGCTCACAACCACCAAACTAAGCATGATAAATGCTTCCATAGGCGACAGAGATTTAAAATTATATGAAAATATTGGTGGGCTCAGAGGAGGAGGAGGAGTGTGTAAGAGGCAGCATGGAAGAATCACTGGAGCAAAATGGATGCAAGTGGAATCTGAGCTGTAAAACAGTCTTGATCTGAAATGGGGAACAATGGTGGAGTTTAAAACATACAACCACTGGTGGAAAATAATATTATTTGTATAATTTCCTCTCTGGCCAGTTGTTAACTGAAATGATACAACTAAAACAACACCCCACAGAATTAGCATACTGCACTATTTTCTTTTTTTGTCACCAGCTGCTACAAACATTTTCAGCCAACTGTACTGAGCTGTAATGCTTACACAGGCACTACACAGTCAGGAAACATTTTAGATTGAAAATTTTCTGAAGTGTCGCACCAAATGATGCTCCATTGTTTACCACCAAAGATGAATTAATTGTCTGGTTAAGGGGGGTAGGGGTTATTGTTGGTAACCAATAAGTAATGAGAGTGCATCAGTTACCACTGCGATTTCAGTTACACTCTAGACAGAGAGGGTGCTCCAAAGAACTGCTAGCAGAAAAAAAAAAATAAAATAAAAAAAAAATGCCACACCTGGTGACGTTATTAGGACTGTAATGCACATATTGGAAACAAGATCAGTAACTACTTGACAAAATTGCTCTCTTGTCATATGTGCGAGCAAAATAGAGTGGGAGAAACATTGTAAGTAAGCCCAGTTTAGACTCAAGAAAGTAGCCAGGAGAACATAACCAGATACAGTAAAGCTGTAGCATCGAAGAAAATTGGGAGGAGGAATGAGAGAAAGTAAAAAGTTTGGATGAGGAGAAGAGAAAGAAAGAGTGAAGAATAGCCAAGGAAAGGTGAAATTGAGAGTAATAAGTGGATGATGACAAGAGGGAGAGGAGATGAAGATTGTTGCTAAAAAATTCTAGGACCTAGAGAAAATTACAGAAGAAGTGGAAACAAGAACAGATAGTGAGACATGAAGCTAAGTGACAGAACCAGGGTGAATGAGGAGGACCAAAGGAAAATGATATGGCACAAGAGGATATGAGAGAAACAAAGAAATATTATGCTTAAACAGTTCCAAACTGCGGGAAATTAATGATGAAAAGTCACCCAGAACCATGGGTCAGGGAAGACTTACATTCTCATCCTGTCCGGTAAGTGTCCCCTGACCCAGGGTTCTGGGTGACTTTTTTGAATGGACCCTTTTCCCTAAACTTCTCCAATCCTTTATCTTCACCCCTCTTCCTTCCCCTTCAACTCTTCTGCCAGAAGAAGAAGCCACTGGCTCCGAAAGCTTGTAAAAGTTAAATCTTTTGTGTGGTGTTCCCCTGTTTCGGCTTGGTGAGTAGATTTTTTTTATCTATCCATTTACATTATATTATCAATAATTGATTATTTTGTTTTAGATTTGTGCTGCACAAAGTGACTGGTGACAAGAAAGTGGCACAGTAGTACTCATTTCTAAAAATAAAGGTATATTAGTAACCTCACTCTTAATTTTTCCAAAGGGCTTTGAGATATTAACTTCTAACAGAAACAGGCTCACTTTTGTACTTTTCTGGCAATAACTTGTTAATTTGTATTCCATAAACGTTTTCTAGACAACATCAAATTTTAAGTCATAAGAGAAATTTCATCATTAAAAAAATTATCTCATGTAAACTAAAAAGGGCAAAGACCTGCTGATAGATAATAAAATTTTACATAACTATTTGATACATTCTTTACAATGTGGCTCTTATGTTTAGGTCAGAAAACAAATTCCAAATTCATAACCACAGATTACACCATGCAGAGTGATGTGAGGAGGTTAAATAATATGGCAACCCACTATCACACGGCCACTTTTTTTTTTTTTTTAATTTTGAAACTGCAATGCCTTCAGGACTTTATTCAGAAACTGTATGCCTCAACGATGATGTAGAACAATAATGGAATTTCTAGACTGGAAAAATACATAAAATAAGGGAAAGTCAAGCACTTACCTACAGAGGATAGGTGCGTGGTGCACAGATACACATAATAGAAAATAGTGCTACCTTTTGAGCTCTTGTCCTTTTTTCTGGTACAAGTTCCCATCCATCCATCCACACACACACACACACACACACACACACACACACACACACACACACACACACACACACACACTTACACCAGTAGCAGTGGACTGATTACTGGATATGAATTATCAAAGATAGTTCCCTGGGTAGATGGAGGATGCTTGCCTGCATAGGTGGGGGTGTGGAGAATGGAGGAGGAGGAGGAGGAGGCACACATTCTGGATGGGGAAGGAGAGGTGTGGACAGAGGAGAGGAGTGGAATTGAGGTAATAGCAGAAAGTGGGTAAATTAACTGTACAAGCTCACTGCTGCCTGGTTTGAATTTGCAAATCTGTCTCAATGTTGCCGCAGATGGGATTGCTAGCACATGTTGGATACTTTCAGTCACTATTATCCTATGGTATTGCTACTAAGCTAGTGCAACTAAAGACAAAAAGTGTTTATTTCATGTAAGTATGTAGTACGAATATTATGGAAAGTTGATGATGAAATGTCTTGTATAACCCTTCTCTGGGACCTTGTGATTCTTACACTCACATGTCAATACATTTATTTCCTAAGGTTATTTTCAGTTGGTAATATTTGAGTATATAATGAAATTTGAAATAAATTGTCACAATTGCACTATGAAAAATGATTTTCATACATACTTTTTGCCTCTGTCTAGGGGATAGAATGAGTTTTACATTCTGGTGCAAAAATCTTAACAGGTTGTTGATAGGTATCAGGCAGGAAATCAGAAACCTCCAGATATTCGTAACTACAGTAAAAATGCACCTTATTAGCCATTCCTCCTCAAATTTATCATATTATGTGGATTCAGGTCCAACTGGACATTGGACTAAAATTCTAGCGGTTGGCAGTACAAATCTCTGAGTAGTCACTGATATTTATCTTTTCCATGGTTTCACTAAATCACTTAGTGCAAATACCACGGAGGATCCTTTGACAAGTGCATGGCCAGTTTTCTTCACCTTCCTTCCCCATTTTGAGCTTGTGTTTCATCTCTAATGACCCTGTTCTCTACAAAATATTACACCTTGATCTTTTTGCATGTCCTCTTTGGATTCAGGAATGCCAATTATTGTTGGCACTAAAGTACACATAAACCAAGTGGAAATTTTTCTGTACATGGACAGCTAATTGCGTTCTCTGAAATCAGTAAAGTAACGTAAAAGCCTGGTATAAGGTTGAGGACAAAAATAGCAGTTTCTAGTACAATACATAATATTATGAGTCACAAATCACGAAAAATCAGGCTAGAATTAATTTTCATAATTGACAATGTGAGCAATTTAGTGTTCGTTGTAATTGGTTCTCAGTGTGCTTACAGAAGTACCCTGCCTTGATTACTTCTGGCCATTAATGCCTAATTTCAGTTGTTACACACCCCAGAAAGCCCTCATTTAAGAAGAGACTTAAAGAGCACAATGTGCGAATGGATCTGAATGTAGGCAAAACCTCAAGTACTTATGAACTGTGATCTGTGTGCACAACACACACAGTCAAAAGTGAAGATTAAGTAATTTGTACCTGCCTTCTGCAATAAACCTTACATTGTAGACTGCAGACCACCCAACACACTAAAAATAACTATATATTATGTAACAAAATTGCTAATTAGGACTTAAAGCAAAGCTTGTGTAACAAAAACGAACTAAGATTAAGATAGGAAGCGAAGTTGAAATTACATGAACAGCAGCAAATGAGTAGCCAGGTTTTCAGACTGCAAAATTACCTTTGTATTTCAGATTAATTTTTCAATTTTGAGATACTAAATATTGATAAAAATCTATTGATGACTGTGTGTGTGTTTTTGTTTGTTTGTTTTGAAATTCGTTCATATAATGGGACAAAGATTTACTGTGTTCTGTGTCACCATTCTAATCCGATTCCAGTCATCATAAACATCTAAAGGTATTTCAATGAATAGATAAAAAATCTACTCACCAAGTGGCCAAAAACACACACATAAAAGACTGTTGTGACTGGCAAGCTTTCGGAGCCAGTGGCTCCTCTTTCAGGAAGAAGGGTGAAGGAAAAGAACTGGAGAGGTCTAGGAAAAGGGGTAGATTTTGGGAAAGTCACGCAGAACTGCGGGTCAAGGGAGACTTACTGTATGGGATGAGATGGAAAGACTGATCATTGTGGACTGCATCGGACGAGATTTGAAAAGCTGAGAGCTTAAAGGTGGAAGACAGGGTAATATGCAAGACAGAGATTACTAACAAAACATCGTGTACGAATTAATAAGAGTGAGTAAGCTAAGTGCATTGTACATTATCCTCCCAGAAGACAAAGGGTCTACCACTGTAGTACTTGACCACAAGAAGTATGTTAGTGAAGGTCTGGGCCAGCTGTCCGACACCTCTACATACAGCATCTGCCACCAAGATGCCTATCCTGTGATTCAAAATGACCTGCAGTCCCTCCTTAAAACCTCAGGCCCATCTCAATCCATAGAACTTCTCATCCCATCCAAACCACGCACCCCCCACTTTTACCTTCTTCCTAAGACCCACAAACTCAATCATTCTGGCCGTCCTATAGTTGCTGGCTTCAAAGCAACCACCGAACACATATATGCCTTAGTTGATAAATGTCTGTAACGCATAGTACAAAAACTCCCCTCCTACATCAAAAATACCAACCATTTCCTAGATCATCTGAAATCCGTGCCCGTCCCACTCCCACCACACACCTTGCTTGTCACCACTGATGCAGCTTACCTCTATACCCACATCCCCCACGTACAAAGTCTGTCTGCTGCTGAACATTTCCTCACTCAGCGCCCACCTAATTCCAAACCTGTGACATTCTTCCTACTCACCTTAATCAACTTTATACTTACCAACAACTACTTCCCCTTTGAGGGGCAGACATACAAACAGATCAGGGGTATGGCCATGGGAATCAGGACGGCTCCTTCCTATGCCAGCCTTTTCATGGGTTGCTTGGGAGAGGCTTCCCCGGGATCCATAAGTCTTCATCCCCTGGTTTGGTTTAGATACATTGATGACATCTTTACCATATGGACTCATGGTGAGGCTGACCTGCTGAAATTCCTGGAATCTTTGAATACCTTCTCCCAATTAAATTTCACATGATCCTATTCCAAATCCCATGCCACTTTCCTTGATACTGATCTTGTCTTCACTGAAGGCCAGCTACACACTTCTGTCCACATTAAACATACCAACAAACAACAGTACTTACATTTTGACAGTTGCCATCCTTTCCATGTCAAACGTCTGTATATGCTATAAGATTATCATATTGTATTTGTAAAGAACTGACTCGTTCCACATCCTCGGGAACCCAACACAGTTGGACCTATGGAACACGAAATGAAATGAAATGAAATCAAATCAATCCTCCCATACAGCCTTAGCATCCAAGGTATACATATTTGTTTGGATGCAGACTCTTTACAGCAATACACCACCATTCTTGCCTCAGTCTTCACTGCACATAATTACCCCACCAGCCTAGTTAAAAAGCAGATTTCCCGAGCCATCACATCCAATCCTGGTACTGCTGATCCCTCCACAAAACAGCTATGGAGCACACCATTGGTGACTCAGTATTATCCTGTCTGGAATGTGATTCTTGAGTTTCTCCCGGCGTATTTGATAATCAAAATATCCACGGGTGTACTGCCGGTCTACAGTGTCCAACGGGCACAATATTTCGGCGATCATACATGTCGCCATCATCAGGTGAACTGACGGACTGAGCTCCTGTGAACGTGCCCAGTTCCACCTGAGCAGCCATAGTGTACGGATCTCCGTGCCGGCACGTTCACAGGAGCTCAGTCCGTCAGTTCACCTGATGATGGCGACATGTATGATCGCCGAAATATTGTGCCCGTTGGACACTGTAGACCGGCAGTACACCCGTGGATATTTTGATTGTCTGGAATGTGTTAATCAGCTACTTCAACAGGGCCATGACTTCCTAAAATCATGCCCTGAAATGGGATTCTGTCTGAAATTTTGCCCACCACACCTAAAATAGCTTTCTGTCACCCTCCCAATCTCCACAATATTCTTGTCAGACCCTATGCTCCTTCTGCACCCATCTCCCTACCCTATGGCTCCTACATCTCTGACCATCCCCACTGCAAGACTTGACCTATGCACCCTTCTACCATCACCTATAATAGCCCCGTAACTGGCAAAACATACTATCAAAGGGACAGCCACCAGCGAAACAACATGTCACATACCTGCTGTTACATAAACACTGTTCAGCCTTCTACATTGGCATGACTACCACCAAATTATCAATTAGGATGAATGGGCATAGGCAGAGGGTATATACTGGCAACTCACAACAACCTGTTGCAGAGCATGCTCTACAACATGACATTTGGGACCTTGGTGCCTGTTCCAGACATTTGGGACCTTGGCACCTGTTTCACCACACACTCCATTGGATTCTTTCCCCAGACACCAGTTTCTCAGACCTCTGCAGGTGGGAACTAGCACTACAGCATGACCTTGGCTCTCACCACCCACGTGGCCTTAATTTTTATGTTAATTTCTTCCATCTCACCTTTTCTTCGCTGTTAACTACTCTTTGCTTCACTCTGTTTTAGTTTTCCGTATCTTCCAATGCCTTTGCCGTCTATTTTTCATTGTGTGACTTTTTCCAAAATCTACCCCTTTTCCTAGACCTCTCCAGTCCTTTTCTTTTACCCTTCTTCCTTCCCCTCCAACCCTTCTGCCTGAAGGAGGAGCCACTGGCTCTGAAAGCTTGCCTGTCACAACAGACCTTTATATGTGTGTTCTGCTGCCACTTGGTGACCAGATTTTTTAAAATAACTTACAGAAACATGTAAAATGTCAGTTTAACATTGGAAGCTTAACATCAGTCTTATCGAAAAGTATTATTCAGTTGTCAATGTTTTTATAAGAATTATGTAAATAGTTGGCATACAACCTATATACATCACTATACGAGGTGGAATCCAAAATTTTCACGACTGGTGCTGACCTCTGGAAAGTAGGTGTAGTAGATCTTTGCACTGCTAGGTGGCGAGAGCTGCATATCTGACGAGTCAGTATGCGAAGTGGCATTCAGCTGGGAGGATATGTTGTGTGTCCACAGTGATTTCCGTAATACTCTGGGTTTGGTGTGTAGCGATTTTACGATGGATCCGCAAACTGCATCTGATGTCCAACCTCCTTTTCACGGGTTATCACGGGCAATGAGAGCTGGATTTACAGGTATGACCCAGAGACAAAGCAACAGTCATCTCAGTGGAAGAGCCTGGGCTCTCCAAGACCCAAAAAAGTGAGACAGGTTAAGAGCAAAGTGAAGAGCATGATCATCATTTTCTTTGGTACCCACTCAACCAAACAGTGAATTCCATGTACTACTGTGGCGTTTTACTCGCCAGATTTGGAGCCTTCCAACTTCGCACTATTCTCAAAACTGAAACTCAAGTTGAAAGGCCGTCGGTTTGACACTCCAGGGAGGATTCAAGAAGCATCACTGGTGGTGATAAACGCCCTCAAAGAACAGGACTTCCAGAAAACATCTGACCAGTGGCAGAAGTGCTGGGACCAGTGTGTACATGTGGATGGGAACTACTTTGATGGTGATGGTGACCATTAGTCCAAAGGTAAGGTTTTCAGCAGATGGCAGCACCAGTCCCGAAACTTTTGGATATCACCTCATCTACTTATCTTTAGTATACGTCATTTAGCAGCTGGTATTCACGTTGCTTCTACATACACACTATCAATCAGGTTCATTTTCTTCAATCTTTTTATACCTACAGTAGAAGTAAATTAACGTACTACTGGAACACACAGAAGACGTGCTATTTTGAAAAACTTTTGTTTTTTCATTCATAGTGTGTCTAGGGATAAAATGGAGAAAGCAAAGTTATCTTACTTCTACAAACACTGTGTGTACAGTATTTGAGTTTCACATTTCTGAATTAAAGGACTCAATTAGGTTTACCTGTTTGTGACACTGATACAATGTGCGGGTTTTTATAGAAAATTAATACTGTATCTGAGTAGGTCTATAGAAAGTGATGAATGTTTTCTGTGAAAGGTACAGGATATGCTGCAGCTGATAGACTGAAAGTGTGTGTGTGTGCAATTGTTTTTTGGACTGATCGTGGTAGACTCCCCTCTAGTGCTCCAGCACCCAGTGATCAGCACTTGAACCAAAAATTCTCCCAGGCAATAAGTGTTGATTTAGAACACAGAAATTCAATGATAGATCAGAAGTGCAACAATCGTGAATGGTGTCTTTCATAAGTAATCTGCAGAAATCCATTTGTATGAAGACAAAGCAGCCGAATACTCCAGAATCCATGGTTCACATTATACACTAATAGTTGCATCTACATAATTAAATGCTACACCTACTTGATGATATTTTTCTTAATAATTGCCCCGTAGGTAACAGTGTGCTAAGCTTACATAGCAACATTCTGGTAACCATTTACCTATATTAAACTTTACACACAATGCCTCTTTTTCACATCTGTGGTAAAGTGGACACACATACTGCAGTGTTTGGGGGAACAAATATCTACATGTTATAACTGACTATAAATGTGGTAGCCTGAATGTCGTGTTATGCTGCCCAATTGAAGGTGGTGTCGGTAGTCAATCCTTGGTCCCCCTCTATTTTTTCACCCCAAAACATCCCTCCATTATCAAATTAAGCATGCATTTATGCCACAGGACATGTCCTATCAACCAGTTCCTTGTTTCACTCAAATTATACCACAAATTTCTATACTCCTCATTTGATTTAGTATCTTCTCGTCGGTAATCCAGTCTTCCCAATTAATTTTCAGCATTACCCCATAGCACAACTTTTAAAAAGCTTATATTCTCTTCTAAACCATTTGTCATCCACTTCATTACAGAGCTGCCTTCGCAAAAAAATTTCTGACAGATTTGTATTAGATTTTAAATAAATTGTCCTTTTCAGAACCATTTTTCTTGCTGTTGTCAGTCTGAATTTTATATCCTCTCTACTTTGCCCATAGCCAGTTATTTTGGTGCCCAAATAGCAAAACTTATATACTTCTTTTAGTGTCCAATTTCCTAATATCACTCCCTCAGCGGTGTCTGACTTAATGTGACCTACATTCCACTACCCTTGCTCCCCTTTTGTTGATATTCATATTATAAGCTATTTTCAAGATAGTTCCATTCTGTTCAACAGATCATCTTAGCCTTTCAGTGTGTCATTGGCAAGTCTCTAAATTTTTACTTCTTCTTCCTGAATGTTTATTCCATTTCCTAATTTCTCCTTGGTTTTCTTTGCTAGTCACTCAATGTAAAGACTGAATAACATCAGGATTCGACCATCTGGCCAAAAAGAAACACACAATGAGGCCCATTTTAAACACTGTCAGGTGTCGATAATGCTGTATCACAAGTGTATGTGGCATCTCTGTGTCCTTCACAGAAGTCACTCAACATCTGACACTGTTATTGCCCTTGTTATATACCTTACCAAGCCTGGGATCAACAGTAGTGGACTCTGATGGCCATTCTACCTGACACATAATTGCAGCTCTAATCATTTACATACCCGCTGACTGAGTGTACGAGTATGAAATTACACTGATACCATTTCTTCTGAGTGCTTTACTGCCCCCCCTCTTGTCTTTCTTTTTTATTTTTCCCCTCGTAAATCACTACAGACAAATGCCAGGATGGTTCCTTTGATAGGGCACAGCCCTTTCCCATCCAAGATCGTGCTCCGTCTCTAATCACCTTTGTGCTGATGGGGCATTAAACCTAATATTTCTTCCCACTTTTTTTGCCAGGTGGAGTATACTCCTAGCTCCTTCGGATAAACTGGTTCATGAAACTACCTCTGTAGGTTTTCCTGGGATAGTTGGTGTGTATCTTGATGCACCTACCAGTTCAAGTTTATTAGCAATTCTGTGATGACCCACACTGAGCCAAACAAACCAGTGACTATTTATGCCACCCTTCTTTGTACATGTTCAGTGTTCCCTGTCAGTCCTATGGGCCCCACAGCCTTGAGTAGCATTCTATGGTGGAATGTGCGAGTGTTTTGAATCCACATCATCATTCCATTTCATATTCCATAAAACTGTTGCAAGGAGGAATTTGTAGGAGTTGCCTGATTCAAATTGTGCACAGTTTTACAATGCAGAACATTAAAAGGGTGTAGCTGATTTTGTCATCTCTTTGAAATCTTATCAGGATCTGACTGGATATTTGTGCGCCTTTCTTTTTCCAGATAGCACTTCTAACGTTCTCTGGACGACTGGAGACAGTGTGGTACTGGGGTGCAAGACTCTCATGTTTCTTGCAGTTGAGTCACGTATTGTGTGCAGCCGATCTTCTTCTTGGGTCAGACAGCTGCGTTGATCTTCACAAACTCTTCTTCTCCAAAGACTACAGCTGGTTAAAAGAATTTCAAAATAGACTTCTTTTATACTCTTGAAATGATTCTGTACTCTCAGGATACTTTTGTTCAACTCTGTTATATTTTCATCTCCACAATAAAACAACTTCACAAGTTTCACACAAGCATTCAACTTTCGTGAGTCAACTCCGTCTTGGACCATTAGATACTAACAGATACAATTAAGATATGTTTGGTTTAATAACCACTAACAAGTCCAACATCAGAAAGTCGAATGTAAGTGTCTTTAGTGTAATACATAATTCATTTGTTCACAACAATTCAGTCATTACACCATCAAGAAATAGAGCACGCTTGCTCCTTGTACTGGACACGCAGCTTCTATGGTGCGTGCTGCAAACACTTGTCTGCGCTGATCGATCGTTACTGTCGGCCATATTCTCCCAATACACGTCCAACACAGAAATCGGCGGCGAGGTAGACATACACATTTCCACTCTCTCATCCCTGTACTTAAAATATTGGGTGTTTGAGATGGTGGGAAGCCGAGTGTGTCTAGAACTAGCACTGAAATTCTCGAGGCACTACATATCCCTCTCCTTAGCTCGAACACGCAATATTTTATACATATTCATTATGTACATTCACACAAGATAATTCTTTATTTTTTAACAGTGCCTCTCTTTTTACTAATAACCATGCATATTTTACCACAATTATAATACATGACCCTTTCCATCCATGCTGGAGTTAGTTCTTTGCAATCTTCTTTTCTATTCGTCTTCCAATCATAAATTACAGGTGTACATAACTCATTAATACTCTCCTGCTTTGTTCTTACTTCCTGTACTACTTTTCCTGTGTATGTACTTATTAATTACTTATTGTAATCTGGAGGAACTCTGGGTAAAATAAAAGTGTTCCCTTCTTGGACATTTGTAAACCTGAAACTTAATAGGGCTATTGATGCATAGAATTCAAACTTACCAGACTATTTCCTCTAAACGTGTGACTTCTGTATTGCCCTTTTTTCCCTTTAGGAACAGTACCTGTATCTTACATGGGTTGATCCTAGGAGTACCCGTTCTCCTTCCATTTTGGTAGATATGCCCCTTTCTTATTCCTATCCTCCTATGGTACAGGTCAATTCCCTTTTGGTGCCTGTCTGCACAGTATATGTCAGTCTTTCATAGGTCTGCCTATCCGCCCTTTTTTCTCATCCAATACATCTCGAGTGCGCCCTCTGGGAGTCGACCGCCAGATTCATTGCCCTAGCATACATTCTTATGTATACTATTTTTAAATATTCTCTGGTAAAATTACAAATTTACTTAACACTTCTATTCCACTTTCTAATACTTCATCTAATACACTATAGTCCTCTTTCACTCCTCACTTCTACTATATACAGATATCATGCCTACACATAGTAGACGCTAAGTCTACCTGTATTTACTAACTCCCAGCAGATACTATACCTTTTCTCAACGGACTAACACAGCGCATGTAAATATATATTTGAGAGAGACAAAAAAATAATGATGCAGAACCGTCACATATCAGCAATGTAATATGTGCATCTACTCAGATCTTTATTCCCCTACATTCCTTGGCAGTTCTGACATCACTTCAGGTTCCTAATTCATAATTCTCCTGTTTGTGTTTAAGTGTATCTTTGTGTGTATCCTGATTCTTCGGCCTACTTGTATGAAATAAGTTGAAGGTTATTGGAAACCACAGAAAATAAGGACTTCAGCGATATAAGTATATGCATGTGGAAAGAGGGAAAGACAGAGCAATACTCAAATGAGAAGTAAGGAAGGAAAAAGTAGACATGATTGCTAAGATTGAAGAAGAGAAAGAAGATAGTCCCAAAGACAGGAAAACCCTTCCCACCCCCCTTCCCCAGTATCCCTACTCCACTGGTACTTGAGTGAGAAGTCGGAGGAGGTATGATGTTAAACGTCTCCTACAGAACGGAGATTCTCACCTTCACCTTTGAAGCCTCTGAAGAAAAATCTTAGCAACACCTATGGAATGGCAAATAGTGAAGAATCAGTTACACTTGTCTGCGAGGGTTGTCTGAAAAGTGGGGTTTGTGATTAGTGTTAGTCCTGCTCGTACTTACACTACCCACCCCTTCCAAAAGTGATACAAACCCTCCCATTTACATTACAGATCACAAAAGGTATACAGGGTGTTACAGAAAGGTGTGGCCAAACTTTCAGGAAACATTTCTCACACACAAAGAAAGAAAATATGTTATGTGGACATGTATCCAGAAACGCTTACTTTCCATGTTAGAGCTCATTTTATTACTTCTCATCAAATCACATTAATCATGGAATAGAAACACACAGCAACAGAACGTACCAGCGTGGCTTCAAACACTTTGTTACAGGAAATGTTCAGAATGTCCTCCGTTAGCGAGGATACATGCATCCACCCTTCGTCGCATGGAATCCCTGATGCAGCCCTGGAGAATGGCGTGTTGTATCAGAGCCGTCCACAATACGAGCACGAAGAGTCTCTACATTTGGTACCGGGGTTGCGTAGACAAGAGCTTTCAAATGCCCCTATAAATGAAAGTCAAGAGGGTTGAGGTCAGGAGAGCGTGGAGACCATGGAATTGATCCGCCTCTACCAATCCATCGGTCACCGAATCTGTTGTTCGACTGAAATGTGCAGGAGCTCCATCGTGCATGAACCAAATGTTGTGTCGTACTTGTAAAGGCACATGTTCTAGCAGCACACGTAGAGTATCCCGAATGAAATTATGATAACATGCTCCATTGAGCATAGGTGGAAGAACATGGATCCCAATCAAGACATCACCAACAATGCCTGCCCAAACGTTCACAGAAAATCTATGTTGATGACGTGATTGCACAATTGCGTGCGGATTCTCGTCAGCCCACACGTTGATTGTGAAAATTTACAATTTGATCACGCTGGAATGAAGCCTCATCCGTAAAGTGAACATTTGCACTGAAATGAGGATTGAGACATTGTTGGATGAACCATTCGCAGAAGTGTACCCGTGGAGGCCAATCAGCTGCTGATAGTGCCTGCACACGCTGTACATGGTACGGAGACAACTGGTTCTCCCGTAGCACTCTCCATACAGTGACGTGGTCAACGTTACCTTGTACAGCAGCAACTTCTCTGATGCTGACATTAGGGTTATTGTCAACTGCACGAAGAATTGCCTCGTCCATTGCAGGTGTCCTCGTTGTTCTGGGTCTTCCCCAGTCGCGGGTCATAGGCTGGAATGTTCCGTGCTCCCGAAGACGCTGATCAATTGCTTCAAACGTCTTCCTGTCGGGACACCTTTGTTCTGGAAATCTGTCTCGATACAAACTTACCGCGCCACGGCTATTGCCCCGTGCCAATCCATACATCAAATGGGCATCTGCCAACTCCGCATTTGTAAACATTGCACTGACTGCAAAACCACGTTCTTGATGAACACTAACCTGTTGATGCTACGTACTAATGTGCTTGATGCTAGTACTGTAGAGCAATGAGTCGCATGTCAACACAAGCACCGAAGTCAACATTACCTTCCTTCAATTGGGCCAACTGGCGGTGAATCGAGGAAGTACAGTACATACTGACAAAACTAAAATGAGCTCTAACATGGAAATTAAGCGTTTCCGGACACATGTCCACATAACATCTTTTCTTTATTTGTGTGTGAGGAATGTTTCCTGAAATTTTGGCCGTACTTTTTTGTAACACCCTGTATAATTGTTCTATAAAAATCGAAAATTATACACTACGATAACATAGTTGTTTAGTCATTCAGTTTACACAGTTTGCAGTTGTACCATGATATTATCTTTATACTAGTAGTATATTCTATTCATTTCATTTCATGTCTAAGAGATCACTGTCCATTTGTGATTCTCTTAAATTCGTTCTAATCTTGTAGGCATATCCGGTTCCCTGCATACTAAAATCATAAGATAGTTTAAGAATTCAAGAACAGATTACAGAATAGTTTAAGAATTGGAGGGAATTCAGTGCAGGAAAACTAAGTTTGAAGAAACATAAAAAACAACTAGGGATCCAACGGTCATCACTCTGCCCATTAACACAGAACGTTAACGTCCCTGGGTGACAGATGTGACTCCGCCTGGATCCCATGGATCTGATATTAATCTCACTCGAGCAAATGCAAACCGGTACTTTTCGTTAAATTTTGTGTGAAAGTCTACCCACAACAAAACAATCACCACTTTACAACATAACACAACATCAGGTAAAGTTATTCTGTTTTCTACCTTGTCATGGACAAGTTTGAATTCTTCGCCCAAGTCGTTTATAACCTTGTTAGTATCATTAGGTTTGGAAAAAGCAGCAGTCGCAAACGTTTCCGGACATTCTATTCTCGGAAATTTCTCGATCTATATTTAGCTCATAAGGTTCTGCCAGACTACTTACATTTATAATGTCAAAGTAGACTATTTTTTTCTTTGAAATTTTGTTCTACATTATTTACTCGCGAACAGACATCTCATATAGTAACAGCTCATATACTAAAACCTGGAATTTTCGACTGCATAATCGATATTAATTCCATAGATCAATCTGTGCTCTCTTTCATGATACTTCCTGGCTTATGGAATTAAATTTAATGCTACGTGCATTTCCACAAAATTTTAATTTTCCACTAAATTCAGATTCTACATTATTACATTTATCTTCAATATCAAATTCTAGTTCTTTAGGTAAGTCCTGAAATTTGTTATCCTGCTTTAGGCTAAGGTAGGTGAATAGTTGGTTTATGTCAGTGTTTAAAGAACTAATTAGTTCACTCTTTAAATCTTATTATTAAGAGTGTCAAATTCAGTCTTTAACAAAACCATATTTGCTGCTTGATTGTTCAAGGTTTCACTTTGATTACTTAAAATTTCACTCTGAGCATCTAATTTACTATTTAACTGGGTATTCACTGAATCTAACTTAAGGCTTAAATTTGCACTCAGTTCATCTCTCTATGAAGCATTTTGAGCATTTGACTCTGTTCTCTGGTCTTCTAACTTAGCATCTAATCTAGAATGTACTAAACCTATTTCTCTCCTTAGAGTTTCATTCTGGGATTTAATTAGATTCATTAATTCAGACAAATCTGGCATTTCTCTGGTCACTCTAATCGCTGTGACTGGTTCTGCTAGTTATTGTTCTTGATCCATATTTTTATTGATTTTAGATCTAGTAATCATTTAAAGAAAATTCACCACTGACTACAATATCAACACTAACAGTTTATCATTTAATCGTCCCCTCCACTTTACCAACAAATTATTGCTTTTTGCTCACCCGGCATAGAGTTCTAGCTGCGTTGGTGAGCAGATGTGTAATCAGCACTGGTGGACAGTACTGGTGCCGGTGGCGTCGAACGTTGGTTTCAGCGTTGTCGTCGGGGAGCGGACGCGGAGTCAGCACCGGTGTGCAGTGGCTGGTGAAGTCGGCATCGGTGGTTGGTTACTGTGGCGGCACAATGTACGTGTGTGAAGACTGCTTACCCTCCATACTTGGTCTTCTTAGTCGAAAAGTTGAGGACTTATCTCCAGTTTTCTTTGTCATTACTTTCTCACGTCTTTTACAGCATTGTACTCCCAACTTTCTTTTATTTGTTTATTTGACTCAATACGATTACTGGCAACAGTTCTCATATGTTGTTAGGCCTGGTTGCTATGGCAATGCCTAGAATCTTCTTTCCATTTCTGTTTTTAAATTCCCATTTTCTTCGAGTCCTGTCACTTAGGTCGCCACGTTCTAACATTCTCTGAATGACTGGAGACAGTGTGGTACTGGGGTGCAAGATTCACACGTCTCTCGCAGTTGACTCACGTATTGTTCTTGGGCAGACAGCTGCGTCGATCTTCACAAACTCTTCTGCTCCAAAGACTATAGCTGGTTAAAGGAATTTCAAAATAGACTTCTTTTCTATTCTCGGAATGATTCTGTACTTTCAGGATACTTTTGCTGAACTCTGTTATATTTTCACCTCCACAATAAAACAACTTCACAAGTATCACACAAGAATTCCACTCTCGCGAGTCAATCCCATCTTGGACCACTAGGTACTAACAGATACAATTACAATATGTTTGGTTTAGTAACCACTAGCAAGTCCAACACCAGAAAGTCGAATGCAAGCGTCTTTAATTTAATACATAATTCATTTGTTCACAACAATACAGTCATTACACCATCGAGGAATAGAGCATGCTTGCTCCTTGTACTGGGCATACAGCTTCTATGGCGCGTGCTGCAAACACTTGTCTATGCCAATCGACCGTCACTATCGGCCGTATTCTCCCGATACACATCCATCCTGGACACAGAAACTGGTGGCGAGGTAGACACATTTCCACTCTCTTATCCTCGTACTTAAAATATCGGATGTTCAGGACGGTTGGAAGCTGAGCGTCTCTAGAACTTACACCGAAATTCTTGAGGCACTACACACTTTATTGTAGTTAACTGTAGCTTATTCAGAATGGGTCATATCTTTATTTCACAATGTTGTTATTGTTGCTGTACTCTTTGGTCTGAGGCCTGGTTTGTCAAAAACCTCCATATTATTTTGTCCTGTGAAAGGCCTTCCTCTGTATGTAATTATTGCAACGTACATCTACTTGAGCTGCAATGGAGCCTTGGTCTGCCTCACCAGTTTTAAAGCCACAAACCCCTCCGCCCAAACAAATACACATTTACTTCCATTACAAAACTGACTATTCCTCGCTGCCTCTGGAAATGTCATATGATGCTCTCTCTTCCTTTAGTCAAATTGTGCCACAAAGCTCTTTTCTACAACATTCAACTCACTACCCCTTCATTAGGTATCCTGTCTGTCTAATCTGCAGCATTTTTCTATAGTGAAACATTTCAGAAGTTTCTATTCTGTTCTTGTCTGTAAGGTTAAATGTTTGCATTTTACTTTCGTATAAGGCCACAACTCACACTAATACTTTCAGAGGAGATGACTAAGTCTTAAATTTGTATTTAGGGTTAACATATTTTTCTTTTTCAGAAAAGCTGTTCTTGCTATTGCTATTGTTAGTCTACATTCTTATATCCATTTTAGACTTCACAATATCAATTTTCTCTCTCTTTTTTTTTAGGTTATTGCCTAACGATTGTTCTGAAAATCTAAACTTAACCAGAATGTTTCATCTTATTCTAGACTCGTTTCCCTAATGTATTTTTACAATTTCTCAGCTTACCGTATTTACTCGAATCTAAGCCACACTTTTTTTCCGGTTTTTGTAATCCAAAAAACCGCCTGCGGCCTAGAATCGAGTGCAAAGCAAGAATCGAGTGCAAAGCAAGCGGAAGTTCTGAAAAATGTTGGTAGGTGCCGCCACAACTAACTTCTGCTGTCGAATATATGTAGCGCTACACAGGCATGCTTTGTAGGCACAGAGATAAATACTGGCGCCAAAACCTCTGCGTCAGTAAATAAATTTAAAAAAAAAAAGGGTGGAAGACGAGCTTTTTTTTTTCTCCGCCCCCAGTTTCGACCACTGCATTTTCATACATTATCCAACGAAGTAAATACAAATTCCATATTGTTCATCTTCGAAAGTAGCAGAATTTCAATGTACTACGAAAATCCGACTGGCAAGACTGTTGCTAATAGGAACCTGATGAAATGTGAATCACATGCAGTATTCTCTTCACCATAAGAATAATACGAATATAAACATTTTTCCATGTATTCTTTCGTGTTTGCTGCTATCTCATTTAAATCATGTCTGCCTAATAAACTACGAAACTAGAGTGAGACAACTCAGAAATGAAGCACGGCAACTCAATAGATTTTTAAATCTAAAATGACTAATTTCTGTGCAGAATTTGATGTACTAAAGAAGCGGCCGCAAAGATTTTCAAACGGAGAAAAATTTTCGCCTAACTCTCGTTCAGAACATGTTCTATCATACGCAGTCTATTATTTGGTTCTTGTTGATCATTATCAAAGAAAGCAGCAGTGTAAGTAACAACAAGTGGCAGTCACTTGCCATTGTTTCGCTAATGAGACAATTCCTCTCTTTTTTTAATTGTAAGCGGCGGTAGCGCGCACAAAAGCAAGCCATGCCGCGGGCGGCGACAGGCCGT
Organism: Schistocerca nitens; assembly: GCF_023898315.1. Classification (NCBI taxonomy): domain Eukaryota; kingdom Metazoa; phylum Arthropoda; class Insecta; order Orthoptera; family Acrididae; genus Schistocerca; species Schistocerca nitens. Next base: position 662,343,876 of record NC_064618.1, read on the forward strand.
AAACACGCACTATCAGAATGCGACAAACAATGCATGACGCAGTACAGTAATGCATTTTCAGCTTAGAGTGACGTAAACACCTATAACAAAGAAAACGGCACTTATCAGATCAAAGCAAAATAAGCAATCGATTCAAACCAGACGAAGCACTTGAAAAAGGAAGGGTACCCGTATAAATACGGACGGAGCGCCTGACGCATAGCAATGGCTACCTGGTAAAGCTTAACTGCTAAGCTTACGACTCGAACCAAACTATTGTAGCTGTATCGTCTTTCATTCGACCTAAATTGTGTCTCATATTACAATGGACCAACTTTGTTTCGATTTGAAGGTGCGGTCTAAAACTTTTCTCTCCCCTTGAATTTCGAGTCTCAAATTTCAGGTGCGGCTTAGATTCGGGAATTTTTTTTTCCCTTGATTTCGAGTCTCATTTTTCAGATGCGGCTTAGATTCGAGTGCGGCTTAGATTCGAGTAAGTACGGTAGTCTAGTCTGCATTTCACAGCAAATACAATATGGCCAGAGTCTGTATCCGCTTCTCAAAATATTTTGCAGTGTAGAGGCTTGTTTTTAAATCTCTGTTTCGCCATGATATAAACTAGCCAATGTCTCCAGGTCTGTTCCTCATAGGCAGCCTTCTTTCTTGATTCTTAAATGGAGGTTTTGCAATGATTAAATCATGCTGTATACCAAATTCATTTCTTTCTCACAGTAAGCTTTTTCCTGCTCTATCTTCCCCTCCTCATCTTCCTCCTCCTCCCAGACATTGAACTTCAGTCCACCATGGTAATTTTCATTTCCTTTAGTACACTAAATATTTTTCCTTTCTATAACATAACTATACGATTAAGGGATATAACATTTCCCCATTGGATCTGCAGTATACCTGATTTGTCTTTTCAAAGGAAAATTCAGAAGAGAAAAACTATAAAACTGCAAAGCGACCACATGATTGGCCAGTACTTCTGTTCAGAAGGAAAAATTCTGTAACTACCCAAACAAATATTTTAAAGTGAAAAAAAAAATATTCATACTTTTTAAAACTATTAGTTATTCTTTTCTTTGAGAGGAAAGAGGGGCAGGCTGGGGAAGATTAGTAAGGAGGACAGGTCACTTGGTTTTTAGGATGGGAGGGACCAAAACCTGTGTCACTGATGCATTGTTGCCTCCCCACTGCAGTAAGGCCCATGTTTTACAAGGGGAGGTATGTTGAAGTTCTAACAGCAACCACATAGTCTTCAAACAATTTTTAATTTGTTGTACATCCTTTTCAAGCACGTAAAAGTCTTGTGCTCACTGGACTGTGATATTCATTAAATGTCTCTGTGTATGAGCATAGTGATTTAAAATGGAATGACCATATAAAACTAATAATAAGTAGGACAGTTGCCGGACAAATTCAGTGACAGAATCCTAAGAAAGTGTAGGCTGCCCACAAAGGAGGTGGCCTGCAAACACCTCATTTGATCGACACTACAGTATTACTCCTCATTCTGAGATATTTACCAGATATGATTGACACAGGAAATACATAACAATAAATAAACAATAAAAAAGATGCCATTTCCATCACTGATTAATAAGCATGAAAGTGTCAAAATGTGTTTCTAATTCTAAAGACAGATGAAACAGGGAGAGGTCCTATGCATTGTATTGTGGTTTGCTGTTAAAATTCCAGTAATACTGATTCCTAGGAGAGTCTACCAACAGATTGCTTCCTCCTACATCTGTTTAGTGAAAAGGCCAAAAATGCAAAAACAGACAGATTTTTAACTCATATTGAGGATTACCAAGTCACTCTGTCTGTGCAGCATTTGTGATTGCACCCTAAATGTGAATTTGCCTTGAAGACAGAACTGCAACTACAATGAGATGGTGCCTACAGGTAATATTGAAGTGTGTATCTAGGTAGTTTTCATACCTTATAAAGGCAGTGATGAATTCTGTCACACCAGTTACAACAACATTACTTTTCAAATAAAAAGGTGAAAAAAATGTGTGTTTAGCATTCCATCAGACCATGGGATGCCCACTATTTACACTACTGGCCATTGAAATTGCTACTCAAAGAAGAAATGTAGATGATAAACAGGTATTCATTGGACAAATATATTATACTAGAACTGACATGTGGTTACATTTTCACTCAATTTGGTGCATAGATCCAGAGAAATCAGTACCCAGAACAACCACCTCTGGCCGTAATAACGGCCTTGATACGCCAGGGCATTGAGTCAAACAGAGCTTGGTTGGCATGTACAGGTACAGCTGCCCATGCAGCTTCAACATGTTACCACAGTTCATCAAGAGTAGTGACTGGCGTATTGTGACGAGCTAGTTGCTCGGCCACCATTGACCAGACGTTTTCAATTGGTGAGAAATCTGGAGAATGTGCTAGCCAGGGCAGCAGTCGAACATTTTCTGTATCCAGAAAGGCCCGTACAGGACCTGCAACATGTGGTTGTGCATTATCCTGCTGAAATGTAGGGTTTCGCAGGGATCGAATGAAGGGTAGAGCCACGGGTCGTAACACATCTGAAATGTAACTTCCACTGTTCAAAGTGCTGTCAATGCGAACAAGAGGTGACCGAGACGTGTAACCAGTGGCACCCCATACCATCACGTCGGGTGATACGCTAGTATGGCGATGACGAATACACACTTCCAATGTGCATTCACCACGATGTCGCCAAACACGGATGCGACCATCTGATGCAGTAAACAGAACCTGGATTCATCCGAAAAAATGATATTTTGCCATTCGTGCACCCAGGTTTGTTGGTGAGTACACCATCGCAGGCACTCCTGTCTATGATGCAGCGTCAAGGGTAACCGCTGCCATGGCCTCCGAGCTGATAGTGCACGCTGCTGCAAACGTCGTCGAACTGTTCGTGCAGATGGTTGTTGTCTTGCAAACGTCCCCCATCTGTTGACTCAGGGATTGAGACGTGGCTGCATGATCCGTTACAGCCATGCGTATAAGATGCCTGTCATCTTGACTGCTAGTGATAGAAGGCCGTTGGGATCCAGCACGGCGTTCTGTATTACCCTCCTGAACCCACCAATTCCATATTCTGCTAAGAATCATTGGATCTCGACCAATGCGAGTAGCAATGTCGCGATACGATGAACCCCGATAGCGATAGGCTACAATCCAACCTTTATCAAAGTCGGAAACGTGATGGTACACATTTCTCCTCCTTACACGAGGCATGACAACAACATTTCACCAAGCAAAGCCGGTCAACTGCTGTTTGTGTATGAGAAATCGGTTGGAAACTTTCCTCATGTCATCACGTTGTAGGTGTTGCCACTGGTGCCAACCTTGTGTGAATGCTCTGAAAAGCTAATCATTTGCATATCACAGCATCTTCTTCCTGTCGGTTATTTCACGTCTGTAGCAATTCATCTTTGTGGTGTAGCAATTTTAATGGCCAGTAGTGTAAAGAAAAGAGTAACATTCATTGCTCACAACAGAGTTTACAAAGGCGGATATGGTGTCTGCATACAAATTTGCTACATCATGGCATCATCATTTGGCTCAACATGTGAGATATTGACACTGTGGTGGTTTCAAGAAAATAAATAAAAGCTCTAAAAGCAGCCACTGCTTCTGTCATCACTGCCACCACTGCAATACTGTGCAAGAGATCCTACCAGTGTGCAAGAGATCCTACCAGTATTCTACTCTGCGGACAATTCTCTGTATTCTTTGTTAATGGCTTATGTTACTTGGGTATAATTTAAAGGCAGTAAAATACTTGCAGGAGTAGCTACTCAGTAATTGCGTGCTGGACTCTATACCCCAAACTTCAAGGTTTAAGCACCACTGGTTCCTGTACTAATAAGAGTGCCACTTCTGACAATGCTTTCAGGAGATGAAAAATGCTGATTTGCGTAACAGAAAAGCACTGATGAAGATAAATTGTTCTTCTGGCCTATTTCTGCTTTTCTTTAATGCACGCAACAGTACACTGATATTAATGAACCTGTCCCAAGGCAATAATTTTTCACTCCTTGCAAAACAAAATCAAGACTATGCTTTCATTCTAACTTGTTTATTGTATTTGCAAAACATGATAAATATGTGCTTACCTTATTATACAAAAACATGTTAACTGATACAACATAAAATTTGGTGATCACACAGCAAATAAAGATAACAATATGTTTAAATATAGCGAGACCTTTAATTTTATAATCAATGTACAAATTTTAATAAGTGCAATGTAACAATGATGCAAATCTAAAATCAGTTTTTCTTTGAGAAAAAGGAAAGAGCATGATCGCTTCAAGTTTATTAACAATTGTTCATATCTGTCAAGTTTCAGAAATATTTATATTTAAAGCTGTATGCTACCAAAAAGAAAGAAAAAAATATTACTTTCCCTTTTGATTTAATATGAAAAAAAAAATTGAAAACATTCGCAATATTTCTTACGCACCACATGCTACTTTCTGATTGACTATGGTGAAATTATATGGAGAAAACAATCATACAAAATGAACATCAGATCTTTAAAAATAGTCAGCATGAGGTTTAAAAATACAGGAATGGGCACTGGGAAAGGCTATTATTATATTTTCATGCCTCCTTAAAATAAAGGAGCACTGTACAAAATTATACGTAAATATGTGATTATACAATCCTCTCACATGACTTCGTAAACGAATAAACAGTCTCACATTGTTCCTTGGAAATATTTCATGTCTGTATCAGCACCATGAGAAAAATGGGCTTTTATTCTGGAAGCGCTGTGTGAAGGTATCACTGAATGAACGGAAACGTGATGTTGTTCCTACATGTCCCTTTGACCTGAAAATAAATTAAATGTCACAGTAATGGGTTCTGTACAAGTTTTATGCACTTAAAAATATACTAAAGATCTACAAATAAAGTTCAAGTAATCTGCTCAATGATGTACCAAGAAATACCATCAACTGGTGACGTTTCTTAAATTTATTTTAGCATCATTTCTTCCGGGAGTGCTAGTTCTGCTAGGTTAGCAGAAGAGCTTCTGTGAAGTTTGGAAAATAGGAGACGAGATACTGGCGGAAGTAAAGCTGTGAGGACGGAGTGTGAGTCGTGCTTGGGTAGCTCAGATGGCAGAGCTCTTGCCCGTGAAAGGCAAAGGTCCCGAGTTCGAGTCTCAGTCCAGACAGTTTTAATCTGCCAGGAAAGTTTTATTTTAGCATGCGTACCACTCAACAACTTCCTGTTGAACCAGTTCCTTCAAAATTCAGTAGCAGAGTTTTACAGAAACTAAAGACAGTAGCAATAATTTCTCCGAACTTTCATCAACAGGATTGTGTCGCTTCTTAGACTGATATATCTATACTACCAACAAATGGGTAACACTATCTGTTGACTATTGCTTCACTTCAAACTGAATGAGACAACAGCAAGAAACCAAATTACTTAGCATATACAAAATCTGGTACACCCCAAAAACACAGCTCACTTGCAATGACATTTTGTCCGTGATTCTTCAGCGTCTCCTACTGTAGACGATGAGATTGTAATTCTGAACTGCACCCAGAACATTATTCTGTACACATTTGGTCTCTTCTGTAAAATCAGTGTGAAGACTGAATGTCATTGAAGTTAAAGCAAAAGATCACGAAGGTCATGGTGCAGTGTGTGGATTTTTCAAGGCACCACATTTGTCAACTATTGCCAGTTTCAAGGGCTTTTTGTAAGAACAGCATATGGTGATATTTTACCACTCCATGGTATGATGGTGGCGGCTTAGTAGAGGCAACATTCTTGTCCCATTCTTTGCAAATTAGGAAGGAGCTAATTATGATTGTGTTGTAATGTAAATGCAGAATAGTTTTTGCAGCTACACAACAATGTGAGTGACATGTCTATGTTTGGATCAACATTTTGATGTTAACACACTTCTCTGTCATGGAGAGGAGAGAAATTGCAGGAAAGTCCCAGCTTCACATGCTAACTCTACAGAATGTCCAGTGGTAGCATGTAATCTGCCACCAAATATTTCATCTTTTGTAATAAAGAAATGTCACGTTGCTCAAATGTAATATACAGATAATGTTAAGTTTTTTCCTACTTTGATTGAACATTTCTGTCACATAAATCTAGTTACAGTGTATTTGCTTGGTAATTGTCACATCATTAGCTGTATCAAATCACGTGCACGAACTGTTAGCTCTGTATTCCTTCCATTTTCAGATGTTGTATATATATATATATATATATATATATATATATATATATATATATATATATGACTGAAGGAATGAAAAATGAAAGTAAGTTATTTAACTATCTGCTATAAGGCCTCTTGACATTCAACATTATCTCATTGTGGTAAGGACACAGAAAACTAATTGTTATGTTCTGTCAGGAGAACCAGCCTCTCCTTTGATTGCAGCAATTCACTGACAATAAAACCAGAAAGAATGAACAAGAATTTATCATCCCTGTGTCTGTCACAGAGATACGCTTGTGCACAAACTTTCAACTTTCTTCCCTCTAAGCTTAAACACTTAGTGAATATAAAATAGCCTTTCAAAACGTAATGAAGATATTTCTTCTTGAATCATTTATTCGATTCTATTGAGGATTCTGTGAAAGGGAACTTACCAATGAAAAGACATAACTACACAGATTCAAGATTGTTAAATGTTAATACCCGTATTTTATGTAGCTCAGGTTATTTTTTGTCACCGTATAATGTTAACACGTATTTTTCTAGTACAAGTACTGCTATAACAATTTCTCTGCAGTATGACGATAAATGTGCCTGCCTACCTACCTTTTCTACACAAGAATTCAAGTGTGAAGATAATAATCATTTATTGTTTTGTTTTAATACTGCAGTATCTGTAAATATGTTGAGTCAAAATTGCAACTGAATACACATGTAAACATATTTAAGCATAATCTTGAATCATTATACACCCATGATGAGCTTATAGCTGTATCAGCGATGGCCAAAGACATCTACTGTGGCCTCAAACGTCTTTACGTGAAGTGGGAGATTAACGCAAAGGCTCAAAATCAGCAAAGAAATATTGGAAACCAAATAATTGTTGATATGAATCTAGCATCAGTCTTTCATGAGTACAGCCCTACCTGACTGCACTGAGTGCTTTTCTGACCTAACAGTTAATTTGAATGTATTATATAAGATATAAAGACCTAGGACCTTCATGGGCATGTGTAGGCAATTCATTCTCACTCTTTGTATAATGGGCATGGATGACAAACTTTTCACATTTTTTCTATTTTTTGGGAAAAGTGATCACCTTTATAATTGTACATGAAACTGCATTAGCAATCACTTATCAATCAATCCATTATTTAACATTTTTAACAGCTCTTGGCGGAATGTGGAGGATATATTTAACATAAATAGAGTTCTGAATACCACAGTACACTGAAACTTCGTGGCAGATTAAAACTGTGTGCCGGGCCAAGACTCGAACTCGGGACCTTTGTCTTTCAAAAGGCAAAGGTCCCGAGTTCGAGTCTCAGTCTGGCACACAGTTTTAATCTGCCAGGAAGTTTCATATCAGTGTACACTCCACTGCAGAGTGAAAATCTCATTCTTCCACAGTACATTATCTGTACAATCGAAAATGACAGTAATATTCATTTTCATCATGAGATTATGAATTTTGAGGAAAGAACCACAAAACTTAATGTTGAGGACATTAGAAGCAGAACCCCTTTTCTCTCTAAAGCAAGTCCACTGCCTTAACCAATGTGCTGTCTTATTCTGTTTAAGGATTTTTAAACAGACGGCCATAAACAGTATGGAGTATGAGGAACTGCAGGACTTATCTTGCCTGAGAAAGCAGGAAACCATGGAAAAAAAGGAAGTCCACAGCTCTCTAAATATGAGAATGATAAATCTTCCGTAAATATGACAACCGCCAGTATCACCCTATAAATCACGCACTTGGCTCACCCATAATCTTTATCTTAACGTTACCATATTACATTAGCCATATTACACAAAAATCAAAACCACACACGTCAGCTTGTTTATCGTGTCATTTAGAAATTTCCCTTTTTCAATGAACCACAATTTTGTTAACAGCTCATACAGTAACACTACTGTAGGTGTTCTGCTCATACTGTTTCACTTATTTTATAAAATTCTCAGCTTCTACTTGGGTTTTGGTATGCTTTATCAGACCAGTGTTGCTATTTCATGGCAGTTGTGAATGTGAACATTTATAGAAATCACTGCACCAATGCCTTGTGTAATAGTATGTTTTAGGGGTAGTTTATGGCCTTTGGTTTGTATTATGATAAATACAGAAATTTTTTGATTAACTTAAAAAACTGATGCTTCAACCAAATGAATATTCCGTTCCTAAAGGAAAGGTTTATGAAAGGTAAAGTACTGAATATTAAGTACTGAAATTTAATGCAAACTTCTACGGCCTTTTCCTAAATCAAATTTTTACCACAAGTTAAATGAATTTCTTGTGCATAGCATCTGTACAAAAGATGTGATTTTCCGGTTAAGTAAAATTTCTTTTCAAGGCATGCTTATGCAGTTGCCAGATTATTATTACCTGAGCCCGAATTTCCATGTAATGCATGCTGTAAGTATATTTGTATATTTTGGCCATATGGTGAGCAACTGCATATTTTGAAGATTTTTTTATGTACAGCTGCATAAATTTAAGACATTTATATTGCATAGCATATTTTCTGGCTTTAGCGCATATTTATAGTAATTTGCATGATAAAAACTTTTATTGACATTTTTTCATATGAATTATGCCAAAAATGCACGACATGAGTAATTTTGCAAATTTTGTTACAAGTGAAAAACTTTATAGTGAGCTCTGAAGATGCTGGTGCAAGTTCATATACTTTGTGCCTTTTCTCACTGCTGTCATTCATTGCTATCTACAGAGAACGGTATGAATTATTGTACCTGAGCTATGCAGCATGAAAAGTATGTTGCTAGCACTGCAGGAGATACTGCCCTCCACAATGGTATTCTTGCCCACTTCTTACCCTCACACCACAGTTGCCTCTGAAGTGAGCTCAATACAAAATTTACAGTCTGCATGCCAATTATTACTTTACAAGTGAAAAAATTAAAGCATTTATGAAACAAGACATTACTCTGGATAACAGTGTAGAGTAAAATATGGCAACAACATGTCACTAAACCATTTCCTTCCTGCATTTGTATTTTATTGTCATTGACAAAAGTGGCTGAATTCTGTACTGCCCAGAATCTAACGATTGCGGACATGGAGTTTGATAGCTGGAATATTGAGGACAGACTATGACAAGCCCATTTAATGTGCTGCAAAGCTTTGCAGAAAGTAAATCATTTTATAATTGCAAATTTCTTTGACGAAGGAATGTGTGAGTAACTGTAAACATCTTAGTAAACCCGAGTGCCATTGTTTCTATCAGCAAAAGTCTATGGATTGCGGCTACTACCTATCTTTGTTATTTATCAGTATTTTCATGTGTTCCCACATGCTTAATTTAATTTCCTACTCATTACTTCAAACAGTACAATATTTCAGCATGAGCTTCTTTATCATGTGCTTTCACATTACTTTGTTACTGCTTCTTCAATAGTGCTACAGCCCTTGGTGAGCTTTGGCTTCGATTGCTGCAATATTCTTTTTTTTTTTTAATAGCTAGGGGCTATTAGCCCCATGCCCAATTCCCAACCTGGAGGACCAGGATTTGTATTAGGTTCACTCCTCTGGGGAATCTGCCTTTACTATACCTCTAGAGCCCTCCCCACCCTATGTTGTGGGACACACTGCGTCTGGCTCCTCAGTTGAGACCAATCCGGCTTGGGTGACCCTGCCAGTAGTACACTACCACTGGCACAGCTATCGACTTCAACAAAGTACGCAAACCCTCCTGCCTGGCAATGAAGGTGCCTACTGTAAGGCAGTGTCCCCTGGGAGGGGTTACTTTGTTATTGGCAAGTTCTATGTGATATTTCTAATATAGCTAAAGATTAACATGAAGTTTATGTTATCGGCACTGCACGAAGTGATGGAAACTTAGTCTCCTTGCACCACCTCTCACCTTTCAAAAGTCCTTATGCTCCTTCCTTCTACCCGCAAACCGAAAGAGCTAGTTTTGCTAAAATGTTTACAGACTGTATGCCATACTTGACAATCTAGCAATTCACAGGGACAGAAAAAGGTAACCTACTCCAACTTTTATCAGTGATGTGGAGCTGGGATATTTTTGAAAGAACTGTTGTGTAACAAAATAATATACTGGTGCAGCGAACGAAACATGCAGACACCTTTCCTATCAATGCAAGAAGCAGAGGAAAGAAGGTCAAGATGTAACAGCTGAGTACCATTTCAATACACAAAGACAGCTGATACTGAAGGTATTACGGCTGTACTACCAAGCCGACTGCTACATACTATATGAACTGGGCAGTCCGAGATGCTACTCCAGCAAAACAAAGTCACTGGAAGAGAGATGCCATCATACTTGTTACCACGCACAGTTAAATAAGAAAGTGTAAGTTGGACACAAGAGTAACTATTCAGTACACTGATGTTGCAAAATCAGCCAGACTGCCTGAAATGTAAAGCTGAGAGATCGCTCAGAAAAGATGATCAGATGGGAAAGGCAGGCTAAATAACGCCTCGGTTGCTTCTAGGCAGCCTAATGAATGTGGTCCAGTTTAGTTTAAAAATTCTCACTTCCAGTGGAAGTATCTCAGTCTGAAGCCGAACAGTCTGGAGGAGGAACCTATGTTGGCTACCATCTGCTTCTTTGACAGACTATCTGCTTATCTGAGAGACTACGAGCCTCTAAGCTACAGCCAGTTCCACCCTCAGGACTTAAGACGTTGTTAGCCACTGCACCGCCATCCATACTGAGTCTGATGGGAAGGACTTAGATGCCTTCAAAAGTCAGGTCATTTGAGGGCCGTACTACAGTTGCTGCCACCTTCCACCCCGAGGGTCTGTGGTTCCCATCCGGGATGTGCAGCTGTTCTTCCATCATTGAAAAGGGGTGTAGTCTCTGTTATCCATCCACTGCTCCTGAGTGCAGACTCGGCTGCCTGTGGCTGCTGCTCCTGTGCACGATCTGATCAAAGCTGTTAACTGCCTTGGTCAGCGCAACTGCAATGGGTGCCTACCACCAGTGCACCTGCCAATGTTAGCTGCCTGGAATGTCAATACATCACCCATTGTATTTTATGGACAAATGTTTGTTGTCTTAATATTGATTTACGAACGTCCATGTTGAGTGTCCAACTGGCTTCAAAGCACTCTGCAGTGCAACCCACAACAGCAGTAAGATCCCCAGCATCTACGCAACACTGGTTGGGGTTATACGACTCTTATTCAATGTCAGTTAATGTGTAATATTTACCTCAAAAAAATCAATATTTTAATATTTAGTGTACTTCCACAGGCTTTCTTGAGAGAGTGTATCTTTCTTTGCACTGAATGAACTACACTTTCGCACACCATAGGCTTGATTTCATGGAAACAGACATGAACTATCTTCTCTGTCAGCTTGACTTCAGATGCACAGCAATATAAGCATAACTTTTTGGACGTCCTGACATTTTTACAAACTGAATTCTATCTGTGATGATGTGTTTCTTAGTCAGCATATGTTTCATCTTGAGAGCCTTCCTTGCATACATCTCTAAAATACATCTAAGCATTGTTTGATTTAAAATACTCTTCTCAAAATCTTGTATTATTTTAGGAGCAATCTGATGTGAACTCATTGACCTTTCTCACTTTGCTAGCATTTTTATCGACATGCACAGTCATGGACTTGGTTCCTCCTTATGAGCATATCTATGTCACAAGCTTGATGTCCCAGAACCTCTATGCTTCATTTAAAATGTTGTGGTCACTGAACGGCTTTCTTGCAATTGCCCTAATTTGCATATCCTGCAGTTTTAAGGTTAACACTGTTCCTTGCTTCCTTGATGAAACAACTTTCTTCCAACACGTAACATAAAATTGAAATTTTAGGTTATGTATTCTGCAGGAACCTTCTACAAGTATTTAAAACGTACGATGATAACAATGGCATTTAACAACAATGAACATTTGTTTAACAACAACAAACATACAAGATACGATGTTGAAACTTATTTTGAGTTGTTTTCACTATGAACTAAAAGAAAGGGACTTTTTCACATTTCAGTAACTGTTAGGCACAAAATGTCACAAGGGAGCAATGTCATGCCACTGCATAAGTTATTTAGAAAATGATAAATGTTAAACAAAATCAAACAATGGAAACTCCAGGTAGGAATACCAACAATGTAGACAAAGAGAGATTGCTTCTTACCGCAACAACATGCTAAGCCGGCAGACAGGCACAATCAAAAGACACTGAACATGAGCTTTCAGCATCAGCCTTAGTTTGGAAAAAGGGAAACACACTGGTCATTCATACAAACAAACACAGCTCAGGCCTGAGCTGTTGGAGTTCACAGTCATGTGTCCTTGCTTGTGTGAATGAATATGTGCTTTTCTTTTTCCGATGAAGGTACAGGTCTAAAGCTTATGTGTGTCTTTTAATTGTGCCTGTCTGCAATTTAGCATGTTATCTTTACAGTAAGTATCAATCTATTGTTTCTTACGTTCTTGATAAATGTTACACATCTTGTCAACAGGATTATCCAACCAGCAAATAAATTTCTCTTTATACAGATATTTTAAATCATTTAATTAATGGTTCTGGCTGATGTAGGGTTCTGATAACATCAACTTTAAAGCAGAACATCAAGTACAGTGAAGTGAAATGTGAAATTATTGATTCAAATAAGTGGGGATATTTTGCTGCACATTAGGGTAATCTGATACTATTTTTTTGAAGGAATAATGTGGCCAATAAGGTTAAATAGAAAAGAATCTTGTTGTTCCCAAGCGATACTGCCCCATATATTATGAATATCAGGAGGGCAATTAAAACATTTTATCCAGATTTAACACACATTTTATGTTTAGCCCACGAGCTACATGGTGTAGCTGAAATAGTACATCTAAAATGTCACAATGTGAACATTCACTATGAAAACTTGCAATTTCCTTAATCTATCTTTTATCAGAGCCCGAAAAAAACATTCTGAATGCAATTGTTTAGGTATGTATTATTGGTTGGTATTGCACATGATAACATAAATTGTGACTTTAACATCAGCATGGACAACAACAACTGGAAAAAATACTAACCTTTCAACAATTACAGCTGGCATCTGAACAAGCTGCACAGGGCTTTTACCGTCCTTCAATGCTTGGGTCAAATTGAGGATCTGTCCTCTCATGACACTCATCTGCCTCTCAAATAAGTGACGATCAAAGCCCTTGTCTTGCTGAAAACACAATTATAGTTATTAGTGAATGTGTCTATCCTTTCACTTCGCTTTCAGTTCTGCTATGGTAGGACACATTATACTCAAACATTTCACTTAAGAATGCTATAAAAGCATGAATAAGCAAGTGGCAAATCAACTTAATGAACACAGTCAACAAAAAATATAAACAATTTTATCTGTTTACTGACTGATGCCAGTTTATAATTTGCATGACCACAAACAGTGACACAGAAAATTATTTAACAGATCAATTCCATTCTTTCAGAGGGTAAAGTAAGAAATGATTCAAGTTGTATGAAGGTTAAGAAAGTCAGTCAAAAGTAGGGGAGATATTACTTTGCAGTGGTACACAGTAATCTTCATTTAGCTTTTGATTCGATTTATTTTACAAAGAAAGAAAATAGTTACAAGAACGCCTGGAATTCAATACACAATTTTAACCCCAAACAAAGAGAAAGCAGATGTAATCTTCTCTCTATTCCTTATATGCTCTACTCTGTGAACTCCTTTTGTATTGTTGTGCAGTCTCTGAATCATCTGTCAGAAGGCCTGCTTCACTCTACTCTGCTACCTCTTCCTTGCCTTGTGTGTCCTTCCGTACCCCCTCCCCACCTCCATCAGTCAAACAGATACTTTCAATAATCGATGATCAATAATCAGCCACACAGCAGCTATGAGAGAGAGCATTTTGGTGTCTGTATGGTTGTGCATGCGTAAATGTGTGTACTTTTACTAGTAAAAGACCAAGAGCTCGAAAGCTAGTGCGAATACTGCTGTCTGTTGCATGTTCCTATGCTCCACTCATAACCGCTGTTTTGTGAGTGGATGTTTTGCTTATTTTATGTATTGTTCCACCCAAGTTACATACTGTTACACATGAGAACAATTTTATGGTTAATACATCGGCATCAGCTGTACAATAATTATAAAAAGAGTTTTACATAGCTTCGTATAGTAGGAAGCATGTTATGAATGAGAGTTTATCAGAAATCCTTATGATTCAAATACTGAAGGCTTGCAAAGAAAGTTATGTCCATGGAAATACTAATTTATCCAATTTGTAAATACACATTCTGAGGCAGACATGAAAAAAAAGCTGAGGAATTTGTTACAGTACACTTACTGTACAGAGAAGATAACCTACTTTCAAAGATAAAACTGTGTGTCCCATTACTACTATGGAATGTGTGTGTTACTTACACTGAGGTACAAGGAACAGTGGTCACAAGAATAACTGCCAAAGAGAACAGGCTGCCACTTTTGATGACATCTTCAGTGAACTGAATATGGACAAGACATTCAGTAAGAAAACAGTGTAATATAAGTCTGCAATCTATAAGGTGGTTATGGTTAAGCTGTCAACACTTGAGGGAGTCCATCACAAAAAACCGAGAGATCAGAGGACAATGAAAGTTAGTGGAAACAAATGTAAGGACATGCGGAAGAGAAATAATGAATAAACTTTTGAAAGAAACACGCTTTAATTTCCACATGAGAGGGTCACATTTCTTGACTGCTTACCATGTTTATATTCCAGATTGTAAATGTTGCTCAATGTAACGACCATCTGCATCCACAACAGGCCAGAACCACATTAGAAATTGCTTTACAGCTGCTCAAAACACCTCGGGTGGTTGGCTACCCACCTCGCTATGCTCCTCTTCAATCTCCAACAAGTGTTAAGTGTCCCATTAATAAACCCTGTGCTTCAGATACCCCACAGCCAGAAGTCGCACAGATTCAAATCTGTGTAACGTGTGTCATTCATGCTGGCACTTCTTTTGTTCTTGAAGTCAAGAGTCCTCCTGTCACCATACCAGTACCAGCACCTAATGGCAGGTCATGACACTAACACTACTAACACAATTTCTACAGCACACAGTCCAAACATCATTCTTGTAAAGTTGGGTACCCATATAGTATATAGTTTTCTGTCTACACTATCTCACATACCAGAAGTTTAATTATAACCACGATGTACATAATGAAACTGAATTTTGAAAAATTTCCACACTAGTGATAGTTCAGTAGAAGAATTACCTGCAGATTGCGGAAATTATAACTGATGTATACTTCTGGATAGCGTGAAAAGTGCACCACGTCGATTTGGGCCAAAAATGAAAACTCAGCATTAATGAGTTTGGATACTGTGCAGTAGAACTGTTATAATATGGACTCCCAGAGTGTTTGAAAATATCTGCTGGATAGTCTATTTGAAAGACCCCCCACAGGATGTATGAATAGAATGTTATCATCCAAAACACAAAAATAAGATCTCTATCAAGCAGGAGAATCACAGTATCATTAGATATGGGTTCCACAATATTTGTTCTACACCTGAGGGTGCACTGGAGGAACTAGATTGAGTACAATCCTCAAATTATTTCTACAACCTTCGTAATGAAAGATAAGTACACCAGACAAAAAATTAGTTGCTCACAGAAGATGTCAAGGTATTTTCATGTAACACCACCTCTAAGTCTTCACAGTGCCCTCAATTTGATGCTGAAGAGTGTCAGTCCAGAAGTTTCCCCATGCATGCCATATTAGGCTGAAGCCTGTAACGGAACAACTACACTTGACAACAACATACAGGGTTAATACAAATGATTGAAGCGATTTCACAGCTCTACAATAACTTTATTATTTGAGATATTTTCACAATGCTTTGCACACACATACAAAAACTCAAAACGTTTTTTTAGGCAATCACAAATGTTCGATATGTGCCCCTTTAGTGATTCGGCAGACATCAAGCCGATAATCAAGTTCCTCCCACACTCGGTGTAGCATGTCCCCATCAATGAGTTCGAAAGCATCGTTGATGCGAGCTCGCAGTTCTGGCACGTTTCTTGGTAGAAGAGGTTTAAACACTGAATCTTTCACATAACCCCACAGAAAGAAATCGCATGGGGTTAAGTCGGGAGAGCGTGGAGGCCATGACATGAATTGCTGATCATGATCTCCACCACGACCGATCCATCGGTTTTTCCAATCTCCTGTTTAAGAAATGCCGAACATCATGATGGAAATGCGGTGGAGCACCATCCTGTTGAAAGATGAAGTCGGCGCTGTCGGTCTCCAGTTGTGGCATGAGCCAATTTTCCAGCACGTCCAGATACACGTGTCCTGTAATGTTTTTTTCGCAGAAGAAAAAGGGGCCGTAAACTTTAAACCGTGAGATTGCACAAAACATGTTAACTTTTGGTGAATTGCGAATTTGCTTTACGAATGCGTGAGGATTCTCTACCGCCCAGATTTGCACATTGTGTCTGTTCACTTCACCATTAAGAAAAAATGTTGCTTCATCACTGAAAACAAGTTTCGCACTGAACGCATCCTCTTCCATGAGCTGTTGCAACTGCGCCGAAAATTCAAAGCGTTTGACTTTGTCATCAGGTGTCAGGGCTTGTAGCAATTGTAAACGGTAAGGCTTCTGCTTTAGCCTTTTCCATAAGATTTTCCAAACCGTCGGCTGTGGTACGTTTAGCTCCCTGCTTGCTTTATTTGTCGACTTCCGCGGGCTACGCGTGAAACTTGGCCGCACGCGTTCAACCGTTTCTTCGCTCACTGCAGGCCGACCCGTTGCTTTCCCATTACAGAGGCATCCAGAAGATTTAAACTGCGCATACCATCGCCGAATGGGGTTAGCAGTTGGTGGATCTTTGTTGAACTTCGTCCTGAAGTGTCGTTGCATTGTTATGACTGACTGATGTGAGTGCATTTCAAGCACGACATACGCTTTCTAGCCTCCTGTCACCATTTTGTTTCACTGCGCTCTAGAGCGCTCTGGCGGCAGAAACCCGAAGTGCGGCTTCAGCCGAACAAAACTTTATGAGTTTTTCTACGTATCTGTTGTGTGTCGTGACCATATGTCAATGAATGGAGCTACAGTGAATTTATGAAATCGCTTCAATCATTTGTAATAGCCCTGTATTAAGATATTAAAATTTTTCCATAAATATTTTCTATCTGTTGTGATCAATCGATAAATTATGTTACATACCCATACATAAATGGAATGCGGATATCTCTGTACCTTACAAAAGTAACAAGTTTCTGAATATTTATTAGTTAATATGGAGGAGTTGTAATAATTATTTTTGTAAATGTATTTTATTGCACAACTGAGAGTGTTTATAAAATAACAACTTGAGTTTAAAAGTAATAATAACAACAGCTGCGAACTGTGACAGACTGCACGACAGGGACACACAGTGGTGTTGTGAGAAGCAAGAAGGACAGGACAAACTGAGGTTTTGACTGAAAGTAATGTTGTCTATGGCTGGTGACATAAAAATTTTTTTATAGTAAGAAGTGCGTTTCGACAACTACAAAGTGATGTGGCACTAATCTGCATGCTATTAAGTGGTGATCTGAAATTTGTAGAGTATGGTTGGGTCATTTGGGGGAAGAGACCAAACAGCGAGGTCATCGCTCTCATCGGATTAGGGAAGGAAGTCAGCCGTGCCCTTTCAAAGGAACCATCCCAGCATTTGCCTGGAGCGATTTAGGGAAATCATCGAAAATCTAAATCAGGATGGCCGGACATGGGATTGAACCGTAGAGCATTGATGCAAGAATTTGCACACTAATGATGCTGAAAGTTTCGGAGTGGTGTTATATTGGTCAACAAATAATTAATGAATCAGAGATGTGAAAGAATAGTGCAACTTTGGTTTGTCGATTGCTCACCTAAACAACACACACAACAATGTACGTCACTACATGGCAAGGTAGAGTTGGCAACACTGCGCCGATGCGGACTCTTCGAGTATTTGCTGCACTAAATAATTATAAAAAGCGTTGTTATTAAGCTATTTTTAAACGTGTACAGGTGTTATAAATATAATATAAGTGTTGTTGAATTAGTGGAAGTGTTAGTGAAGTACAAAATAAGATTAAACGGGGTAAGAAGTTTATTTTCCTTCTCGCGCCTATAGCACGGATTTTAGGCTTAATTTCACGCGCGTGTATCGTAAGTAAATAGTGAGTTATATGTAATCACCAGTTTTTTTATTCAGTACTCTTTCAATTTATTTATATCTGCCTGAATAGTTTCTAGGGTCCTTTGTTTACGTTTTAGTCACTACTTAAATCAGCTCATACGATTTCTGCTTTTACCATGAGTGAGAAGTGTGTGACATGCCGTAGGATCGTTAGTTCCGGGGTATGGTGTGATGGGTGCTCTAGTTTCTTACATTGGGGCGAATGTAGTGGCGTGGGAAATGGGGACATAAATGAGGCTCACCAGTGGTATTGTAGGATCTGCAGTAGAGATAGGAAAATACTGGAACAGGAAGGGAAAATTGCAGCTCTTCAAGCTGACCTAGACAAGGCAAGGGAGGATCTGGACAGGTTAAAGAGGGAGAAGGGTGAACAGAGGTGGGAAGTGGCAACAGGTAATAGGGGGAACAGGCAAAGGAGAGCATCAGACAGCTTTGTCATAAATCTTGAAAATAGATTTGACCTGTTGCCTCAGTCAGAATCGGATGAGCCTCATGTAGCTGAAGCTGCAGAAAGTGCACAACAAGCTTTCAAGGACTTGAAAAAGGTAGGGAAATTTGTAAAGAGAAAGAAAGTTCTGTTGTTAGGTAGTTCCCATGGTAGAGGTGTTGGCCAGCTACTGCAGGAAAATCTAGGTCCAGAATACCAGGTCACAAACTTTTTCAAGTCTAGTGCAGATCTGGGTCAGGTAACAGAGGATGTAGGTGCTTTATGCAAGGATTTCACAAAGGAGGATGCCGTGGTTATAGTGGGTGTTCCGGGAAATAGCATTGGCAGAGACTCTGAATATTCCATAGAGAGTGACCTGGTGAAGATAGCGTCAGCAACGAAGCATATGAGTGTGGGATTTGCGTCTTTGTTGAGACGCCATGATCGGCCTCATTTGAACTCTTCCGTAGGGAGGGTGAACTTGGAGTTGGAGTGGCTGCTTAGGACGGATATAGGGTCCCATATTGGTTTGATTCCTGTGGATGCTATCAATAGGTGGGACTACACTAGGCATGGCCTTCACCTCAATAGGAAAGGGAAGGGAAAACTGTCTGGGTTGATTGCAGAAAACTTAAGGGGGGGACACTGGCACAAGTGGTAAAATACCAGTGGTCACAGGTGTCAGAGGGATGCCTTTTTTAGGATAGGGAAGGGGGAAAGAAAACGAGTTTTAAGAGAGATTGGCAGACACACTCAGTTTGAGAAAACAGATGAACAGGAGTCAGATTTTATCATACAGCCTCCATTTAAACAGTGTTTAACAGAAAGTAATCAGAAACTGCCAGTTCATCTTCGCCAAAGCAGTTACAACCCCATTAGTATGCAGTATCAGTTATCTTTATTACACCAGAACATTCCGGGACTTAGAAATAAAGTTGATGAACTACTCATTTGTATCGATGAAATGAATTCATCTAACCAAATTGACATAATCTGCCTCTCTGAACATCAAGTGACCACTGATATAGATATGTTAGACATTTCAGGATTTAAGCTAGCTTCCTACTTCTGCAGAGTAGATATGGATGGAGAAGGAGTTGCCACATTAATCAAAAACTGACATAAATTCAAGAACATTGACATTAATAAATTCTGTTTAGAGCAGCATCTAGAAGCATGTGCAACAGAAGTAGAGTTCCATAACAGATCCTATATAATAACAACTATTTACCGAGCACCTGCAGGAAATTATAATCTATTCTTAGATCATCTAGAAGCTCTTTTGGGTTATTTAACAGGAAGAAACAAAGAAATTTTGATTGCTGGTGACTTTAATACAGATTTTCTAATGCAATCTTCCAGTAAATATTCACTGCAGTTAGTAATGTTGTCTTTCAATCTAACTGACACTGTAAACTTTCCAACTAGGATCACTAAATCCTCAAGGACAACCATTGGTAACATTTTTATAGACAAATCAAAGGAACAAAATCATTTCATAAAACCTGTTATAAATGGACTATCAGATCATGACATGCAGCTCCTTGTTTTAGATGTAAATTCTAAGCAGATTATCAAGACTGCTAAATCTGAGTACAGGAGAGTAGTCCAACCAAAAATTGAGTGTTTTAGAAAACTGGCAAAGATATGAACTGGAAAGATGTTTATAGTGCTCATGACATGAATGAAAAATATAACACATTCATGAACAACGTCAGTACCATGTTTGAAAACTGTTTTCCTCTAAAAGTTACTCAAATTAAACAGAAGTCAATAATAAAACCATGGATTACACAAGGAATAAAGATTTCCTGTAAGACAAAAAGGAAAATGTATCTGTCAACCAAGAATAGCTCCAATGCTGATGATTTAGCTAAATACAAGGAATACTGTAAAACATTAAAAAAGTAATTCAGATGTCTAAACAAATGCACTACGAGAAGAAGATAGCAATGTCAGGGAACAAAATAAAAACAATATGGGATATAGTGAAAGAGCAGACTGGTAGAACCAGAAAGGAACAGGAGCAAATAGCACTAAGGGTAGATGACACATTAGTAACTGATGGGCATAGTGTGGCAAATCTATTTAACAAGTACTTTATATCCATTACTGATAGAATAGGACTTTCAGGATCAGTAAATAATGCCCTTGAATATCTGAAACTAGCCTTCAAAAATAGCTTCAAGTACATGAATATATCACTCACTTCACCAAAAGAAATAATGTCCATAATAAAATCTTTAAAAACAAAGCATTCTGGTGGGTACGATGAAATATCAACAAAGTTAATTAAGGCATGTTCTTGTGAGTTTAGTACAATTCTAAGTTACTTGTGTAACCAGTCAATTATAACTGGGACATTTCCTGACTGGCTAAAATATGCAGATGTTAAGCCTCTATTCAAGAAAGGGGATAAAGAGATACCATCAAACTACAGACCGATTTCACTTTTGCCAGCATTCTCAAAAATTTTAGAAAAAGTAATGTACAGGCAGCTGCTCAACCATTGACCACAAATAACATATTATCAAGAACACAGTTTGGATTTCTGAAGGGTTGTGATATCGAGAAGGCTATTTACACCTACAGTGAAAATGTACTTAATTCATTAAATAACAAATTACAAGCAGCAGGTATTTTCTGTGATTTGTCAAAGGCATTTGATTGTGTGAACCACAACATCCTTGTAAGTAAATTAGAATTCTATGGTGTCACGGGCAGGGCTGCAAAATGGTTCAAGTCATACCTCACTAAAGGGAAACAAAGGGTATCAGTGCAAGGGACTAGTGAATTAAGTCATCAGTCATCATCAAAATGGGAAGAAATTACATGTGGTGTCCCACAAGGATCCATCTTAGGGCCATTGCTTTTTCTTGTGTACATTAATGATCTCTCATCAGTTACACTGCCAGAAGCAGAGTTCGTTTTGTTTGCAGATGACACAAGTATTGCAATAAATAGTATGTCAAGTGTAGTTCTAGAAAGATCTGCTAATGATATTTTCATGGATATTAATAAATGGTTTAAAGCCAACTCACTGACATTAAACTTCGAAAAGACTCACTATATGCAATTTAGAACCTGTAAGAGGTTTCCACCCAGCATATGCATAAAATACGAAGAAGAGCAGATAGAAGAGGTTGACAGTCTTAAATTCCTGGGATTACAACTTGATAATAAATTCAGTTGGGAAGAGCACACCACAGAACTGCAGAAACGCCTTAACAAATCTGTATTTGCAATTCGAGTGTTAGCAGACATAGGCGACATAAAAATGAAAAAGCTTGCATACTTTGCCTACTTTCATTCCATAATGTCATATGGTATAATACACTCCTGGAAATTGAAATAAGAACACCGTGAATTCATTGTCCCAGGAAGGGGAAACTTTATTGACACATTCCTGGGGTCAGATACATCACATGATCACACTGACAGAACCACAGGCACATAGACACAGGCAACAGAGCATGCACAATGTCGGCACTAGTACAGTGTATATCCACCTTTCGCAGCAATGCAGGCTGCTATTCTCCCATGGAGACGATCGTAGAGATGCTGGATGTAGTCCTGTGGAACGGCTTGCCATGCCATTTCCACCTGGCGCCTCAGTTGGACCAGCGTTCGTGCTGGACGTGCAGACCGCGTGGGACGACGCTTCATCCAGTCCCAAACATGCTCAATGGGGGACAGATCCGGAGATCTTGCTGGCCTGGGTAGTTGACTTACACCTTCTAGAGCACGTTGGGTGGCACGGGATACATGCGGACGTGCATTGTCCTGTTGGAACAGCAAGTTCCCTTGCCGGTCTAGGAATGGTAGAACGATGGGTTCGATGACGGTTTGGATGTACCGTGCAGTATTCAATGTCCCCTCGACGATCACCAGTGGTGTACGGCCAGTGTAGGAGATCGCTCCCCACACCGTGATGCCGGGTGTTGGCCCTGTGTGCCTCGGTCGTATGCAGTCCTGATTGTGGCGCTCACCTGCACGGCGCCAAACACGCATACGACCATCACTGGCACCAAGGCAGAAGCGACTCTCATCGCTGAAGACGACACGTCTCCACGTCTCCATTCGTCCCTCCATTCACGCCTGTCGCGACACCACTGGAGGCGGGCTGCACGATGTTGGGGCGTGAGCGGAAGACGGCCTAACGGTGTGCGGGACCGTAGCCCAGCTTCATGGAGACGGTTGCGAATGGTCCTCGCCGATACCCCAGGAGCAACAGTGTCCCTAAGTTGCTGGTAAGTGGCGGTGCGGTCCCCTACGGCACTGCGCAGGATCCTACGGTCTTGGCGTGCATCCGTGCGTCGCTGCGGTCCGGTCCCAGGTCGACGGGCACGTGCACCTTCCGCCGACCACTGGCGACAACATCGATGTACTGTGGAGACCTCACGCCCCACGTGTTGAGCAATTCGGCGGTACGTCCACCCGGCCTCCCGCATGCCCACTATACGCCCTCGCTCAAAGTCCGTCAACTGCACATACGGTTCACGTCCACGCTGTCGCGGCATGCTACCAGTGTTAAAGACTGCGATGGAGCTCCGTATGCCACGGCAAACTGGCTGACACTGACGGCGGCGGTGCACAAATGCTGCGCAGCTAGCGCCATTCGACGGCCAACACCGCGGTTCCTGGTGTGTCCGCTGTGCCGTGCGTGTGATCATTGCTTGTACAGCCCTCTCGCAGTGTCAGGAGCAAGTATGGTGGGTCTGACACACCGGTGTCAATGTGTTCTTTTTTCCATTTCCAGGAGTGTATTTTGGGGTAACTCTTCAAGTCAAACAAAAGTTTTCAGAGTCCAAAAAGCGTGTAATACGTATTATTTGTGGCGTAAATTCACAGACGTCCTGTAGAAACCTCTTCAAAGAACTGGGTATACTAACTACTGCCTCTCAGTATATTTACTCATTAATGAAATTTGTCCTAAATAATATATCTCTTTTTCCAACAAACAGCTCAGTTCATACATACAATACCAGGAACAAAAATGATCTGCACAAGGACTTAAAAGCACTTACTTTAGTTCAAAAAGGGGTCCACTACTCAGGAACACTCATCTTCAATAATTTGCCAGTAAACATAAAAAATTTAGTTACAAATAAAGATCAGTTTAAAAGGAGCCTGAAAGACTTACTAGTGGCCAACTCCTTCTACTCCATTGACGAATTTTTTAATAGAAACAAATGATGTATTGTATATATTCATACTATTAGTATTGTTATTTCAGCTTTAAAAAAAAATTGACATGTTCCACATCCACGAGGATCTCCTCAGCACGGATCTACGGAACGTAATCTAATCTAATCAAGGTAAGACTCTTCAACTAGTTTTCTTAAAGACTAGAAATGTAAGGGAGCTTCGTGTAATTTTCTATTATGTTTTGTTTGGTGAATTATTAGTAAATAATTCTTAAAGACAGAACAAACGTCTATCTGAAACATTTCCCAAGGAAATTTCAGAACTATTCAAAATATTTTTTTTCCTTCTAAATCACAGTGTTTCACAATATAAAAGACTAGAAAACAATGAAATTAAGACTGTTGAAGTAATTTTGATCATTCTCACTGAGAGAACGAAAGTTTTAACTGAGTGCATAGGTTGCTTTGTGATTCAATTCTTTTATATGTAAATATTTTGCTGCATTAACTTCAAAGTTTTACTGAGGGCTTAATTCTTCCTAAAGGAAATTCATTTCCATTAAGCGATGTGTAAAACTAAAGATGGATATGAAGGAATCAGAATCTAGCTTCCATATTGAAACAAAGCAATTAACATCAACTGGAATTGCAATCCAGTAACCATCCAGAATTCAATTCAAAATTAAAGTACAGTAAATTAGTTCCCTCAGAGCTTGATGATTGTCAAGGAAACACGAGAATACTTGGTAACAGTATTTATTAGAGGAAGAAAATACAAGGTGAGTCACAAACTATTCTTTTCTGAGCCGAAATCTTTGACTCTGGACTGACTGATATAATCATGACATCAAAATATCTCTGGTATCGCGCGCATGCGGAATTTGAATCCATGCAAGGCAACATGGATGTCGAAGACCCCTAGATGTCTCTGCACCATCGCACTGTAAGCCATGGCAGCGCACGCCTCCTGGCCCATAATTAGTGTGAGGGTGTCACAGTGGAACACGTGGTCCCAGCGGCCAATAGCAGTGTCCCCGATCATGTATTTAAGCACCAGCCTCTCGCTCAGCCGGCCAGTCTAATCTTGCCTACGTCTCTGGACATATTGCTTCCCCCTTAGACAATGTATTTACTTTCTTATTCTGTGTATGAGTGGACATAGTTGTCTAGTTAGGTGTTCTTGTGACTCCGTTGTTTCAATCTTGTAGTTGTTCGTAAGGTCCATCATTTGTCGTGTCCGTCATTTCCCATTTGTGTTGTTTTCGCATCTCCCAGCAGGCCCTGATCCTGCCTTTGCCCAACAGGAGGTCCTCTGCTTTCACATTGATTCCGCCCACTGAGATGCACTGGACGGTCTGCCTCTCATGGCTGCTCACATTGCTGCAGCTACCCGCTGTGACCCTATCTTGTGGTAAGTTCTCCACTACGTGGACCACAGGTGGCCCTCCTATGTTACTCGTTGGATGCAGTCCGATTACAGCCCCTGGTGCACCTGCCCACAGGCTCTCTGTGGCTGATGATGTCCTGTTGGCCACGGAGTCGGATGCCCATCGGATGGTCATCCCTCGGGATTTGCAGCTTTGAGTGCTCAGTTTGTTACACCGCGGGTACTGGGGTATACCCCGTATGAAAGTTTTGGCTTGCCGACACATGTATTGGCCCGGCATTGATGGCGATATTGACCGCCTGGTCCGTGGTTGCACTGTGTGTGCGTGTCACCAGGCAAGCCCCCCTTAGTTGTTTGCACCCTGGCCTGTGCCTCGCCGGCCCTGGGATCGTATCCATATCGATTTTGCGGGCCCATTTTGAGGTCCATGTGGTTACTTATTGTTGATGCCTACTCCAAATACCCATACGTTGTCCGCATGGCATCCACCACCACGGAGGCTACACTCACAGCGCTGGCCCATGTTCTCGCCATTGAGGAGCTGCCACATGGTCTCTGATAATGGCCTGCAATTGTCGGTGTCATCCTTTCACGACTTCTGTCAGGCCAACAGTATCAAACATATCCGTAGCCCCCCCCCCTTCCCACTCTTTGTCCAATGGCGCCATGTAGACGCTTTTCCGCACTTTTTAGCAACAGTTGACAAAGGCGGTCAACACATCTCAACCAAGTCGGCCCTCACCCTGTTTTTGAGCACCTATTGCACTACGCCAATTGACAGACGCAGTCCGGCAGAGCTCCTTCATCGGCGACATCGGCGACAGCCGTGGACCCTGCTCCCCTTCCACCCCCACTCCTGGTCTGTCACGTCACAGCATAGCCGTGTGGGCCCACGAGTAAGGGTGCAAAGTGGGTTGGACGCCCGCCATGTTCGTCGCGGCCCATGGGCGGCGTGCGACATTGAAAGGGTTGGAGTGCCGCCATTATAATCAGCTTAGCCCACGTGCCCTTGCAGGACTCGAGCTACCACCTCCTCCCCTACCTCCTAAGGGTACGGACGTGGTTTGCGAGTCGCCGCCCCTGACCCCGGTTGCGCCTCCCCAATGGCCTGCCGCTGGCCCTCCCCGCCCCCGGGTGGATCGGCAGCTCCCTCCCCCATCCTGGACTCTGGGTCGGCTGTCATGGATACCTCGGGTGTCCCTTCCTCTCTGCCAACAACGGCTGATGAGCCCTGCTCTTCTTCCCACTGCCGCCCACCTTGGCACCGTCCAGGGTGTTTCCGCCCCTGCGCGCAGGTTTCAGGGAGGAGGAATCTGGTACTGCGCACTGCTGAATTTGTATCCACACCAGACGACATGGATGTCGAAGACCCCTAGAAGTCCCTGCACCATCATGCCGTAAGCTGTGGCGGCGCGCGCCTCCTGGCCCACATTTAGTGTGAGGGCGCCACTGCGGAACACGTGGTCCCGGCAGCCAATAGCGGCATCCCCAATCATGTAGTTAAGCACCGGCCTCTCACTCAGCCGGCCAGTCTAATCTTGCGTATGTCTCTGGACATATTGCCTCGCCTTAGACAGCGTATTTACTTGTTCTGTGTACGAGTGGACGTAGTTGTCTAGTTAGGTTTTCTTGTGACTCCACTGTTTTGATCTTGTTTTGTTGTTCGTAAGGTCCTTCGTTGGTCATGTCTGTCCTCTCCTGTTTGTGGGCCTCTCCGCAGGTCCCACCGCGTGTTACGTTACTTCAACCCTGCGACCGTTCCGGTTGCAGTTACGATATCAAAAGTAGGCGGTGTTAACATAAAGATAGTGGTTTCTGTGTCCAACAGGATGCCAACAAGACATGACAATCAAAGTGTGCAGTAATGAAGAAAGTGATGTCAAGTGAGGTTTCCACACAGAAAGCTGGTAGCACCGAATTCAATAACAAAACACCTGACTTCCAGAAAACAGTGACAACATGTGCTGTATATCCTGCCCAATTTCTCCTCAGATACTGTTGACACTGGGGAGGGAGGGGGTGGGCGTATGTATCGTGTAGAGCATCACATCACGACAACAAGCACATTGGCAGTGTGCATAAATATTCCGTGCGACATGTACAACTCTGTGTGTTGTGTTATTCTTTGATTTTCAACTGGTTTAGTATTACATTCTTCATGTATTAGGGAATCTGCTTTACCTATTCAAGACATTATTAATGTAGTTTAATATGTGGAAATAAATCATTAAGTCTCAGAAGTTAACCACACCTACATCCATCACTCACTTTGGATTAAGTAGTTTATTGTCTTTATTAAGCTGAAACAGTCAAAGTTGGGCACAAATGGGTCGACTGAAATGCGCCAAAGGTGATACTGTTACCTGATATATTTTAATAGGATTGGTGTGCTGCTAAATGAAAGTGAAATTCTTGGTTGCAGCTTAGTTTCAGGTCACATGCCGCCACAGTTTGAGCTAATGGCAAGAGAGAAAAAACAGGGTGCAGCGACCGAGGGCATACACTGTGGCTTGTCATCACAAAAAAACAGAAGCTCTAAAGCTACCTGTTCAACAAAACAATATCAACTAAAACAATAAACAAAATATAATGCCTCTTTGTCAATGATCAACAGTCACTGTAGAACTGCTAAGATAAGAATTTGATGTGATTTGTACAGAATTTGTCATTACTTAGAAAGTGAGGATTGAACTATAGTCCGTGAGACGGGTGATTGGTACTGACAGTTCCGGCCGGCAGACGGCGCTGTTGCCGAACGTGGCTCACAGCACACGGCGCCCTGTCTGCTACACGCATTCTCTAGCAGCAGAAATAAAAACGAGACAAAATACAAGTCGTATTGGTACGCGTGAATTTATTTAAAGTTGATGTTTGAAATATATTAACTCGGGTGTTCCATCATTCCAGCCTCTACGTAAAGAATGGCTGGCATTGACCCAAGTTTCATCTAACCACACTATACTTTCGAATTCCACACCCACGATCCTGCGCAGAAATCTGCACCGCCATGCAACTACATCTGTCCTTTCCATTAATATTTTGCGTCCGTTAAACAGTGAATAGCTGAAGCCTATGTCTTTCAACACTATACGCAATGAAAATTTGCTCCCTTTAAAAAGATCGTCTTTCTGAAGCGACACCTGTAATTTAGATAGAGTGGGATGTTCCCTTCTCTTACAATAGCTGTATATATGACGACGAATAGCGTCTTTCTGAAAATCGTCCAAAGCTGTCACCTGCTTATTTCTCGGTCGCTTCTTTCCTGGTGTGTGCAGCTTTGTTGTGCCACTCTCGTCACAATCTTACAACAGTGTTCTTACTTATTTTCAATGCTGCTGCAGTTCTCTTCACAACCTGAACAACAGGAATTAAGGGCCCACTTTTGTCCTTTTCTTTCTCAAAGTAATCCCTCACAGAGCACACGAATTCACGGGCCTGGGTGTGTAGCACACTTTTCTTCCTCCGTTTCACTTCTTGTGTTGGGCTGGTACTACCCGCCGCACTAGACATTGTTTACAACGAAACATAAACAAAGAAACACTAAAAACAACAAAAACAAAATAAACTGCGAATTCAACTTCAGACAAACGACGAACGACCGCACCGCCTGCACGCGAGACACTGGTAAGTTTCATAAGCGCGCGCGACCGGGTTTCAGAGCGGCAACGTGGCCCTTGCTACCCGCTCAAAGTCAGGCCGTCACTGGCTGCCTGCCTGCGGTCGCTAGGCAACGGAAAGACGCTACCGAGCTGTCAATACCAAAGACTCGTCTCCCAGACTATAATGTACAATATTATGACGGTTTCCTCGCAAGCCACTCACTGATGTTTAGGACTGCTATTACTTTCCATTTACATAAATGACCTGGTGGACAGTGTGGGAAGCAAACTGCGGCTGTTTGCCGATGGTGCTATGGTCTACGAGAAGCTGTCGTCGTAGAGTGGCTGCAGGAGGATACAAGATGACAGTCAAAATTTCTAGCTGGTGTGATTAATGGCAGTAAGCTCTAAATGTAGAGAAATGTAAGTTAATGTAGATGAGTAGAGAAAACAAACCCGTTATGCTCGAATACAGCATTAGTAGTGTGCGCTTTACACAGTGAAGCCATTTAAATATCTGGGCATAATGTGGCAAAATATGAAATGGAATGAGCATGTAAGGATTGTAGTAGGGAAGGCAAATGACAGATTCTAGTTTACTGGGAGAATTTTAGGAGAGTGTGGTTCATCTGTAAGGGAGACCACATAGGACACTACTGCAACCTATTACTGAGTGCTGCTTAAGTGTTTAGGATCCGCACCAGGTGAAATTAAAGGATGATATTGAAGCAATTCAGAGGTGGGCTGCTAGATTTGTTAGCGGTAGGTTCGGACAACATGCAACTACTACAGAGATGCTTCAGAAACTCAAATGAAAATCCTTGGAGGGAAGGCGATGTTACTTTCAAGGAACACTACTGAGAAAATTCAGAGAGCTGGGATGTGAGAAAATTTAGAGAGCCGGGATGTGAAGCTGTCTGCAGAACGATTCTATTGATGCCAATGCACGTTTCATGTGATGATCACAAAGATCAAAGAAATTATGGTTCATGTGGAGCCATATAGATAGCCTCTTTTCCCATTGCTGTAGTTTTGAGTGGAACAGGAAAGGAAATGACTAGCAGTGGTACAGGGTCTCTCCATAACGAGCCTTATGGTGGCTTGTGGAGTGAGTATGTATGTATGTACATGTAGATCAGACTCTGCAGAGCTCCCACATTGAAGGAACTCATGTGTACAGCTCTGTGATCATGGCTGTTTTCATCTTGGAGGACAAGAGTGTCCACAGCGTACATTAAAGAGCAACATTCACTCCCAGAAATCTTAATATAAACAAACTTTATCATGTACATGACAACCTGAATGCAAGTGCCCAAGTCGTGGTACAGAAAACATACTGCAGGTTAAATGCCTCCCTGAGAATGATATAACTGTAGAAACGGCTTTGGCCAATAGACAATGCATGTAAGGATTGAGCTGATAACCTCTGTAGTCTCTGCACTTTGCTTATCTTGCAATCAGTAGTTTAGTTGTCGGTCACTATTGTTGCATCTCTGTCAATATGAAAACAGACACAACATCCTTGTGTCTGACAATGTATGGTTTAATAATGAGTTTTTACAGTTGCCTGTGCTCTCGCATGGCAGTTGTTGGAAAGGAGTCTACAGATGCGATCAGTTGTGAACACTTAGCTGAAGAAAGTAGTCTAAAGGTAGTGAAGTAATGTACTGAATGTTTTGTCAGATGTTGGAAGATTACTGGATGGTAATCCGCAAGTAGGGAATGTCATCCCAGACTGAAGCATTCACTAAAGGTGCCATCTTATTTGAATCTTGTGGCACAATTTTTTATACTGTGATTCAATCAATTATCAAACAATGCCAAAGATGAAGCAATCTATCACAGATAATAAGTAATTAGCAATTAAGGGAGCTCACACTGTGTATGTAACACAGAGTGTACAGCACTGATTTCAAACAAATCAGCAACTGGTCAACAAGCCTCAACCCTGCAGCACAGTAACAAATTCAATATAACATCTGTTGAACACAATATGCCGATTGCTACTTGAAGAACCAAAACAGAAATAAACAACACATTACACCCTAAGACAATGTTATGATAATAGATTTTAATTGCTTGCTGCCAACTTCGTGTCAAAGAAGTTAAATATACACAACTATTAACAGTTCTTCCACAATCGCCAATCATCTCAGTACTGGAATGTCCTGTAACGAGTGAAGCCTTATACTGATGGTATATTACAGCTTTCTTAATAGAACCTCTACTAGTTATTTCACGGGTTTTATGCAACTATAACTGTACAATGTTTTTCTATCATTTAATTTACTGAAACATCTGAGTTTGTGTATTTGTCATTACTTACCTTGAACAGTAGGTAGAGATCATCACAAAGATCCTGAACAAAGTTCATATCAGACAGCTGAGGCAGAACAAGTTCTCTAATTTCTTTGCTGAATGGAACTTTAGCATAAGGCAGCCATGCCCAATGATATGGATATGCTCTCCACGAGTCAGGATGTTTAAAAGGGAATGCAAGACCATTATCTATAGCTGCTATATCTATCTCTGGTAGCTGAACAACATTCCATTCCTAGGAAAAAAGATCTACTATAAGCGATGAAACTAGTTTTATACATTGACGTAACATATACATATCTTCCTGAGTAATCTTCTCTAAAACATAACAAGAATGGATATACAATTTCATTTCACTAGTTCTCAGAATATTACATGTTAACAGCCAAAAATATCTGAAACAGGGAAAAATATCTGACAAGAAGAGAGAAGTTATTTGAAATATTTGTAGAGCATTATCACCAATGTACTAGCTTTCTTGGTTTTTATGAATACACATTGGAATTGTGGGTGTTACAATAATTATGTTAATATCTTCAAAATATCCCAGCATATAAAACATTCTTGTAAAAGATCAACTGTCTATCTATTGTTTTACTGTAAACTGACAAGCTTTTGGAGCCAGTGGCTCCTTCTTCAGGCAGAAGGGTTGAAGGGAAGGAAGAAGGGCGAAGGGAAAGGATGGGAGAGTTCTAGGAAAAGGGGTAGATTTCACGAAAGTCACCCAGAACCACACGTCAGGGATGAGAAGGAAAGAGTCTTTCCTTCCCCTTCAATTCTTCTGCCTGAAGAAGAAGCTACTGGCTCCAAAAGCTTGCCAATCACAAGAGTCTTATGTGTGTGTTTGCCACCGCTTGGTGAGTAGATTTTTTTTATCTATACAATTAAATAATTTTATCATTCTATACAATTAAATAATTTTATCAATAATCGATTGTTTTCATTGCTACAAACTCAAATGAAGATAGACTGAAAGTACATCCACCTGCTTACCATTTCTCAAAGAGCCTAAAATTCCATGTTCCAACACTCCTCACGTTGATTAAAGGCCATCACCATTCTTTTCTTAACATAGCAAGATCTGATTATTGCAGGTGTAACCTTATCTTCAACACTTAATTCTAAATCTGTATCTTGTTTGAAAACAATCATAAGAAAGCCAGGTTTTATCAGCTGTAACAATGCAGTCCGCATATTGTAACACAGCTTTTACATTTTTCTGAAGATTTATCTGCAGCGTCAGATATGACTTACCTTCAGTTCTACAGTCACAGTTAGTAGTCACAAACAATACAACTTTGTGACTGTAACATTGTCGTACAGCATTATCTGAACTGAAAATTCAGAATGAACCAAAAATTCTTTTTGAGTGTAGCACATTGGGCCTACTCCTCATTTACCTCTCGCTTCCGTACTACAGAAGCATTATATTCTATGATGAACAAAAATTAATGAAACGAGCAGTGAATGTCTTCGAGGGTGCAGAACAATAAGATTTTCATACTGAAATGTCTCAACTGCTTGAAGACAGTAAACAAGGCAGTGACTGATGTACTGTCAACTTTAGGGCAAAGCTGATCTGAACATCTGCTCACCACTTTTTTTTTGCGAATGAAGTCATTTTACAGTAATTAAGAGACCTTCGTGCTACAAAACATTTATGGGCTTGTTTGAACATGCGCAGATTCAGTATGAAGTTGCTCAGCTAAACCTTTACATTGCACAACCCTAACTGTTTTTCCTATTAGTCATAAATGACTTGCGAGAGAGAGAGAGAGAGAGAGAGAGAGAGAGAGAGAGAGAGGACCACAATAAGAAAAACTTACTGTTGCATCCAGCAATTCTCCACCATTTGAATTAATATGTGACTGAATATTTGGTTGATCATATTTTATGAGCCAATTATCATTTCCTCGATCTGTATTTCTAATTATATAATCTAATACAACAAGCCGTTCAAACTTCAGCTGAAAATCTCGTTGAACTTTTGCAGGTAAAGGGTCCAATTCAAACCTCCTGAGCCAATAATCAGCATCCTTGTAACCATCAACAAATAACTGGAAAGACCCAACCTGAAAAATCAGATCAATTACATATGAAAGGCAATCCATACACATTTAATTGAAAAAGCGGAATAATAAAATGTGATCCTTCTACTCCTTGAAGTAAAATCGTGTAATCCATGCAGTCATTAGTTATTTTTATCAAGACACTTTACCTTCGGCCTAAGGCCTATTCTGTTGAAATGTCGTCCCACATTTGGAAACTGTGCCATAATCGCTCTCTTCATGCGGGCCTTTTCTCGATCAATGCGTGGATAATTGAATGTTTCACTTACCAATTTCACAACCTGAAACAAATTTATGGTAATAAAATGTGGAACTAGTTATTTTAAGTGGAATGTTCATTCATTTGTTCAGTTCACAAAATTGAAAATTCTGGATGCAGCAATATGTAACGTAGGGAAACGCAAAACTCACCTTTAGGTGATCAAAGCTTGGAGCACAGAAAACTAGGTTTTGAGCCCCCCCCCCCCCCCTGCCCCCTTATTTTTCTACCCCTTTAGCTTACATGTTTACATCTTTTATAACGAATAACAATATATATAAATTTAACGGCATAGGTATTCTGCAACACAGTAAAACTCTTTTTCAGTGAGATAGTCTTTACATTTCTTTGGAAAGTCGTTGTCAAGTACACTATCTTGCAAGTTTTTAGGCAGACTTCTTAGTAGTCTGACACCAGAGTACTGGGGTCCTTTTTCTAGCATTTCCAGTCGGTGGGGTATGCTCTGTACTTCATACTTCCTTCTTGTATTGTGAGTGTGTACACTAGCATTTGTAATCCAGTCCTCACTACCTTTTGTGATGTACATTATTGTTTTGTATACATACAACAATGAAAAAATTAAGATACCTAACTTCTTGAAACAGTTTCTGCATGTTTCAGAGGTCTTTCTTCTTAAAATGGTCCTGATTGCCACCCCCCCCCCCTTTTTTTTTATGAAGACTCGTTTTGTCTCTTGTTTGAGTTTCCCCACACAATCATTCCACACTGTAAGAAAGGTTTGAAAAGTCCGTGCTACACTGTACACAGAAGGTTCTTGTCTGAATACAGTGATAGCTGCATCATTAAGAATATGATAGAGCTCAGTTTCTTACAGACATTATTAATATACATATATATATATTTTTTCTCCATTTCAGTTCATTATCCACAAGAATACCTAAGAATCTAGCAGATTGTACTTCTTCCAGCCTTGTTCTGTCCACCTCTAAATCCATGTCTACAGCCTTCTCCTTGCTTTTAAACACGGCATACATAGTCTCTTTTAGATTTATAACCAGTTCATTTTTCAACAGCCACTGAGCTGCGACATTTGCAGATATGTATCCTCTTCTCTCAAGCTGTTCCATATTTTGGTCACTATTTAGTATTTTCATGTCATCAGCATACAATAATTTCTTTTCTTCCTCTTCAACACCTATATCATTAACAAACACATTAAATAACAATGGCCCCATTACCGAACCCTGCGGCACTCCATATCTGGTGGGTTTGGTTTCTGATTGGTACGAGTCTCCTAATGATACATGCTGCTTGAGGTTGCACAAGTATAATTTTATCCATTCACCTGGTTGCCATCGAATGCCATAGTTGCCTAATTTTTGTATCAGCATTTCATGGTCAATGGTGTCAAACGCTTTTAAAAGATCCAGAAACACTGCAGAGACAACCGTTTCTTTTCATCTAAGGACTGTAAAATTTATTCTGTTAGACTAGCAATTGCAGATTCTGTAGATTTACCCTTTCTGAAACTATGTTGTGAGGGTATGAGAATGTTATGTTTGTCCAAATAATTAACTAATCTGGTATACATAAGCATTTCTAGGATTTTCAAGAAACGTGATGTAAGTGAAAATGGTCTGTAGTTGTTGGGGTCATCCTTATCCCCTTTATTGTACACTGGCACCACCTTCATTATCTTCAGTTTTTCTGGAAAAATTACATCTCCGAAATAACAGTTTGCTATGTTCAGCAGTGGTGTTATTATCTGCTCACTTACCAGCTTTATTACATGATTTGATATTTCATCACCACCGGCTGATTTCTTGGACTTCAGTTTTGGTATAGTTTTCAGTAGTTCATCTTCTGTGACTGGTCTTAAGACCATAGTCCTGCATGATCTTTTTGGTACCTTAATACTCTTCTGTTGTTGAGGATTTCTCTCCAATTTTAAGTTTTCTACTACACTGATGTAGTTACTATTCTGTACCTTTGCTACTTCCATACCATCTGTGACCACTGTGTTGTCTATTTTAATTGACCTAATACCTTCTTTGTTTGACCCATCTTTTTCCTTTCTTTCAGCATGGTGCTTATGCTGTATACTAGTAAACTTGCAGACAATAATAATAGTAACCACAGATTTTTTCACTATGATGGCAGTTATCCATAAGCAAGTACTGTTCAAAAAAGCTGCAGAAGTATTCAGTAAGACCTTGCACAATTTCAAAGGTTTGCAGAGACTGGCAACTTGGTTTAAATGTTTAGAAATGTAGAACTATGCACTTTATAAAATGAGAAAACTTAAGTGTCCTATGACTACAATATCAGTAAGTCACAGTTGGGATCAGTAAGTCATACAAATATCCGGGTGCCTCAAATTGTACTGATATGAAATGGAGTGAGCACATAGCCTCTGTCATAGGTAACACGGTTGGCAGATCTCAGTTCATTGGAAGAATAATGGGGAAACACAACTGGCTAGAAAAGAGATTGCCTACAACACAGTCGTGGAACACACGCTAGATTGCTTTTCATGTGACGGACTCATACCAAATAGGACTAACTGAGTATACAGGATGTTTACAAAGAAAGGCAGTATGAATGGTCATGTCCGAGAACGGACTGATGAGTGAGCATCATGGAGATGCTTGCAAAACAGAACTGGCAAACTATCCAGTGAAAGCATACTTACGAAGTTACAAGAAACAGCTTTAAGCTGTGAGTGTAGAAATACAATAAAACCACGTATGTATTGTTCCCATACGCATTATGAAGACAAGGTTAGATTAGATACAGCATGCAGAGAGAAATTTAAGGAAATATTCTTCTCACATCCTATATGTGAATGGAATGGGAAGAAGCCCTAATAATAGTTACAGTGAGACTCAGTTGTTGGCTTTAGATTTAGAAGAATTGCCAGGTTACATTACAAGAATGATGTTTACCATTTGAAAGAAATTATATGTAACCGAAAACGCAATACTTCTTTTATTATCTTTTTACCCATGCATATATCTGAAAAGTCACAAATAAAGTATTAGTCTGAATGGTGTATACAGTATTTTATTTGGAACTGTCAAGAGGATGATGAACATATGTGTGTATAAAAAGAAGTTGACATACTTGTTATGCCTTTTTGTGACAGTTATTCAGTTAGAGTTGCTCTCATACTATACAGGAAGGGAATGAAAACCACACTAATGAAAATTAAATAAATAGTAGTTTAAAATTAATTCAGTTCAAAGTTCATTATGTATCAGAACAATCTGACTGAGAATAATCAAATGTTGGCAGAAAAAAAATTAAGGCTGTAATTTCCTGAGTGCTGGTCCAGATTTGATGCATTGGCATGGTATATGCAAACTTAACAGTTGTTAACTACATACGTGCTAAAATTTATCTTAATGATCTCGTTAGCAAAAAATTGTCTATTTTAGCACTACTGAAATATTTACTATTAATAAAGTTTGTTGTCCCTATCTGTGACTAAGCATTTCCACTAAATGGTTAGTAGCAACTATCCTTTTCATAACATATTAATTATTCCATCATGCATTTTCCACTGTTTAAAGTTATATCACACTGTCTTAAGCTTGCTACATTCCTCCACTGAGCTACCACTGTATGAAATACAGGATACTTTCTTGCCAACTGTCACTTCACCCATTTCCTGTCCCAGTCGTTAATTATTTGTGGGAAGAATCTACATATCTACTCTGCAAACCACCATGTAGTGCATGGCAGAGGATATGTCCCTTTGTACCAGTTATTAGGTTCTTTCCTTTTCCATTCACATATGGTGCGCAGGAAGAATGATTGACTGGATGCCTCTATGCCTGCAGTAATTATTCTAATCTTATCTTCACAATCCCTATGTGAGCAACACAATGGAGGTTGTAGTACATTCTTAGAGTAATCATTTCAAGCTGGTTCTTGAAACTTCGTCAACAGACTTTCTCGGGATAGTTTACGTGACCATTTGTGCCGCCTTTCTCTGTATACATTCAATAGCCCTTGTCAGTCGTATCTGAGACAGGTCCACACACTTCAATATTCTAGAACTAGTTGCACGAGTGATTTATAAGCAATCTCCTTTGTAGACTGATCGCAATTCCCCAGTAGTCTACCAATAAACTGAAATCTACTATCTCCTTTACCCGCAAACCTATGTGATCATTCCATTTCATATCCCTACAAAGTGTCACACTCAGGTGTTTTTTTTTTTTTTTTTTTTTGAAAGTGCAAACTTTTACACTTCTGAACGTTGAGAGCAAGTTGCCAACCTATTCAGCACATTGAAATCTTACCACAATCTCACTGAATATTTATGCACCTTCTTCCAGATAGTACTTCATTATAGACAACTGCATCATCTGCAAAAAGCCTGTTTTTACTATTAATATTGCCTGAAAAGAGACGGATACACTAAAAACAGACAGATACACTAAAAACAGACAGATACACTAAAAACAGACAGATACACTAAAAACAGACAGATACACTAAAAACAGACAGATACACTAAAAACAGACAGATACACTAAAAACAGACAGATACACTAAAAACAGACAGATACACTAAAAACAGACAGATACACTAAAAACAGACAGATACACTAAAAACAGACGGATACACTAAAAACAGACGGATACACTAAAAACAGACGGATTACACTAAAAAGAGATGAATACACTACGCAGATTCAGAAGGATGTAGGCTGCTGTAGGTACTGGGAGATGAAGAAGCTTGCACAGGATAGAGTAGCATGGAAAGCTGCATCAAACCAGTCTCAGGACTGAAGATCACAACAACAACATTGCCTGAAAGGTCATTAATACACAATATGAACAGCAAGGGTCCCAACACACTTCACTGGGGTACACCTGAATTTACTTCTACATCTGACAATAACTCTCCATCCAAGATAACATGCTGTCTCTTCCCTACCAAGAACTCCTCAATCCAATCACAAATTTCACTTGATACCCCACATGATCATACTTTCCACAATAAGCGTAGGTGTCATTACTAAGTCAAATGCATTTTGGTAATCAAGAAATAGTGTATCTACCTGGCTGCCTTGATCCAAAGCCTTCAATATGTTATGTGAGAAAACTGCGGGTTGATTTTCACATGTTTGATTTTTTCGAACTCCATGCTGGTTGGCATTGAGAAGATCATTCTGTTCAAGATACCTCATTATGTTTGAGCTCACAAAATGTTCTAAGATTCCACCACAAATTGGTGTCAAGGAGACTGGATGGTAGTTTAGTGGATCCCTTCTACCACTCTTCTTGTAAATGGGTGTGACCTGTGTCTTTTTCCAAGAACTGGGCAGGGTTTTTTTGTTCAAGGGATCTATGATACTCAGCCACAAATTCAGTGGAGAATCTGGCAGGGATTCCTTTGGAGCCTGGAGCTTTGTCCAATTTTAATGATTTCAGCTGTTTCTCAACACCACTGACAGTAACACTTATTTCATTCATCTTTTCTGTCGTACGAGGCTTAAATTGAGGCAATTCTCCTGGGTTTTCCTTTGTTAAGGAACATTTGAAATCAGAGTTAAGCATTTCAGCTTCTCTTTTGCTACCCTCAGTTTCAGTTCCTGTCTCATTTGCTGGGGACTCATCACTAACTTTGGTGCCACTAAAAGCCTTTACATATGACCAGGATTTCTGTGGGTTCTGTGAAAGATCCCTTGACAATACTCTGCTATGGTAGTCATTGAAGGCTTCACGCGCTGCTCTTTTGACAGCCAAATGCATTTCATTCAGCCCTATGCTTTGTTTTACACCTATTATGCAGCAATCTCTGTATCTTTAGAAGTATCTTTACAGTGACTGTACACCATGGAGGTCCCCTACTAGTATGAACTGCTCTACTGGGTACATATCTACCCAGTGCATGGTCAGCTATCCTTTTAAACTTGAGCTAGAATTCCTCTACATGCTCTTGCCTGTGATGAAAATTTCAAATCCTTCACTGAGGTATGACACTACTGATTTTTTTATCTAGTTTACTGAACATACATATCTTTCTGCTTGTTCTAATTGTCCTTTGTACTTTGGCAATCATAGTCACTGATACCAGTTTTGATGTGGATATCCTCAAAGATGTCGAGTCTATTTGTTGCCATTAGATCCATATATTTCCATCATGAGTATGATTAATGAATATCTGTAGGTAGTTTTCAGAGAGGGCATTTAGTAAAGTTTCACAGGATATCTAATCACACCCACCACTAACAAAACTGCAATTTTTCCAATTAATTGTTGGTTGATTTAAAGACTCCACTGATGATTACAGTATGATTTGGGAACTTATGTACAAGTGAACTGAGGTCCTCTCTAATGTTTTCAGTCACATCAGGAGATGTTGGTTGGTTGGTTTTGAGGAAGGAGACCAGACAGCGTGGTCATCGGTCTCATCGGATTAGGAAAGGATGGGGAAGGAAGTCGGCCGTGCCCTTTCAGAGGAACCATCCCGGCATTTGCCTGGAGTGATCTAGGGAAATCACGGAACACCTAAATCAGGATGGCCGGATGGGGGATTGAACCGTCGTCCTCCCGAATGTCAGGAGATGTGTCTGGTGGGTTATAGAGGGATACAATAACCATTTTATGCCCATCCCTGGTACTGAGTGTTGCCCAAACAATCTCACATGCAGCTTCAATTCTACCTCTGTGGACTTGAGTTTGTCCACTGTGACAAATATACCACCTCTATTTTCCATTTGCCTATCCTTTCGATATGACAAACTTTCCTCAAAAATCTTACGGCTATCAATTTCAGGTTTCAACCAGCTTCTGTACCTAGTATTATGTGAGTTTCGCTGCTCCTAATGAGCACTTCAAACTCTGGCACTTTGCTGCGAATGCTTCGGAAGTTTACCATTGGGATTTTAATACTATCACCTGTGCGAGACATTTCTTTCTAGCTTACTGTGGTACTTCTCGGTTTCCTTCAGCTATCGTCATCTGGATTGGTGAAGTCGGTCAATTTAAAACAACTCTTGTGTGCACCCCACACTCAGTCAGCTACCTGAGTAGCAGCCTCCAATGTGCAGTGCATACCTGACCTTTTGAGAGGAACCCTACAGTTCTCACCCCTATGGCACAAGTTCATTAAGCCGCAGCCTTGCTTGTCAGCGAATCTTCCTAGACTCTGGTTCAGTTTTTCCACTCAGCTCAGAACCAAAAGAACATGATCAGTTTTGGGACAATACTGCAAATTGGGAGCTTCGTTGAAACTCCAGGCACAAAATTGGTCTTCTCAACCTTCTCTGCCATTCACTGGAATGAGCCAAGGATGACCTCTGAGTCCTGATGACAGGCATCATTTGTTCCAATATATGCACAATCTGCTGTTGGTTGCACCTTGTACCATCAATAGCTGCAGGAATATCCTCTTCAACATGCTGAATGAGGCATCCAGGCATACCCACTGAACGAATGATTGTTAGTAAGCCTCTTGGTCATTTCGAGACACACATGTAGGAAGAAGCAAATATTAGTGGATGATCCTACGAATGTACATTGCACCCTAAATCACACCATGATGTAGAAAGGCTGCCTCTCAGCGTCTGCCACTGGAGTTGGCTGAGAACCTCCGTGACTCTTTCAAGCTTACTGAATGAACCTGTAATGAAATGTGTTGCTGCTCTTTGGGTCTTCTTGCTTTCCTTATACACTATTCTTTCTGGTGTTGCCAGCAGCGTATGTAATTCATCATGTACATGTGTTGCTTCTCTTAGACATAATCACCTCATAACATCGTTTTTTTTCACTTCAGCTGCATCATCAAGCCTATGATGTGAAACACTTGACAGACAGCAAAGTTAGCACAAAAATAAAAATTATCTTATTGGTGACAGATTCTGCTCTATAGCATTATTTTTCTTTAGAAATGTTTAGCATATAGAGGGGGTGTTTCACAAGTTAAGGGTTAAATTTATACAGACGATAGTGGTCGTAAAATGCAAGTCTTTGAACTATAAGCCACTTCATTGAATTGCACATCCCTAATCTACCCCTAATAATAATGAGAAAAAAAGGATGTATGGTTTAACATGGAATCCAAACCACTTGTTGTTCCTGGCAAATATTCGCATTACTGCACTCAACTCTTATAAGGGTAAAAGGTATGTAGTAGTCCCCTTTGCAGTTTTTGAAGTTTATTTACGATACATGTATATAATATGTATCAAAAACTTAGCAGAGACTTGTCTGTTATATTATTTGGTTTGCTGAACATACATCACAGTTTTAGTTTTTGTAATGGAATGTTCATTAAATGTGGCATGCCCAAACACATTCACGCTATTCTTAAAATTAATCTGTTACAGCTAACTTTATTTAACATTCACATTTGTTGGCTTCACCAAAGCACAATCAAATGATCATCTTCCAAACTAACCTACACTTTGGCCTTCGCTACACAAATGTCTGTTATCACAGATAAGATTTCAGCAAACGGGCCCACTACCACACAGTAGCCTCTTGTAGACTAGCCTATTTTAGATTATAGATGAATCTCATATCATTGTTTCAGATCTGGATCTACAGCATTATGAACAGTTTCATACTAAATTATCACACTATGAAAAATGTTTCTATTTAATGTTGTAATATAAGGGTGTTACAAAAAGGTACGGCCAAACTTTCAGGAAACATTCCTCACACACAAAGGAAGAAAATATGTTATGTGAACATGTGTCCGGAAACGCTTACTTTCCATGTTAGAGCTCATTTTATTACTTCTCTTCAAATCACATTAATCATGGAATGGAAACACACAGCAATAGAACGTACCAGTGTGACTTCAAACACTTTGTTACAAGATATGTTCAAAATGTCCTCTGTTAGCGAGGATACATGCATCCACCCTCCATCGCATAGAATCCCTGATGCGCTGATGCAGCCCTGGAGAATGGTGTATTGTATCACAGCCGTCCACAACATGAGCACGAGAATGTCTATATTTGGTACTGGGGTTGTGTAGACAAGAGCTTTCAAATGCCCCCATAAATGAAAGTCAAAAGGGTTGAGATCAGGAGAGCGTGGAGGCCATGGAATTGGTCCGCCTCTACCAATCCATCGGTCACCGAATCTGTTGTTGAGAAGTGTACGAACACTTCGACTGAAATGTGCAGGAGCTCCATCGTGCATGAACCACATGTTGTGTCGTACTTGTAAATGCACATGTTCTAGCAGCACAGGTAGAGTATCCCGTATGAAATCATGATAACGTGCTCCATTGAGTGTTGGTGGAAGTAGTAATAAAATGAGCTCTAATATGGAAAGTAAGCGTTTCCAGACACAAGTTCACATAACATCTTTTCTTTATTTGTGTGTGAGGAATGTTTCCTGAAAGTTTGGCTGTACCTTTTTGTAACTCCCTGTATAGTGTGTGTACAGAAAGATGAATAATAACCACTTTTTAGACTCTGATGACCATACCAATGCCACTACAAAACAGAATTCACACTACTAAACCATTGTACAATTTTTCTTGCACTTTTGACAACTTTTCACTTTTCAGAATCCTCAGTCACATACCTTAGTCTTAGGTACTACTTTCAGTTGCAGTTTCTGGTCCACCAAACTGGCACCTGCTTCAGAAAGGTATCCTTGGTTTGGTATAAGGCATGACCGTCCAAAGCAACACGGACAACACAGTTTATGCATCCATTTAGTCCACTTGGGATTCAGTCTTCCATAAGGTTCCTCATCCTTTGGTTTGAAAACTCCAATAATTTTCTGTAAGCATTGGACACTTTGTGAGACACAGTAATAAATTTATGACAATTTCTCATTATATCCCTTGTATAAACTTCTGCACTTCCACACTGTTTTTGATTTTTTCATAATTTTATTTAAACACCATAGATTTACAAGCAACAAACTTGTTTTTATTTTATTGTTACTACTTTTTTCACTTTAAAGAATGGGGGGGGGGGGGCAATGTTTGTGCCCAACTGTTATTAACAATCCTTTCTCACAGCCTGTGAGTGAATGCAAAATTCATTTAATCAAAAGATTAAAATTCGAAGAATTATATGCACATCTTAGTGTGTCTCTTAAGTTGTTTTTTCTGAGATAGATAGTGTGGTTCTTATGGAATATGTTGCAAATTATGGAAGACACTAAATAACCAAGCAAACATCTGGTAACAGTTACAGTAGGTGCTGGTACTTCCACTGTTTAGAGTATCATTACTTACACCTGCAGGATTTTTAACAAAGTAACTTCCACTTGACCCTTGGTAAATTCTTTCGGGGTATATTCCATTGTCTATAGCGTATTCTGCCTGTCGCACAAGTTCAGAGAACTGGGGATCATCTGAAACCAAAAAGTACAAATATATTGTAAACTTAAACCAGACTTTTTGGGTTAAACCATAGTCAGTACAATGGAAAGAAAATTTGAATATCCCAATATTCAACTTTTATATAAACACAAAAAGGCCTTTACTACTGTTCAGATTTATAATTTTAGACTTACATTAAAAATCATTTAACTAGGCAACTAATTATTAGAGAAAGGACACATATATCAGCAGTATAGACATAAAAAGGGAATTTCATTGTGATGTTATACACAAGAAACTGTAACATCCTCAGATATGCAGTTTTTGTAATAATGATCACTCTTCAATTGTCCATTGAGGCTCTGAAGACAACACTGTGGTTTGAAGGGACCA
The DNA here is from genome assembly GCF_023898315.1 of Schistocerca nitens. NCBI lineage: Eukaryota > Metazoa > Arthropoda > Insecta > Orthoptera > Acrididae > Schistocerca > Schistocerca nitens. The sequence goes on from NC_064618.1 coordinate 662,388,096, forward strand.
CTCTCTACTAAAATAATCTATTTTAAACACCTATTCACAAACTGTATATGAATTGTCGAAAGTCCCAAAATGGATGTTGACACTGTCATTATACTAAATCGCAGGTTTCAGTTCTTAAGTTAACATGTTCACAGTCTGTGTAACTTAGAGAAGCTTCTAAATACTGACAACAACCATTTCAACAGGGTCTTTTAGCATAGTACATAAAATGTATATCAAGAATATAAACAAACAGTTTGAACACTATAGGCTACAGTACAACAAAAGTTTTGCTGGCAATACAATGGAACCACTCAGTGGTAAGATCTTTTAAAAAAAGGCAATGATATGTAAAACATTATGTAACATTACATGTCGTTTCCCCCGTCTGTTCCCTCATATTATATGATCAACTGTATTTTACTCCTCTCTATTCCCCCATAGTATATGGTCAACTCTTCCTTCAGCTATGCCATTATGACTTGCTTTATAAAACATACAGCCGACCTGCATGTTATGGAATTCAATATAGGTTGCACGAAATGTGTCTTTGTTAAAAATATGAAGATTTATCTATTAAGATCTAACACTCAAACTTGAATTTATTATAATGCACCAAAAATTTATTTCTGATAGCAAAAGTAGGAGATCACACATCTTTAACAATATATCAAGGAAAAATCTAGAGCTCAGAGTTTTTGAATGTTGTGTACAAAGAGTGTGTCACAACAGATTCTCGACTGATTGTCAATCCACCATGTTAGTTCTACACGATACACTAACGAAATAAGATTAAACTGAACATGTCATGCTACTAAACAAGCTAACCTTACCTGTTTTCGACACAGCAAAGTGAAATTAGCTGTACACAAGTATCACTCACCCGGAAAGTTATTGAATGTGACATCCAATTCCATCCGCCCTAAGAGCGGCTGGTTTTCTCTATTAACCCGTGGGGAATCAATTGTGCCACTATTGTTTGAACCCGGCGCGAAAGTCACTTCTGGCAATATGCTCACTTCGTCTGACACACCAGACGATGACAGCGACACAACAGAATTTGCTCGACTTTTCTCTTCGGTTAGTAACTGTCCTTTGGGTAATGTGTGATCTTCGGTCATTGATGTTGTCCAAGGATATTCATTCACTTCCTATATGACGATTCCAGACACATAAAACACCAACAAAATGCTGTTTAGAACGCACGCACTTCCAACACAAACAGCTGCTACCGCCCGCGGCAGCCATTACCACAGATGACAGTAGACAGCAGCCTGCTGTAATCCGATGACTTCGCAGCCACAACCACAACGCTGGTAGCATTTCCTTCGTAATACAAGTCACAAAACGACAAACAAATATTTATCGTTTACAGTTCAAACTGTCTGTGATTCCCACTATCGCCACGGTATGACAGACTAAAACGCTACATGCGAGGCATCTGAGATTACTAAAACATAACCGAGACAAAAACCAGGACTGCAATCCTGACGTTTACGTACAAGTTCATCTTTCTTCCACTTACCTCTGCGGCAACACGCGTAGGGGCAACCACGGTCGGATATTTCTTCATAGTTGTCTTCCATGTTTCACATTTTATGCTACAGTAAACATTAACAACAACACAGTTTATTTGCTTCGTGAGTCCTACGATATTGTTCTTTAGCGCCTGCGCACAGCGGAGGCGGCGTTTTCACCTATTCCACTGCACATACAGCACAAACTCTTATCCTCTCCATTGATAAGATACATGCCACGAATACGTGAGCTGCCAGTCGTTGTTTCTTAAACAATACGCCCGCTTCAATTTGCGTTCACAGTCTTGCCAACGATGCAGTGACACAATACTTACGGAAACATGATAAGCGCTTCCGTGTACACGCGATTATGCTGATGATACATCGCTAACTGGTACAGCAGTAAGGACAATAAGTTACGGTCCATCTGCCTGCAGACGCAAACGTGAACTTCCGTGTCTAGTGTTGTCATTTACAATAAAATGGTAGTATTCTGTGAAATGGGGGAGATTAAATCCCTCTCCTAATGACTCACCAGAAATCGATCAACAGGCCGCTTTAAAGCTGCCATTTGAGATTATTCTGAAGCGAATGTTTGTTTATAAATTCATCTTTATTTCTGAATACTGAGGGAATAACTCGCTACACTGCATTTGAAAACGAATATCGATGGTGGACAATGAAAACATCGTGGTTCCAGTAACTCCACTGTAAAAGAGAGATTTGAAAGAGTATGGATTTCTCTAATCTGTCAATAACTAGGCTTCTACTATATAGTTACACATGAAGCAACATTATTTGTATCCCTTCATATATTTTTTAAGAAAATGTTCCGTTTCTCCTGTAAAATTTAACAAAATGGAGTAACGAGATTTTTACTGTCTACCATCGTTATGGTCTGAAAATTAGTTTTTTGTATCTAATTAGGACTAATGAATCACATATATTATATGATGTAGAGACTAGTTGTGACGCCACGGAAATTCAGTGAGAACGAGTATGTTTCGGTGAGGAACTGATGAATGTCTTGCTACCTATTGTTATGTGATGATTACCTTAAATAATATTCTCAAAGTTATAGTTTCGCCCCTTACACGCAGATTTTACTGACGTACAGAAAACACTATTTCTGAAATGTAACGCCAGAAATGTGGAATGAAAAATGAAAATTTTGCTACACAAATCCTCAGTTTGTTTCACGAATTTTAAGCATTTTTTTGAAATTATTAACGACGTCATTCAAACTGCTTGGAATAACACTTTATATACATTATCAGGTAGTGAGAAGACCGGTAGACCATCTACTATGACATGTATCTTAAATTTGGCTTCAGTAAGGTACCCCCTCCAACACCGCCCACATTAATCGCCCATGCCTGCTGCAAGGAGACTGTCATCTGAACCTCCTTGGCGGTGTGTGATGAGTTTGCACCAGAAGTCAAAGAAACATTGTCTTCAGTCCAGTGCGTGTAATTTTTGGGACCGTGTGAACTGCACAAGTGTCCAACATATACAACATTGCCGCTCTAAGCCGAATTACATTGCAAGCCCGCAAATGTTTGGCAGTCATAATTTAGTTTCGAAAGATATGCATATCTACAGATGACATTATTGATTTCTCACTATATTACTAACTTGGGCTTGTGCCGTTTTTCCCGCGGATACGCAGGGTCGGCATGGTTAACCGGATGTGGCAATATTAGTTGAAGTGGTGGCCGGATGCCCTTCCTGCCGCCACCCCATACCGCCCTGGAAGGAATTGGTGTACCCCAACTGTCTGCGACTAGTGTAATCCATGGAATAGTGCGAAAGTGTTCAGATGCCTGCGAGCCGCGTAACTGAGGCGGGACGTGGGGACCAGCCCGGTATTCACCTATGGGGATGTGGAAAACCACCTAAAAACCACAGCTAGGATGGCCGGCACACTGGCCCTCGTCGTTAATCCGCCGGGCGGATTCGATCCGGGGCTGACGCGCCTCCCCGAGTCCAGAAAGCAGCGAGTTAGTGCGCTCCGCTAACCTGGCGGTTCTCACTATATTACTAAGAAAAGAAGAAAGCACAGCTTCTTTCGCGTAAAAAAATAAGACATAATATATCTGTGTACTTTGTTGCCTTATTTGGTTTAATCTTAGGTTTTATTCCCGTAATATTATATTTCACTCCATTTTTTAGGTTTAGTCATTTGTGTATTTACTTGTTCACTGAACAAAAATATAAAGAAGTTTGGCAACAGTATTCAGCAGAGACAGGTTTCACTCATACGAGCGTCAACTGGACGCTGTATCGGAGCGTCTCCTGGCTGTGTGTCCTCACAAATGGTAATTTCACACTGTAATGTATGCCATAGTGTCGTATGCTGAAACATCTGTAGCAACGTCCAACAGTTTGAAGAACTCCTAAAAAGCAGAGGAGCTCGTATAATACTAGGTAAATAAAGGTGGCTAAAATCCAAGATTGAGAGCAATGTGTTTTCTTGGGGTAAATCTAAGCGTATATGGAAAGGATAGGCTAACGGAAAATGAAGGTGGTGTATTCGTAACAGTAGACAACAAACTCAAATCCACAGTAAAATAGAAGTGGCGCGCGAGATGGTTTGCGTAAGACTCAGTATCAAGACTGGGCATAAACTTATAACTCCTCCAATTGACCACCAGACTCTCCCAAGAAGTAAATGAAAACTTTAGGAAAAACTTTAACTCGCTGACACAGACATATAATTCCCAGTTGTACTATCGTCACCGTAGGAGGCTTTATTCATCCAACAATCAATTGGGATATTTACATATTTACAGTTTTGTAAATGGTGGGCTTGTCAAGATATAGTCGACTGAGAAATTATACTCAATGCTTTCTCTGAACTCTACTTTGAACAGAAGCTTTTGAAGACCATACATGACGGAAATATTTTAAATTTAATGGTAATATAGAGACCAAATGTCTTTGAATATGTTCACAACGAAAATTGTACCTGTGAGCATTAGTGAATTGGAGCAACGGTGACTCCTTGGGAACAAAGATCAAACCAAGATAAGCTGAAAGATTTACACGTTCAGTAAACTTGATAAAGAGGAAGTAATGTCATATTTCAAGCAGGAACTCGGAACATTTAGCAGTGAATTAGAGCAAGCAGGGAAACTGCCTCAAGTTTAGAAGGCGAGTTGACCGAACACTAGATAGAGCAGTTAATGATTGGAGGGACTCTTCGTGGTATGCAGTCATTGTAAAACCATTATCAAAGAAACAGCGAGTACTGCACAAAATATGTAACACAAATCACAGTGCTATAGATAGAAATATGATAAATGAAACAAGTTCGACTGTCAGAAGAGCAATGCATGAAGCCTTCAGTGACTACCACAGCAGATCTCATTAAAAAAAAAAAAAAACGTGTCTGATAAAACACAAAGAAAATGTGATAATATCTGAATACTGTCCATGACACCCAAGCTACAAGTACAGCCCAGGCGCTCATACATCGTGGTTCAAGTCTAGCATCACTGCAATGATGGGTGATAAAGATATACTCGTTAATAACGATAAAAAGGAACTGAAATTGGCATCACTGGACATTTTTTTTCTTTATTGTTATTTTAAAACCTGTACAGCAGGCAGGCTGGCAGCAGCATTCTACGCCGCTCTTCAGCCATAGAATAGACAATGAGAAAAAAACATAAGGAAGACACAGAATTTACACATGGTGGGTAATAAAACAGTAGACACATTAATACAAACACGGAGCCGTTCACACTCGACGATAATCCACACTACAAACTGTTGACACGACGCACAAATACTGAACATGTCGATGGCACAGGTGAACGATGGAGTGTGACGGTGTACACTGAACACAAAACACGACGGCACACACGAGACACTGATGGCGATGATCTCCGGGGACCTGCCAAGAGGGGAAGAAGGGTGAGGGGGGGGGGAGAGGGGAGAACAAGGATGCCAAGGGCAGAGGAGATGGGAGGAGGAGTAGAGGGACAGGGGAGGGGAAGCCCAGGGGAGGAGTGGGGAGAAAGAGAGGAGGGAGGGAAGGGGGAGAGAAGAGAGGGAAGGTGCCCAAAGGAACAAACACAGGAATGGGGAGGGAGGATCAAAGTTGGTAGGAGGGGTAGATGGAGGGGAGGAGGGCATCATCAGGGAGGGGGAGCTGGCGGAAGCCACCTTGGGAGAGGTGAAGTGAGTGAGGTGAAGGAGAGGGTCATCGGAAGAGCAGGACGGCTGAAAGCCACACTGGGTAATGGGAAGGAGGCGGTGCTGGCGGAGATGCGGGTGAATGCGTCGGGTGAGGATGGATTCCAGGACCTTGCTGAAGACCGAGGTAAGGCTGATGGGACGGTAGGAGGAGATGGCGGATGGCGTTTTACCGGGTTTAAGGAACATCAGGATATGAGAGGTTTTCTACTGGTCAGGGTAGTAGCCGGTGGACAGGACTACATTGTAGAGCCTGACCAGGGTGGAGAGGAAAGAGACAGGAGCTTCACGAAGGTGGCGGTAGGTGACATGATCGTGACCAGTAGTGGTGTTTTGTGCGGAATGTAGCAATGAGATCCTGTGTAGTGATAGGGGCATTGAGTTCTGTGTGTGCAATGTTGTCCAAGTACTGGAAACCAGGTGCAAGGGGAGGGACAGAGGTGTCAGTTCGATCGCGGACATCCGGGAAGAGGGACTAATCGAACTGGGGATCGTCGGAGATGGAAAGTACATCGGAAAGGTAGGAGGGAAAGTGATTGGCCTTACTAAGGGTGTCAGGGAAGGGGTGATCATCATGGAGAAGAGGATAGGAGGAGGAGGGTTTAGTTCCGGTACGGTGATGGAAGGCTGACCAGCACTTGGACGAGTTTATAGGTAGGGTAGCATTTAAACGGGTGCATGTATGTCGCCAGTCCCGGTGTTTCTTAGCCGCAAGCAAGTTTCGGAAGTGTCCCTGGAGTTGCCGGTGGCATCGTACTGTGTCCGGGTCACGCATGTGGAGGAAGGCACGGTAGAGACGGCGGGATTCACGGAGGAGGAGAACGGCCTGTGGGGGTAAGGTAGGACGGTGGTGGTGGATGGCGACAGTAGGGATGTGGGCCTCCACGGCCTCAGACAAGGTCTGCTGGAGAAAGGAGGCGGCATGGGTAACATCGTCAGGGTGGTGGTAGGTGAAGGGGTGGCCTTCGACCTGAGTGGAGAGGGTATCCCGGTAGGCATTCCAGTCGGCATGGGAATAATCATGGACGTACTTTGGGGGAGGGTCATTACGACGGTTGGGGTGGGGGCGATGACCGTCTGAAATGGTGAGAAGGACAGGGAGATGGTCGCTACCAATGGGGTCCAGGACATCCACCGCTGTGCGGTAGGGGGAGGAGAGGATGACATCGGGAGTGGAGTTGGATTCGGGGCGGGTGTGCTGGGGAATGGGGACGAGGTCGCCTTGGAGGGTGGAGAGGAACCAATGCCACCGCTGTAACTGGGTGGCGGAACGACTATGGATGTTGAGGCCGGCGGCGATCACGTAGGAGGAGAAGGTACAATCAATGTGGGAGAAGAAGTCGAAAGGAATAGGGGCGTTATGGCGGACATAGATGGTGGCGCAGGTGACGGTGAGGCTGGGGAAAAGGGACTAAGGATCAGGTGTTCAGTGGGGTCACGAAGGAGAGGTTGGAGCCGAACCGGGATCTGGCAGTGGTGACCAATGGAAACTCCACCACGCGCAATCGGGAGGGGATTATTGGAGCGGTGGAGAAGGTAGGGCGAAGTGTGGATGGTGTGGTGGGGTTGGAGGAAGGTTTCATTGAGGAGGAAGGCATCCACGCGGTGGGTTGCAAGGGTGTGCATGAAGAGGTTCTTGTTGGAGGGAAGGGAACGGATGTTGTTGAACAGGATACGGTGCTGTTGCGCTATGACAGGGATTTAGACGAGGGTGTTGAGACGGGAGAAGGTGAAATGGGCCTGGTTGTGGGAGTAAGTGGCATACATTTTTAGGTGGAAGATGGAACGGACGGCGAGGGAGACCTGTTGGAGGGTGTGAGGGCGCTGGAAAGGGTGGATGTTTTGCAGGACAATGGTGAGGAACCTGATGATTTCCTCAGCGGTGGGGGGGGGGGGACGAAGGGAATTGCTAGGAGGGGTGGGGGCGTTCAGAGGGTGGACAGGGACGGTGAGTTCAGGAGTGGTCGGAGGGGGTCAGGCTTTACATTTTTGGGAGTAGGTGGGATGGGGGACATTGCAGGTACTACAGGAGGGAGGGGACTGAAGGCTGGGGCACTGCTGGAGGAAGTGCGCTTGCTTACAACACGGGGAGGAGAGGGCCTCGCGGCACTCAGCTGTTGGGTGTGTGTTGTAGCGCAGGCACCTCTGGCAGCAAAGGGATTGAGGAGGGGAATGGGAGGGGTCAACCTTACATCGTTGGTTGAAGAGGAGGGCACGCTCCTTCAGGAGACGGTCAATGGAGGGGGCGTCCTCGGAGAAAACCCGCATAAGGCGGGTGGGGCCGGCAGAGTTAAAAATGCGGAGGACCGCTCGCACCTCCAGCTAGGGAAGTGCCTTGAGCTCCGCCAACACCTGCTCCTCCCTGATCGTCGGACTAAGCCGAGTGATCACGGTGGTGAGGGTCGGCAGGCGACGAGGGGGTTGGGGTTGGCAGGTAGGAGATTGAGAAGGAGCAGGGATGAGGGAGGCGTTGGGGCGAAACCGTGTGATGGGGAAGCAGGAGAGGATGTCAGTATGGAGGGTGGGGCTGGGGGCGGAGATGAGAACTGAATCCTGTCTGGGAGTGAGGAGTGTGATGGGGGCACCAGGGAAGTGTTGGCGGAGGAGGAGGGAGAGGTTCCGGGCATCGAGAAGGGAAGGATCGGGATGGGAGAGGAGGTATTAGTATAAAGAGGGGGGGAGGAAGAGGAGGAGGCGGAGGGAGCAGGGCCAGGCGGGGAGACATCCATGGCATCCTGGGGGGGGGGAAGGAGGATGGGGCGGGGCCTTCTTGGGAACGGAGGAGGTGGGGGTGCCACTAGGGCGTTTAATGGCGACGGAAGGGTGGGTGGTGATATGAGGGACGGAAGCTATAGGGAGGTGGCAGGAAGTGGCAGGTCCTGGCGTGGACGCAGTAGTCGGCGCTGAAGATTGTGATGGTGAAGGCGACGGCGACGGCGACGGCGGTGGCGGTGATGGCGAAGGCGGTGGGGAGAGCTGGGCATGGACAGTGGCTCGTCGGGCCACCACCCTAGCTGGAGCTGCAGTGACAGGCTGGGGGAGTGGGGGGAAAGGATCAGAGGGAGAGAGCGGGAGGAAGAAGCTGGGGAGAGGGCGACAAAGAGCGAGGGAGAAGGGAGAGTTAGAAGAGGAGGGATGGAAAGGGGGGGTGCGACTGGGCACACCATGTAGTGGTGGTGGTGGCGGCAGAGGGTGAAGTATACACTATAGCAGTGGTGGTGGTAGTAGTGGCAGTGGTGGTGGGGGCTGACATGGCGACGGCTGGCAGGAACGCCGCAGCTGCTGCTGCCACGGACGGGGTCAGGGCCGCTGCTGCTGCTGCTGCTGCTGGCTGGACCGCTGCTGCTGATGCTGCTGCTGGCTGGACCGCTGCTGGCTGCTGGCCGGGACCGCTGCTGGCCGGCTGGACTGCTGCGACCGCTGCTGCTGCTGCTGCTTCTGCTTGGCTGGACCACTGCTGCTCAGCTGGACCGCTGCTGCTCGGCTGGCTGGCTGGCTGGCTGGCTGGCTGGACTGCTGGACGGCTGGACGGCTGGATGGCTGGCACCTGCAACCCTAACGCTTCAATTAGTGCATGAAAACACTAATCGAAGGGCAGTACTCGTGGCGAGGTACCGCCGGAGATGTGATCACTGGACAAGACTCCAGGCCCTTATGGGTTCCCTGTCAGATTCTATCAGATTTAAAAGCTCAGTTAGCTTCTTTTTTAATCGAAGTGCACTGTAAATCTTACGAACAAAGAACTATGAGGGGCGTCCAATAAGTAATGTAACACATTTTTTCTCGACCAATTTTGGTTGAAAAGAAAAAAAATGCAGAGTTTGTGTGGGACATGGTGATAAATTTCCGCTTCAGTCCATGTAGTTTTATGAAGTTCCGATAGGCGGTGGCGCTATACATAGCCTTCAAAATGGCGTCTATAACGGAGGCGTGTTCCAAGCAGAGAGCTGTCATTGAGGTTTTTCTTTTTTTTATTTTTCTTTTTTTTTTGCGGAAAATCAGAGCAGATATCCACAGGCACTTACAGAAAGAGTACAGAGACCTGGCAGGTACTCGCTTCGGCGGTACTTATACTAAAATTGGAACGACAGAGAGAAGATTAGCATGGCCCCTGCACAGGGATGAAACGCAAAATCCTGAAGCGTTCCACATTTTTTCACCAGCTGGGGTGCCGATCGGTCTACCCTTCTACGACTGTATCAGGCGTCGATTCAGTCCCGTCTCGATTGTGGGAGCCTGGCTTATGGTTTGGTATGGCCTTCCATGCTGGGGTTGATCCGACTTGCAACCGGAACTTTCTGCACAAGCCCTGTAAACAGCATACTTGTGGAGACTGGTGTTCCTCCATTGCGGATCCGGCGCCAACGACTACTGGCAACTTATGCTGCACATGTTTGTAGCTTGCCCAGGCATCCAAATTACCATCTCCTGTTCCCTAACTCGGTCGTCCATCTTCCAGAACGGCGGCCCCGGTCAGAGTGTCCGGGTTCTCTCTGGGCTTGAGTTTTCCCTCTCCCATCTCTTTTCCAGGCCCATACAAGGGTACCCCCATGGTGGTGTGTAGCCCGCCCATGCCTTCAGCTGCATTTGGCACAGAGCCCGAAGGACTCAGTCCCTCCTAAGGCCCTCCACCGCCGCTTTCTTTCCATACTTGCCGCGCTTCACGGCTCTGACGTGGTCTATACCGACGGTTCGATGGTTGCTGGTCGAGTTGGTTATGCTATTACTCTTGGAGATCATTCTGAATAACACTCATTGCCAGCTGGCTGCAGTGTTTTCACTACCGAGCTGGTAGCCATCTCTCGCGCCCTAGAGTATATTCGCTCCTGCTCAGGTGAGTCCCTTGTTATCTGTAGTGACTCCCTGAGCTGTTTACGAGCTATGAAGTAGTGTTTTCCTCGCTCTCGTCTGGTGATGGGTATCCAGGAGTCCATCCATACTCTTGCCTGTTGCGGCCACTACGTGGTTTTTATGTGGACCCCGGGTCATGTCGGCATCCCGGTGTAACTCCCCAAGGACAGAAAACCCCAATTAACAAACTTTGTGGAAACTTAAAGTAGGGAAGTGAGTCATCTTGACAGCGATGGCAACTATTGACGATAAAATCTACACTGGTAACATTTTGATTAACACCTATATCATTAAAATACTGAGAACAGCATACAAAAAGGGGAGATAAAAGGAAACGATTATCATAGATTCTTTATCAAACATCTATAGAATAAATTCAGAATCATATGAACGAAGGTTAAATCTAAGAAAGTAATTCAGTCAAAGATAAAGTTTACCATGGAAGAGCGTTGTAGCCGCATCGAAAATTTGCGATAGTTGTCTGGACGCAAACGCTATTAGATTGTTTCAGTTTTGGAAGTTTGATAATTCGTGAGGTAGAGACTGAAGTACTGCTCAGTCATTCGACTGATGAAAGTTAATCTTTACCGTTCTCAACGCGACTGTATAGTAAGACGAGTGTTAGATATTGGTTTATCGGACTTAGCCTTCGTACTGATGAACGGTTACAAACCTTGAGAGCAATGGATCAACGACAGAAAAACCATTCGTAGTCTGGAGTAGGACACAATAAACCGAAGACACGAAGAAAGACAAGTACGCCGATTAGTCAAAAATTGTCGTCAGCATCACGGTTACTGAATTGAATAGAGGTTAATCTTGAATGATATATCAGTGTGCGTGTGTTGTAGGGACAAACAATTAATTACAGAAAGAACAATAAAATCTGAGTCAAAAGATAAATCTTACATGTCACCTAACTCATTAAACGGACAATACAATGTGTATTAATGCAAGTTGATTGACTATTTAAACATTTTAAGTGACTAAGTGAGTACATGAATAATGGACAGAGAAAAGTGATTAGTTTAAATCAGTATTAGGGCGTATTAAAAAAAAACAGTTACTCCAACGTAAGTTATCTCTGGATTTACGTCGGACCGTTGTTAATAACTTGACGTAGCAACACCATAGCAGCGGAATAGTAGACAACAAAATTTCATCCTCGCTATGTATGATATGAAAAATTAACGTAATGATGAAATCAAGAATCAAGATTTTATTTCGTCACGGAACTAACCGAGCATAAAAATAAAAAAAACGATTGCAGTTTACCAGTTCGCACAAGTTGAGAAGGCTGTTGCGAACAGATAACAGAATATTTGTAAACCACGAGAGGCGTTTTGTTCTTACGAGAGTTACAGGTGCTGTTCCACGTCATACCGACGGGGACGAACATCGTTACGAGTCGCGTCTCCTCCCGATGAGTGAAGAAGGAGGGAAGGGACGTCACACCGGCTAATGAATATGTTGACACTCTGGCCAAACAGCCTGTCCGTGCACCGGTCCTGGAGATTGGCCTTTTGGAGTGTGATCTCCAGTCAGTTTTGCGGCAGAAGGTACTTGGTACCTGGAGTGATGAATGGCGCACCCTGCCTTCACCCAGTAAACCTCGGGTCGTCATGGAGACTACCGGTGTGGGGCGCTCCTTCTTGCGGGCCTCTCGCAAGGACTCCGATGTACTCTGCTGGCTACGCACTGGCCACACCTGGCTGACACACGGTCATATATTGCGCCACGAGATCCCACCTGTATGTCGCTGTGGATCAGCGTTGACAGTGGTCCACATCTTGTTGGCCTGTCCGCTTTTAACTGCGCTCAGGCAGACGTCTGCGCTGCCTGATACGCTCCCTGCACTTTTATCGGATGACGATGCAATGGCAGGCTTAGTTTTGAGTTTTATTGAGCAGGGGGCTTTTATCGCTCGATCTGAGGGTTTGTCTCTTTTGTTGTGTTGAGTCTGGCCTTTGGCCTTCGGTTTTAGATAGAGGTTTTTAGTGTGTCTCTTGGTGGTTGGTTTTTTCTTTTTTTTGTTTCCATGGTCGGGCAATCACTGTAATACTCTGTGTGCTTTTAATTCCTCTTTTCTGGTCTTTGTCTTTTTTGTTTTGTGTCGTCCCTTGTCATTTCTGTTGCTTGTTTCTCTTCCTTGTGGGTGTTTCATGATCATGGAAAAAGGGACCGATGGCCTTTGTAGTCTGGTTCCTTCAACCCCCACAAACCAACCAACCAGACCTGGCAGTGAACAAAAGCACGGGGTGTCGTTGGACGTCTTCATCACAACAACGACGCCCAAAGCTGTCCGATCCCCCGTGTGCTGACCGGCCTCACGAAACTGTAAACTGTTGAGAGGTGACATGAGCACCCTCTCATATTTCTATCTCACTCTGAGTAATTCGATTTGGGGAAGTATAGCTGAGTATAGTCATTACAAGGCTAGTATTGAGACCTCTGAAGATATGAATATTTTCCTCTCTAATTGCATTTGGTAAAAAGTTGCTATTCCTTCACGTGCGGACTTCCCGCGCAGCATCTCTCGTCACGCGGATGGTCCGGTGACAGGCAGGTTCTGCTGATTATGAAAGGGTTATGCCAACGGGTGTGAGGGAGTCGAGTGGATGCTGTCCAGACGCCGACATTGTCATAAGAGCGGGGGCGACACGCCCACAGGGGCCTGAAGGAGCGGCTGGGGCTAGAGATTCTGTTATTTCGCAGAAACTTAGTGAAAACACTTTCTGACGCCTACCAGCGAGGCGTGGGAATGACGTGTGTTCCCAGGCAGTCTTGGCAGGCAAATTCCCGCGTTTTCTGCAAAATCATAACTGTGATTGGCTTGCTCAGGGGATAGCTCCGTGACGTAGCAAAATCGGCGCAGAAATTGGCGCCAAGTATCTCCATTGGTGGAACAGTAGCGCTTTGGTAATAGAGTGGAATTTTCAGCCAGCATTCGATTTACTGATTGGCATGTGTAACCACGGCCACTGTCGTGGGGGCGGAAATGTTCTGTGTTCGGCTTGTACGGGTGCTCTTGGTAGGAGTCGTCTCTCGCCTTTCGGTCGGAGTAGGTTACAAGACTGAGCTCTTGCTGCTCTGGACAGTCTACCTTACATTGGCTGTCTAATATACTTTAATTTAATTGTAACTGTTTGATGAAGTTGCTGAAGTTTCGACTTCAACGTAACTTTCCGAGTACAGTTGGCAATTGAGCGTTCTGCGTACAAACGGCCTATGTTGTCAGTCTTGAGCAGTTTTGGCTTAAGTTGACTGTATCAGAGTTACTGTGTGACTTCGCTTGTTAAAATCAATGACTGTACCGTCAGTGATTGTGTAGCGAGCCTTCTTCGTCTCATTCAGAGGCGCATTTGTATTGCTAGGAAGTCTTTAGTCTGGAACAACCAGACCAGGATAATTTGTTTCGCGCTATACTCGCGACATTATCATCACCACGACGGGGTGTCGAAGCAACCAGCCATAGCCTCCAGTATGCCAGATCGTGTCCTTGCAGTTAAGAACTCAAGATCTGAGTTGCAAGGAATTGGTTCCACATACCACTTGGTCATAAATGTCAGAATCTAGTTTATGTACAACTTCACCTTCACAGCATTTATTTGAGTATCCAATTAAACGTATTGTAAATGCTTCATGTGTTTTGTTTATTATTTTGTGTTTAATCATAATAAATCAAATTGTTATTTTGGACAGAACTTTCATTCTGTTGATCGGTAGAGCAACCCTTTCATTTCTCACTACGTTAATGAAACTTTCCCTTATCAAATTAATTTCTATCAAATTAAATTATTGCAGGTGCCAAACTCTTTTCTACTTCACTTGCAGGGTCGATTACAGTCAGTTCGCGTTTCTTCTTAATCCATGTGCAACAGCAAAAGTCGGAGTTAGAAAAGGGGGGCTTAGAGCATCATTTCCATACGAAGATTCTAGAAGAATTTAGTGTTAAATACACTGCTAGCCCCGGCACCTCGCACTGTGACCCCTGCAATGTTGGGACGTGTGGGCACTATCACTCAAGATGATCGACGTATCACAATCAAACACTTCGCTGCTCAACTGGACGTCTCTGTTGGTAGTGCTGACACACTGATCCACCAGTTGGGTGGGCGCCTGCTGGGTTCGTCGCTGCCAACAGACGATCGTAAAGAGCAACAAAGGACTATCCTTGAGGAATTGCTTGCGCTGATAGCGACATTATTATTATCTTTAGCCGAATGTCGACACAGTCGATCAAACACAGACTCTTTACTTCAAACCAGACACAAAATGACAATCCGTGGAGCGACGCCTCGCCACCTGTCCTTCGAAGAAAATGTTCAAAGCCGCACCTTCAGCAGATAAAGTCAAGGTGATGGTCTTCTGGAACTCTGAAGGGGTTACTCTGCTTGATGTCCTCCCTCATGGTTATTGTGCTACCCTCATCAAATTGAAGAAACGACTTCAGCGTGTTCGTCGCTATAGAAATTCAAAAGAACTTCTCCTTCTCCATGACGATTCCAGGTCTCACACAAGTCTGCGCACCCGAGAGGAGCTCACAAAACTTCACTGGACTGTTCTTCCTCATCCGCCCTACAGCCCAGATCTCGCGCTTTCCGACTTCCATCTGTTAAGCGCAGTGAAAAGATGCAGGAAGAAGTACGTGGATGACGGGGAGATTAATGACGCAGTAAGACGTTGGTTCCGACATCGACCTGTAGAGTGGTAACATGTGGGCATACAGGCCCTCCCAGTAAGCTGGCGTAGGGTCGTCGCATTGAACGGAATTATGTTGTTTCGCAGCCAAAAGAGTGAAGAATATAAATGTTATTAAAAGAGAAATTCCTAACGACCATATAACATGTAGAGCGAACCCCCACATTCCTTATCACAGATAGCATCAGTTCGATTCGAGACTCGCGCTAGCGCCACCTCTCACACATGGCTACTAATAACTACTCGTCAGTTAAATTGATATCCGCGGCTCGTGGTCTTGCGGTAGCGTTCTCGCTCCGCGCTCACAGGGTCCCTGGTTCGATGCCCGGCGGGGTTAGGGATTTTCTTTGCCTCGAGATGACTAGGTGTTGTGTGTCTTTCAACATCATAATTTATCCTTATTCACTCGCAAGTCGCCGTAGTGGCGTTACAGAACTTGTGGAGACCCCGCGAGGGCTCTCCCGGTCACCGATGCCATACGTTCGTTATTATTAGTTCAATTCACGCTGGCGCCGCAGACATTTCTATGCTGTCTGCGACATGGTAAGACATTCAAGGATCTATAATACTTCTCTAAGTTAAGACTTGCTAATGTGGCGTTTTTAGTTAGTTATCATAATTATGCAGGAGTCAGAAATTTAAATAGTTTCATTCTACTTCCTTTCATTCATAGGAGCGGCGCGATCGCAGCCAGTCTGATCATAGACAACCGCTTTTAGAGCATTATTCGTTTAATATAGACAATGAACAATGGGAATTGGCTCTTAGCATTTACTTTTGCCGCGCCGTGACTGAAAAGATACAGAACTTGAGAGTACTCAGCTCTGATTATATATAGTGCTTTATGGTATGACACACCTATTTTTAAAACTATTGTAATTCTTCAATGCGTCTTGGCAGAAATGGACCAATTCCATGACTCCCGAGATCACCTGATATTACTCCATAAGCTTTCTTTCTTTAGAGGTACGTGAAAGATATTGTGTACAAAACAGCAGTTCCTGATATTGTGATATTGCAACAACGCATCAGAGATACCATTGGCACAATAACACCATAGAGTAAATATCTCTGGAGCGAGCATTCACATGCGCAGAACTGATTTTGTGTTGTTAACATACATTGCCGGCCTGGTCACGTGTTCTCGGGACATCGTGTGTTGGGTCTGTATAGCGCCCTGTATATTTAGAATGTCGCTACATCCCTAGTACAGACGGATTATTTTCGTAAGTGTCGTGGATTATTTATATATGTTGCGCAGACATTTTAACAGTATCTATTTGATACCGGGAATAAACCAGCTACGTAACTTTTAAGGGCAATTGATATTGCATTCTGCTTCTTTGCGATAGGTGTGACAGTTCAGATGGACTCGATTTTTGGTAGTTTTCGGTATGAAACGGCACTTTATAGTATTACAGAGCTTGACGTACATTTTTGCTGTGATAGTCCTGCAAAACGACTTGACAGTACGCTAGTACTTTGGCAAGTGTCCGAAAAATACCGAATTTGCTACACATTAGCGATTATATACCTGCTAATTCGTCCTTTTTTCTGCTATTTCTGCGTATTTATTTTCTCGTTTTTGCGACCTAAAGCACAATTTTTCTTACTGGTGACACTTTGAAGTATTTATTTAACGCGTTTTACGTACTTGCTTCCAGTTCATTAAATAAATTGTAGACTGAGTAATCTATATACATAATCGACAAGTCACTGATAAATGCATGGAGGACAGTATTTGCTGAAACAACTAACCATTCCATTTCCTGTTTCACTAGCAAATTTACGAGAGGAAGCGATTGTTTGTAAGCTTTTGTACGAGCCGTAATATCTATTATATAGTCATAAAATCGTTGAAAAATAGGTCTACAGACTCAAGCCTTAATTATATTGCGTCTCGAAATTTTTAACGTATACAGTGTCTCTTACTAATATGATGACTATAATTAGAGCTACATGGTATGTACCCATAAAAAGTTACTATCCCTCCTTTCACATATTTTTCTTTGCATCCGGAGCAACAACAGTAATTCATCATCGCTATTACACTATCAACAAACGGTGAAATACAACAGAAACTCTTGATATTATAAACTTCAAACGCTGCGGAAAGCACACATGCACAGCGAAGTCCCGAAAACACGTGACAATCCTGGTTTAATGTTGACAACATGCGCAGAACGCAATGCTCACTCCAGAGATACTTACTCTATGAATAACACCAGAGATATTGCAGAAAGTGGGCAAAAGATTGAATATCGGCTTGATATTTTGCTTGTTACCAGGGATGCACATGATGAAGTGATTTAAATGATTTACCCGTATCAACTATTTATGTAAGGTTCAAAACTTAATGAGTAGGGGCATATGTGGTATAATGCATGTTTCATTTACTGTACCCAATAAAGAGTTACATTGTTTTGTTGTCAGTATGAATATTCATTCACTGGGCTCAAAATGCCAGTGTCTCAAAATTCACAGTTATTTATGCTGCTCTGAGGCGCATTTGTTGCTCTTTTGCCCAGCTCCCGGTCACGTGTAGCTTGTAACATAGTTCTAGCCTTGGTGAGCCGACACCACCCTGCTCACTATTACCGTTGCGGGATGCGGGTTTCGCAGAGCACGAGTAGTCCATCTCGCAATTCTTTTTAGTAAATGTTGCTACAATCTACATGTCGCCACATTGTTATCACTAGTCAGTGGTAGCTAACGCAGTGCTCCACCGCTGATCCTTACAAATTTCGCCTAAGATCAGGTAGGGGCGCTAAACTGCCCCCTCCACAGGAAAGACCTCGCTCCTCGGTTTTGCTCATGACCGGTTCCCCACTGTGAGCTACTCCTACCATTGAATTACAAAACAAGTGACACACTCCCAAGATTATACTCGGCTAGGAATGTTGAAAACCATACATTTATTATACTAAATTAAACTTTATGGCTGCTTCCTTGTAACTCATTCATCACATCCACTGCTGTCCGTATCTGCGACCACCGCACTTGGTGCAGGCCGCACGCGGCTTTCTCCATGCTTCTAACCATCCTCGAGTCTAACAAATGCATCTTTTACACAAATACTTTCCATCCCACGCTCAGGGGATCCAGGGCTAAACTGGACTAGCCACGGATCGGGTTGCTGAACGGTTGTCCATCTCAAATAAATAAAGGAATGCAAAACAAAATCAGAGTCACTATAGCGCTAGGAACTGCGACACTCAAGATCACGATTACCGGTCGTCTACCGTCTCGATACTCTTCAACGTGCTACATTAGTTGGTATGCAGTGATCCGCCCTCCTATGCGGCTATTAGCTGATTCAGAGAATGAAAATTTGGTTCTGTGGTATCATTTGGGCAGGTAAGGTTTTCCTTAGGGAATATCTACAAAGATCCGTCTAGCTAGTTCAGATGTGGTTATGTTATGTTCAAGTGAGTAACTCCCGACATTATAGTTGGCAAATGAGACGTTGGTACCCAGATATTACACATGATTTCATTAACTAACAACCCACTGCCTCTTAGCTCAAAGTATCTTTCTCCCATGAGCTTGCCTTGTTCGTAAAACTCGTTACTCCTATTACATTGTCGCATAGCGAGACGCCCAGTGTAGGCCCACTTGCTGAAAGTATGGCTTCTGTTCCATCACCTCCTTTCGGCGTGGCTGACCCTCTGCCTTGCACCTGAACAGCTGCATGGCACACCCGTTTCCTCCCTTCTGGATATCACCAGTAAGACATACGGTGACCGCCCCGTTTTTAAATTGATGTAATTCTTTTTCGCTCATTATTGCATGCCGATCCCCATCTTCAGCTTTTAGTAACACACTACTCTCTTTTATCTGCACAGACTTCCCTTCTGTTTCTAATCTTATTGGATAGGTGTGTACCATATAACTTCTAAACAATGCGTGGTTGTTCGCCACTGGTACTTTGACTGATACGCGGAACCGTGCAGTATCTGTTCATACCTCCTCAGTTGCTCCATGATAGTATAACGACAGGTTTTGATTATTAGGCTCTGCTATTAACTGCAGTTCCGGTGGTAGCTCTTTCCACATCTTTCTCAGTCCTTTCAGATATTGCTTGGGTGACAATAGGACAGGATTCAATTGCCTATGCAGTGCTTGATGAGTGACTTCCTTCAAGGTCGTTAACTCCGCTCGGGCATCCCAGACACTATTACCTAGTGATTGCAAATGTCTTGTTACCGTTATTCTCGCACCCAGCACTTTCGTTTGTGCCTGAAATGAGCCTAAATCCCGGTTTAGAGTGCTAGCTGATGCTCTGGCAAAATTCATTACTTCCCCAGCTAACTGTCGAGACATGTATGTGTTGTTCACCACAATGCTATCCAAACTCACAATCCATGTGGAACGCCACTCTACAACTTCGCTACGTATTCCCTTCAGCCAACTCTCTCGTAGCTTCCGCTCTCCTATTTAGCTGAACCACGTCTTATGCATCCGCTGTCACAAATATTGTTTTGAGTATCCTTCGCCGGCTGGGGTGGCCGAGCGGTTCTAGGCGCTACAGTCTGGAACCGCGCGATCGCTACGGTCGCAGGTTCGAATCCCGCCTCGGGCATGAGTTTGTGTGATGTCCTTAGGTTAGTTAGGTTTAAGTGGTTCTAAGTTCTAGGGGACTGATGACCTCAGAAGATAAGTCCCATAGTGCTCATAGCCATTTGAAGTATCCTTCCTCCAGCAGCTATCCAGCGCCCTCTTTCTCCTCCGCAATTCTCGTGGCGCCATCGCTACTACCTCTTGCACTTGTTCCTTCAGTCGCCCATACGCTACGTTTAACTTCTTATGTTCATCTCACAGCTTCTTAAATACTCCACCGCTGCTCGCTAGCTGCTATGAACCCGAAAATACCACTTCCAATCTCTTTATTTCGTTTTGTAGTTCCCGTACATTAAATACGAAACTTAACGTCTATCTACAGGGTATGACTTGATAATACCACATACTGCTGCAAGGAAAACAGACTTCTCCTTCCAGCTGATGATCTCGTAGTGCCCCCACTCCAACCTAGGTGAAGAGGTACAGCATGGCCAAGACTAGCATCCTTCGTTCCTCGTCCTCGCCGAACGGCAACCTGAGGACGGAGACCAATATCATCTCCCCTCCCCCCTACCCGAAACCTACTTTCTCCAGTCAGCATCTCTCACACAATAACTAGAGATAATCCTTAGCCTTACACATACGTACGATCTACCCAACACTAATTTAACAACCTGCACAAAATATCCCAATAAAAAGAATAAACTTAGCAAAACACATGAATGAATATAGCAAAAACAAAGTGCATGGTCCTCCTTCTCTTGTAGCATACTTTTCTGCTACTTCTTTGCTATCTTCTTTGGTTCCACCGATACTCCACCTGAGAATGATTCCGGCGCACCCTTGAATGGTCGTATGCATCTGATGTGTACAATCGTTGACCTCATTGGTAAATGTAGCTTCACATTCACAGGTGTCTAGGTACAGGCTCTGGTATTGTGTCACAGACTTCTTTGGTTTTCCTTTTGGAGTACATGGACTTGACATCACCACCCACAGGCCCATCTAGTACTGAGGTAAGGTTCCCGTGCACTGCACTGCCTTCTCTTGCCGCTCCTACACCTTATTGTTCGGTTTTTGGACCCTCTTCGAAAGTTTTCTCACAGTTCTCGCGAACCCTCAAACTGTCTTTCCGATCTTGCTCCCTTTCTGCTTAATCACATCGAATGGCGACGGCATCTTTTCACTATACACCACCTTGAGTGGCGACAACTCCATTCTGGTGCGCACTTTCGAATTATATGCACTCACCACAAATGATAAATACGTATCTCAGTCACTTGGTGTGAGGTGATATAACAACTGAGCATCCTCCTAATAGATCGATGAACCTGCTCTCCTTCTGTTTGACTGATGATGGATTGCATCTTAATTTCTTCACTCACAACAACCAACGTTACTCCTCATCATGTCCAATATGAAGTTCGTCCCCTGATCCGTTATTATTGCCACCGGCAGCCTAAACTTCTACATCCATCTATTCACCAACGATTGTGTGACGGTGACTGCCTGCCGCCACAACCACCATCTCGATATAACGAGACAACAGCCAGTACAAAACGATTCCCTGCTGAATTCGTTTAAATAGTCCGAACACATCAACCTCAATCGTCCGATATCGTTCTCTAGCTTCTAGCAATCTCTGCATTAATATTTGGTTTCGACTCACATCTGCATGTTGCGCGCACTGCACACAAGTCTGGATGTACTGATAGACATCACGTTTGCTTCCTTTCCACCAGCACTTCTCTGCCACGCTCCGATCCGTTGGTCTGCAACCACCAGAGCCAGACAAAATGTGATCGTGCATCTCTTTTAAGCACGTCTTCCCTTAGCTTTGCTTTTACTATCACTTGTAGTCTCAGTCTTTTCTCCTTACGTAACAACCTGTCATACACGCTGAACTGCTGCTGCGTACTGTATTTCCGACATTCTTCGTCAGTGGTCTGCGCTGCAAGGCACCCAGCAAGGTATTGACCTAGCGCCTATATCACCACTACCTTCTAGCTTAATGTGCCTACCTTTCCCCGTTTCTTCCCTGGTTTGTGCATTACTTCGCCCTGAAATTCAATGAGTTTTAATGCTATCTTGCCAGTGTACTCGACGGGCCCTTCAAACCCAGTAACCACTCAAAGCAGCATTACCAGTCACTACTTTAAACTTTCTCCTGTCAAGATAACAGTGAAGTATGTTGCTCCATACACCAGGCTTAGGATTTCCGTCTCAGAAGTAGAATAATTTCTCTCGGCTTCGTTCAGTTGTCTCGACACAAAAGCAATACAGGGTTCTTCTCCACTGATATCCTGCCTCAAAACAGACTCGAGAACTTGGTGTGATACATCACATGATAGCACAAATTCCTCCTAAAAATTCAGGAACACTGACACTGGACTCGATGTCGATACTTTCTTTAGCTAGCAAAATGCATTCTGATACTCATCAGACCGCACAAATCCGATATCCTTTCTCAGCAACTGCGTAAGCGGACACGCTATATGTACAAACCCTCTCACAAATTTCCTTTAATAAGTCGTGAGGCCCAAGAAAGACTGTAAGTCTTTGGTCGTCCCTGGTGCCGGAAAATCCCGCACAGCCTGTATCAGTCTCGGATCAGCCCTCATGCCATCCTTACTAATTACAGGTTCCAAGTAATTCACTTCTTCAAAAGCAGAATGACACTTGTTGGTTCTCAGTGTTAAATGTGCCGCCCATAATCTCCTGAATACTTCTTTCTGTCATTGCCTACACTCTTGCATATTTCTCAAAAAACACTAAACATTGACGAGGTTTTAATCCCTTCAACATCTAGATGCTTAAATGTTGCTGGTCTATTCTTCAAACCAGATGGCATTCTTCTATGCTGATAATGTCCTCATGCAACGAAAACACAGTCTTTGGGCTGTCCTCTGAAATCATCTCCAACTGATGTTACGCACCCCTCTAATCCGTTACCAAGAAATAGCGGCACTGCCCAAGATTATGAATTATTTCTGTGATGTCGTAAATGGGGTAAGCATTTATGATCATCTTACTGTTCAAATGGTTACAGTTACTGTGGTGTCACCGCCAGACACCACACTTGCTAGGTGGTAGCCTTTTAAATCGGCCGCGGTCCGCTAGTATACGACGGACCCGCGTGTCGCCACTGTCAGTAATTGCAGACCGAGCGCCGCCACACGGCAGGTCTAGAGAGACTTACTAGCACTCGCCCCAGTTGTACAGCCGACGTTGCTAGGAAAGGTTCACTGAGAATTACGCTCTCATTTGCCGAGACGATAGTTAGCATAGCCTTCAGCTAAGTCAATTGCTACGACCTAGCAAGGCGCCATTTATCCTTTGCTATGTATCTAATGAAGCATGTACAGTAACAAGACCAATGTTCACCAATTGTGGATTAAAGTTAAGTATTCCAGCAGCTACGTACTTTTCTTTATAGCATTCATTAAGTATCCTGTTTCAGACCTCACGCCATCCTGCGTGAACTTATAGCGTGCATTTCGGCTTCCTCAAACAACACGGTGTTGGCACTTCTGCCGACACTTCAGTTACAGCAAAAATCGACACTTCCTTGAACTGTCCGTAGATTTTGTGGGTACGATTACTATTCTTGTCCCTGTGGGCTTCTACTGTCTTCTGTTATCCCATCGGCTAGCTAATGATTGAAAAATTACTCTAAAACTGGCTGCAGGTACCATGGTACTTTGTATGGCGTCCGACACACCGGCACTTCGTTCCCTGTAGGAATCCTGTGTTGTATCACGAGCGAAACAGGCAACAGCCCCATGGAAAAAACAAATCTTGAAACTACATCTATAGTTCTTCCGCATGCTCTCATTTGTTCATTTCAAAATGCTTCACCTTCTCAAGCAATGCGGTCTTAGTAGCATCCTGTGTCTGTTCATAGCTTACAAGTTCAGTGCAGCAATATTTCTCTTCTGGGATCTCTAATGTTGCCGCTAACGCTCCCTTTAACATCTTCACCTCCTCGGCGCCAAATTATCCCCAATGGTGTGCATTACTTTGTCCTCGTTTCATAAATCACTGCCCTTCAGCATTTCCGCTACAAACAACATACCAACTGATATGTCAGGCTCCACACCCACCTACAGTGACTTCCCAGTGCCACTCGACATACAGTCATGCAAATTAAACATTAATGTCATTGTTCATGGTTTCACTGGGTAGCCTACTACGATAGACGCTTTTCTTGACAGATCAACATTGATGACGGCTTCCCATAGCTGGAATGTCTTCCCATTGAGTTTCACCACACCTCGCCGAAGGTCAGTTATGGCATGATGCTGATGCAGAAAGACTGGGCATAGGATCATGTTAGAGCCTTTCCTTACAAGACACACCACTTGTTCAAACTTCCGAAACTTATTGCCTCCAATTGAACTGTCATTATGCCTGCCCCAGAGGCTGAATGTCGTTATCGCCCAACTCACGAAAACTATAACGTGGCGGGTCCTATTTCCTCCTACCTACTAGGCTGCTGACACATGCACACCTGTGTAGCAGACGTATACCTTCTACCATCTATGGGACGTTCCTACAGTCTTTTTTACTGGGAATTCTTTTTGGCACCTCTGGGTCTCCCTTTTGAGCTCAACGGGTATTTCATACCACACTGATCACTGCTACTGTTATTCCCCTGTTAATGCTGATGGTTCACACCTCTTCTGTTTCCTTCATGACTGGCAGCACCGTTTCTGCCCACAGTTAAAATATTTTACATTAGCTGTAAACACACTTCATTAGATCTGGGAAGCGAGCCAGCGGCCCGTCAAAATGCCAAAGCTCTGACGTAGCTGCGCGCTCCTTCTTCTAACTGTGTCGGCTCGCTGATGTCGAATGCCACTGCCCAGACGGCCAAGGAACGTCTCGCGTCTTCTGTGTAGACGAGGGATGACTGTGCACAGGGCACGACCTGCTACCGCCTGGCAGGAGTCTGGTGGTGGCTTGCGTAGGCAGCAGGTGTGCTGCGCTGTGGCACTAAGTCCTCCTGGGTGGACTTATGCGTGAGGCTGCTGCCCCGTCCTGGTCTTGAACCCATTGTTGCACCTGATAGCGCCAAGTCATCCTGTCAAATGGCTCTGAGCACTATGGGACTTAACTTCTGAGGTCATCAGTCCCCTAGAACTTAGAACTACTTAAACCTAACTAACCTAAGGACATCACACACATCCATGCCCGAGGCAGGATTCGAACCTGCGACCGTAGCGGTCGAGCGGTTCCAGACTGCAGCGCCTAGAATCGCTCGGTCACCCCGGCCGGCAGTCATCCTGTCGTCTAACTTAGTCTTTGCGTAGCGATAGTACTGTTGAGCTCTGAATACCTCTGTCTCAAAATTCACAGTTGTTTATTCTGTTCTGGGGCGTATTTGTTGCACTATTATCCAGTTTCTGGTTACGCGGTTCTACATCTACATGGATACTCTACAAATCACATTGAAGTGCTTGGCAGAGGGTTCATCGAACCACCTTCACAATTCTCTATTATTCCAATCTCGTATAGCGTGCGGAAAGAACGAACACCTTGTAAGTAGGCTGTTTAGGTTTTTATGTTGGTAACGCCACGTAGCGCCCTGTATGAAAGTCACTGACTGTGCTGTGTGCAGTCTGTGGCTGGTTTGCATTGTTGGAATATTTGCTATGGTATTGTTGGGCAGTTGGATGTGAACAGCGCGTAGCGTTCTGCAGTTGGAGGTGACCCGCCAGCAGTGGTGGATATGGGGATAGAAATGGCAGAATTTTGAGAGCGGACGATCTGGACGTGTGTCCATCAGAAAGAGTAAATTTGTAATACTGTATATCATGAACTGTTATATATCAGTAAATACATTGTTTGTTCTATACCAAAATCTTTCATTTGCTAACTGTGTCTATCAGTAGTTAGTGCCTTCAGTAGTTAGAATCTTTTATTAAGCTGGCAGTATTGGCGCTCGCTATATTGCAGTAGTTCGAGTAACGAAGATTTTTGTGAGGTAAGTGATTCATGAAAGTATAGGTTATTGTTAGTCAGGCCCATTCTTTTGTAGGGATTATTGAAAGTCAGATTGCGTTGCGCTAAAAAAATATATTGTGTCAGGTTGGTATTGATCAGAATAAGTAAAGAGAGAAATGTCTGAGTACGTTCAGTTCTGCTCAGCTGTTTGAAAATCAAATAAAGTAAAAGGTTTATCAGCACAGTAATTCATTAATTTTTCTAAGGGGATGTTTCAACCTATATCTTTCCGTAAGAGCTCTGATTTCTCTTATTTTATCGTGGTGATGGTTTCTCCCTATGTAGGTCGGTGTCAACAAAATACACTCCTGGAAATGGAAAAAAGAACACATTGACACCGGTGTGTCAGACCCACCATACTTGCTCCGGACACTGCGAGAGGGCTGTACAAGCAATGATCACACGCACGGCACAGCGGACACACCAGGAACCGCGGTGTTGGCCGTCGAATGGCGCTAGCTGCGCAGCATTTGTGCACCGCCGCCGTCAGTGTCAGCCAGTTTGCCGTGGCATACGGAGCTCCATCGCAGTCTTTAACACTGGTAGCATGCCGCGACAGCGTGGACGTGAACCGTATGTGCAGTTGACGGACTTTGAGCGAGGGCGTATAGTGGGCATGCGGGAGGCCGGGTGGACGTACCGCCGAACTGCTCAACATGTGGGGCGTGAGGTCTCCACAGTACATCGATGTTGTCGCCAGTGGTCGGCGGAAGGTGCACGTGCCCGTCGACATGGGACCGGACCGCAGCGACGCACGGATGCACGCCAAGACCGTAGGATCCTACGCAGTGCCGTAGGGGACCGCACCGCCACTTCCCAGCAAATTAGGGACACTGTTGCTCCTGGGGTATCGGCGAGGACCATTCGCAACCGACTCCATGAAGCTGGGCTACGGTCCCGCACACCGTTAGGCCGTCTTCCGCTCACGCCCCAACATCGTGCAGCCCGCCTCCAGTGGTGTCGCGACAGGCGTGAATGGAGGGACGAATGGAGACGTGTCGTCTTCAGCGATGAGAGTCGCTTCTGCCTTGGTGCCAATGATGGTCGTATGCGTGTTTGGCGCCGTGCAGGTGAGCGCCACAATCAGGACTGCATACGACCGAGGCACACAGGGCCAACACCCGGCATCATGGTGTGGGGAGCGATCTCCTACACTGGCCGTACACCACTGGTGATGGTCGAGGGGACACTGAATAGTGCACGGTACATCCAAACCGTCATCGAACCCATCGTTCTACCATTCCTAGACCGGGAAGGGAACTTGCTGTTCCAACAGGACAATGCACGTCCGCATGTATCCCGTGCCACCCAACGTGCTCTAGAAGGTGTAAGTCAACTACCCTGGCCAGCAAGATCTCCGGATCTGTCCCCCATTGAGCATGTTTGGGACTGGATGAAGCGTCGTCTCACGCGGTCTGCACGTCCAGCACGAACGCTGGTCCAACTGAGGCGCCAGGTGGAAATGGCATGGCAAGTCGTTCCACAGGACTACATCCAGCATCTCTACGATCGTCTCCATGGGAGAATAGCAGCCTGCATTGCTGCGAAAGGTGGATATACACTGTACTAGTGCCGACATTGTGCATGCTCTGTTGCCTGTGTCTATGTGCCTGTGGTTCTGTCAGTGTGATCATGTGATGTATCTGACCCCAGGAATGTGTCAATAAAGTTTCCCCTTCCTGGGACAATGAATTCACGGTGTTCTTATTTCAATTTCCAGGAGTGTATTTTCGCGTTCGCGGGAGACAGTGATTGGAATTTTGTGAGTAGGTTCCGTCGCAACGAAAAACGCCTTTCTTTTAATGATGTCCTGCCCATATCCTTATCATTTCTGTGACACTCTCTCCCATATTCCGCGAAAATACAAAACGCGCTGCCCTTCTTTGAACTTTTTCGATGTACTCCGTCAGTTCTATCTGGTGAGGATCCCACACCGCGCAGCGGTATTCTAAAAGAGGACGGACAAGCGTAGTGTAGGCAGTCTCCTTAGTAGATCTGTTACATTGTCTAAGTGTCCTGCTAATAAAATGCAGTCTTTGGTTAGCCTTCCTCGCAACGTTTTCTAGGTGTTCCTTCCAATTTAAGTTGTTCGTAATTGTAATACCTAGGTATTTAGTGGAATTTACGGCTTTTAGATTAGACTGATTTATCATGTAACCGAAGTTTAACGAATTCCATTTAGCGCTCATGTGGATGACCTCACACTTTTCGTTATTTAGAGCCACCTCCAATTTTCGTACCATTTAGACATCTTTTCTAAATCGTTTTTCAAAATCAAAAATGTTCAAATGTGTGTGAAATCTTATGGGACTTAACTGCTTAGGTCATCAGTCCCTAAGCTTACACACTACTTAACCTAAATTATCCTAAGGACGAACACACACACCCATGCCCGAGGGAGGACTCGAACCTCCGCCGGGACCAGCCGCACAGTCCACACAGTCCATGACTGCAGCGCCTTAGACCACTCGGCTAATCCTGCGCGGCAATTCGTTTTGCAATTTGTTTTGATCTTCTGATGACTTTATTAGTCGATGAACGACGGCGTCATCTGCAAACAAGCTAAGACGTCTGCTCAGATTGTCTCCCAAATCGTTTATGTAGATAAGGAACAGCAATGGGCCTGTAACACTACCTTTGGGAACGCCAGAAATCACATCTGTTTTACTCGATGACGTTCCGTCAATTACTACGAACTGTGACCTCTCTGATAGGAAATCACCAATCCAGTCACATAAGCACGCAATTTCAGTACAAGCCACTTGTGTGGTACAGTGTCAAAAGCCTTCTGGAAATCCATAAATACGGAATAACATAGTTCTAGCACTGGTTTGGCGACACCGTTATGCTCGCTCCGACTATTCCCGCTGCGCAGAGCAGGTTTCGCTGAGCCCAGGTAACCCGGCTTGCAATCGTCTTGTGCATAAGTTGCTATAACTACATGTCGTCACATCGCGCTTACCACCACCGGTAGCTAACGCAACGCTTCATGACAGCTTCTTACCAATTTCACCTAAGCCTAAGTAGTGTTACTACATTATTAACGATTGGCTAACTTCACTTGGGAATGTCCTGTCCCACATGCGTTCCCGAGCTCTTTCACATGGTGTCCAAACAACCTCCGCACCTCGCTGCAGAGATACATGCATGAGTCTTTGACGCCAGCGATACTGCGAAAAACTCTCCTTCCTGATGCTGCCCTAGCTTATTCTGTGGCCAGGTAACACATTCACTTAATATAAACAGAAATATCGATAGCGCCAAGGACACTGACTTGAACACCTTAAAATTTTCCAGGGAGTTTCGAAACAGCATAACTCCCCCTGAATGAAAAGTCGTTCTGAATGCCTCTGTGAGTTTTTTGCCTATTCCTCGATGGCTGGTTTAAAGGCTAACTGAAATGATAAGTCCAGGAAAATTAGCAGATATTGATACTGGGCGCACAGGATTAATTTATGACTAAGACCCTCGAGCTGTTACATGTTGATGTCAGGGTATTGTGTCTACAATATACTGGTCGCCTTGCCTACTGTAGTAAACTGGAACCGCAGTGTTCCTAACAAACTTTTCTTTATATTCAGCTGTATCATCATTTTTTTTTTTTTTTTTGAAAGACGGCTTTTCCCACAGAGAATTGGCTACACAGTAATCCGTACTTAAGATGAAAGATGTTAAAGTTAACTGTGTCATCTGTGCCATCTGTAGACCTCAGTGCTGCTCCTGTAAATTCTGTAAGCGCGATCCGTTCGTGGCCTTGAACGAAAATTTTGGCAGACAAAGAATGCACTCAGGCGCATACGGAGCTAAATTTGGAACGCTGTCAACAAACACCGCGGCATCTCAGAGCTTCGTTGGCGCTGGTGCGCTGCGTTCGTTAGCTTTACCTTTAATACCTGAATCTCACCTTGACCTTACATCCAAAAGGTTTAGGAAAAAAAGAGCTTGGCAAGGGTTGTATCAAACACAGCACTGAAGTTTTTTCGATGACCTTTTTGTCACTGATGGCTATTTAGTCATATTGCAGTGTCAAGAAGTATATTTTATTATACCACCGTTTGAAAGTTTTCTTTTCTCAGACAGCTCACTTTCCTGTAATACGTCTATCATCTTCTTTCTTTCCATTGATGCAAAAAACTGTGTTTCCGCCTCCATTACGCCATCTTGTCTGTATACTGTCCTTGGAGAATTTAAAAGAGGTTGATGAGTTGTAATTAGAATGCCTTTTTCTCAGTGACCGAAGTAATAATAATACTTTCGTGTGGCTTACAGCTCTAGTGCAGTTCTTTCAATTGGGCGCCTCTTCGGCGACTTGCGTGTTCCTAAATTACCACAGTTATCAAGTCCGCAGCTCGTGTTCTAGTGGTTATCGTTCCTGCCCCTGGATCACGGGGTCCCGGGTTTGATCCCCGGCCGGGTCGGCGATTTTCTCTGCGCAGGGACTGAGTGTTTGTGTTGTTCTCATTATTTGATAATGATTCAGGAAAATGACGAGACTGGAAAGTGAAAAAACAGGAAATTTGTATGGGCGCTGATAACCACGCCGTTGAGGCCGCCACAAACCAAAATCATCATCGTCATTATCACAGTTATCCAGTTGGGAAAAGGGGAACTGTAGTTTAAAGTGGAAACCAAAAGACGTGTCATTCCTGATGACTCTTCACATCATTGAAAAGTAAAGGCAAGATTAACGGCAGATTGAAAATTTCGGTAGTTCGACCGGGATTTTACCCCGTCTCTTCACTGTTTCTAGGGATGTGTTTTACTCTAGACCACCAGCCACTACAAAATAATAGAAGTTGAATGCCGTAGTCTCGTTTGAACAGTAGTGTAATGGAACAATGGTAAAAAGATTTCAAAGACTGGGAGCGGATTTCACTTGACGAAAAGCATGGTTTGCTGAAATACTCAGAAGCCTTCAACCAGTAGTCAGATGGTGTCTTGCGCGCGTCTATTTAATTATCTTCACAATCACAATTACGTGTTTCATTCCGGTTCGTTACCTGGCCCATTTTTTTCGTTCCTCGAAGTAATTTCTGGTATTCGTATCACCATATCTCGCTGTACAACGAACCCAAGTCTACCCGCACAGCTTCTGTATAATATTGTTTCTAAGTGTGAAATTACCGGATGTATTGTTGAAGTGTTTCCTCATCGAAAATGTGCAACCTGGAGTTACTCTAAGCCAGTTTGGGAACTCGTTATGCTGCAGTAGCATATTTGCAAATGGCGTCAGGAATTCCTGGGTTAGCCAGTCTGTTATGAAAATTGAAAACAGGACACTTCACTTTTGCTGGCACTGGACAGTTAACGCCATTTTTTAAATTCTTCTCCAGTACTGGTGAGTTGTTGCTTAAGTAACACTAGATTTCGCCAAAACTTTTATGCGACTTAGCTATGGTTAGAGATCTTTTTGCTTTGCGTTTCTTACCTGTCGGATATTATCATATAGTTAAATAGCAGTGATGACAGCGTGAACCCGTGTGAAACTTGTTTGCTTTTTTATGTTCGCTGTTGTATTGTATGGAACTGGGGACCTAGAAACGACGGAGAGGCTTCGTCCCCGCCGTAGCCCTCAGTGGTTCACAACCCCACAAGAGGTGACAGCAGTCCACTCACCCCGACGCCGCCCCACACCGAACCCAGGGTTATTGTGCGGTTCGGCCCCCAGTGGACCCCCCCCCCCCCCCCCTGGTAACGTCTCACACCAAACGAGTGTAACCCTGATGGGTGCGTGGTAGAGTATTGATGGTGTACGCGTACATGGAGAAAGCGTTTGCGCAGCAAATGTTCGCGATTAGCTGTTTCATTTCGGAGCAATTGGTACTCTCTATCACGCAGAATATTTTTGGTTAACCTGGCTGTAGTTTGGCAGGGAATCAGTTTTAATAATTTGTATAATATGCCTTATGCCCAAACTGCATCGAAATCGATAGTGAGATCTCCAAATTCTGTTCTTGTTTTAAATATTCTCTGATATCCGGGTTGAGTGTGAACTGCTGCTGCGTATGGATGTGGAGCATGTTTTACTTATAGGCACAAGCTCAAATATGTAATCGCATATTGGTCTTTCCAACAGCTTGTTACAGCAGCTGAGCAGAGCTATCAATCTGTAGGGTGGTCTCTTGCTTTACCATATATTTGGAGAAATAGTTTTTGTATTAAATGTACCGTGGTTCAGTGAAGGGCAATATTAAGCTACTCTGAAGAAAAGAGGCGTACAGCAAAGATCGGTTCAATTAGGAGATGGATGAAATTCTAGAAATATACTGTTTTTGTCGCTGCAGCAACTGTAATAAATCAGTGTGTATCGTAAGCGTCACGTCTTCTGCTGCTAGACTGGCTGTGCACGAGTCACAATGAGAGTTGGAATGCCACAAAATGGTAATAACGCACATTTCAGTTTTTCATTCCATAAAATAATTTCATTCCACAAAAAATGCTAAATATAATAAGAAATTCCAATTAGAAATATATTTATTTCATTTTTCAAAATTGTTCGTACGCTCACTAAAGTAACCCAACTTGTGATATGTTCGTATTCAAGCCCTCGCGTTTCCGAAAACGTTAGATATTCACTGAAGCA
This sequence comes from Schistocerca nitens, assembly GCF_023898315.1. Classification (NCBI taxonomy): domain Eukaryota; kingdom Metazoa; phylum Arthropoda; class Insecta; order Orthoptera; family Acrididae; genus Schistocerca; species Schistocerca nitens. The sequence continues at coordinate 662,420,493 of NC_064618.1, forward strand.
CCAGAGAAACTGGTACACCCATGCGTATTCAAATACAGAAACATGCAAAGAGGCAGAATATGGCGCTGCGGTCGGCAACGCCTATATAAGACAACTGTCTGGCGCAGTTATTACACTACTGGCCATTAAAATTGCTACACCACGAAGATGACGTGCTACAGACGCGAAGTTCAACTGACAGGAAGAAGATACTGTGATATGCAAATGATTAGCTTTTCAGACCATTCACACAAGGTTGGCACCGGTGGCGACACCTACAACGTGCTGACATAAGGAAAGTTTCCAACCGATTTCTCATACACAAACAGCAGTTGACCGGCGTTGCCTGGTGAAACGTTGTTGTGATGCCTCGTGTGAGGAGGAGAAATGCGTACCATCACGTTTCCGACTTTGATAAAGGTCGGATTGTAACCTATCGCGATTGCGGTTTATCGTATCGCGACATTGCTGCTCGCGTTGGTCGAGATCCAATGACTGTTAGCAGAATATGGACTCGGTTCAGGAGGGTAATATGGAACGCCGTGCTGGATCCCAACGGCCTCGTATAACTAGCAGTCGAGATGACAGGCATCTTATCCGCATGGCTGTAACGGATCGTGCAGCCACGTCTCGATCCCTGAGTCAACAGATGGGGAGGTTTGCAAGACAACAACCATCTGCACGAACAGTTCGACGACGTTTGCAGCAGCATGGACTATCAGCTGGGAGACCATGGCTGCGGTTACTCTTGACGCTGCATACAGACAGGAGCGCCATCGATGGTGTACTCAACGACGAACCTGGGTGCACGAATGGAAAAACGTCATTTTTTCGGATGAATCCAGGTTCTGTTTACAGCATCATGATGGTCTCATCCGTGTTTGGCGACATCGCGGTGATCGCACATCGGAAGCGTGTATTCGTCATCGCCGTACTGGCGTATCACCCGGCATGATGGTATGCGGTGCCATTGGTTACACGTCTCGGTCACCTCTTGTTCGCACTGACGGCACTTTGAACAGTGGACGTTACATTTCAGGTGGGCTACGACCCGTGGCTCTACCTTTCATTTGATCCCTGCGAAACCCTACATTTCAGCAGGATAATGTACGACCGCATGTTGCAGGTCCTGTACGGGCCTTTCTGGATACAAGAAATGTTCAACTGCTGCCCTGGCCAGCACATTCTCCAGATCTCTCACCAATTGAAAACGGCTGGTCAATGGTGGCCGAGCAACTGGCTCATAACAATACGCCAGTCACTACTCTTGATGAACTGTCGTATCGTGTTGAAGCTGCATAGGCAGCTGTACCTGTACACGCCATCCAAACTCTGTTTGACTCAATGCCCAGGCGTGTCAAGGCCGTTATTAGGGCTAGAGGTGGTTGTTCTGGGTACTGATTTCTCAGGATCTATGCACCCAAATTGTGTGAAAATGTAATCACATGTCATTTGTAGTATAATATATTTGTCCAATGAATACCCGTTTATCATCTGCATTTCTTTTTGGTGTAGCAATTTTAATGGCCAGACATGCACGTCGCTTACTGCTGCTACAATGGCAGGTTATCAAGATTTAAGTGAGTTTGAAGTGGTGTTATAGTTGGCGCACAACCGATGGGACACAGCATCTCCGAGGTAGCGATGAAGGGGTGGGTTTCACGTACGACCATTTCACTAGTGTACGGTATCGTGATTATCAGGAATCCGGTAAAACATCACATCTCCGCTAACGCTGCGGTCGGAAAAGAATACTGCAAGGACGGGACCGACTACGGCTGAAGAGAATAGTTCAAGGTGACAAAAGTGCTACCCTTCCACATATTGCTGCAGATTTCAGTGCTGGCCATCAGCAAGTGTCAGCATGCGAACCATTCAACGAGACATCATCGATATGGGCTTACAGAGCCGAATGCACACTCGTGTACCCTTGATGACTGCACGGCACAAAGCTTACGCCTCGCCTGGGCCCGTCAACACCAACATTGGACGTCTGATGACAGGAAACATGTTGCCTGGTCTGACGAGTGTCTTTTCAAATTGTATCGAGTGGATTTACGCGTACTTGTATTTAGACAACCTCTTGAAACCATGGACCCTGCATGTCCGAATCCTGCCTCGGGCATGGATGTTTGTGATGTCCGTAGGTTAGTTAAGTTTACCTAGTTCTAAGTTCTAGGGGACTAATGACCTCAGCAGTTGAGTCCCATAGTGCTCAGAGCCATTTGAACCATTTTTGAACCCTGCATGTCAGCAGGGTACTGTTCAAGATGGTGGAGGCTCTGTAATGGTGTGGGGCGTGTGCAGTTGGAGTGATATGGGACCCATGATACGTCTAGATACGGCTCTGACAAGTGACACGTACGTAAGCATCCTGTCTGATCACCTACATCCATTCATGTCCATTGTGCATTCCGACAGACTTGGGCAATTGCAGCTGGACAATGCAGCACTCCACACGGCCAGAATTGCTACAGAATGGCTCCAGAAACACTCTTCTGATTTTAGACACTTCCGCTGGCCACCAAACTCCCCAGACTTGAACATTATTGAGCATACCTGTCATATCTTACAACGTGCTGTTCAGAAGAGATCTCCACCACCTCATAATCTTATGGACAGCCCTGCAGGGTTCATTGTCTCAATTCCCTCCAGCACTTCAGACATTAGTCGAGTCCATGCAACGTCGTGTTGCGGCACTTCTGCGTGCTCGCGGGGGCCTTACACTTTATTAGGCAGGTGTACCAGTTTCTTTGATGCTTCAGTGTAAAAGGTTGAGGACTTCACTCTTCTGCTGTAGAAACTTCGTCTTTCAGTTTTCAGCTTTGTAGCAACCAGCTGTGTTTACAGTTCTGTCGCCGGTCTGTGAGTTTCTGGTTCGAGTCTAGATTTCCGTTTTCGCTTCTTCAGGAGTTATCTGCCTACTTGTTACTTTTAGTGCTGGGTGACATAGTTCTTACTATGCCTACGAGTGCACAATTATTTAAAAGCCCAAGTTCGATGGGAATGCAAGTACAAACACCTTTTGTGTAAGTGATTCAGCTGGAATTTCTTATCGCTCTCGCAGTAAAAAAAATATCTTCATATTCGAGTTCCAAATCACCATAAAAATTCTATCCCAGTGGCTGTTATGGAAGCAATAGAGATTTGGGGTTTCCTGATCATCTCAGAAAATGTCTTCATGTTTCTACCCAGTATCAAAACGTGTCATTCAAGAATCTCATATGAACTAATATGCCTAAGAATGTATTTGTTGGGATGAAAACTGATGGTGTTATTTCGTGTTCGTTTGATATTAATATTATCAAAGATCTCCAGCTTCTGGACAAATTGCGAGTAAACAAGGTTCAATATGCATCTGAGTTTAATACAAAGAAAGCAAGGACAACAGGAAGAAAGCTTCTAGGTGAAGAAGAAGAACCAGACGATGACCCTGATTATACTGCTTGACACTTTTGATAATCACCGATGGACATTTTTGATGATGAAACGAAAGATATTTGTGAATTTCCGCACTAAATTACTTTAAACGCATTTTGTAGAATTTGACTTTTTCAGTGTCTTTCCTACCTTTATCCCAGTTTTCAGAAATGCTAGAAAATAGTTTAAAGCTGACACTGAACTAGAATCATGACAATAATTGGCTTATTCTCTGCGTCAAGGAGATTTATATGAATTTTCTCCAATTGAAAATGGCTTATGTGTAAAAAATTCTAAATATTATACCAACAAAAAAACATTGATTCTAGTTCAGCGAGTTAACAACACTTTCTGAAAACAGCTGTCAAAATTCCAGTGTCCTACGCATATCAGTTACACAGCAAAACGTCTCTTAAGTATAGCAGAGACATGTATTTGCATTAAGAGAAATAATTATTTTAGTTGCACCTATATGATATATCTGACGAAGCACAAGACTGGTTTTCTTGCAGCTGGTAGCTGCGTTACGTCACACTGGGGCCCACGCACGGATACAGACGCTTTGCCGGGGCATTTACATCTCGGTCAGACCCTCGCAATCTGCGCAAGAACTGCGGCACTGCGACTCTGCTTCTCAGCTACGTACGTCCAAAGGCTATAAGGATGAAAAGTAGAATTTTTTGAGTCGACATACGGTTTTTTAATAAATGTTACACTCGCCAGTAAGTAGCGCCAAGTAGAAAGCGAGGGCAGTGAACATCCTGATCTGGACATCTTTTTGAATTTTCTGGTCAGTCTAGTGAAGCTAATGAGGGAAAAGGAAACTGCGGTACACGTTTATTAATTGGCTGTGATGGCTGAGGGAAAGTGCAAGCCGTCCTCTATGGCCGAGTGGTTCTAGGCGCTTCAGTCCGCAACCGCAGTGCTGCTGCGGTCACAGGTTAGAATCTTGCCTCGGGCATGGATGTGTGTGATGTCTTTAGGTTAGTTAGGTTTAATTAGTTCTAAGTCTAGGGGACTGATGACCTCAGATGTTAAGTCCCACAGTGCTTACAAGAGAACCTCCCCATTGCACCCCCTCCGATTTAGTTATAAGTTGGCACAGTTGACAGGCCTTGCAAAACTGAACACAGATCAATCGAGAAAACAGGAAGAAGTTGTGTGGAACTATGAAAAAAATGAGCAAAATATACAAACTGAGTAGTCCATGTGTAAGATAGGCAACATCAAGGACAGTGTGAGCTCAGGAGCGCCGTGGTCCCGTGGTTAGCGTGAGCAGCTGCAGCAGGAGAGGTCCTTGGTTCAAGTCTTCCCTCGAGTGAGAATTTTTTATTTTCAGGCAATTATTATCTGTCCGTCCGTCCGATGCGAGGTAACTGCACTGTACTATGGGGACGGTACACCTAAACGAACATCAAGCACTCGACGTCAGTCGACTACAGCGCACGGAAGAGAGAGTATTCCTGCTAACGAGGCTCCCTGGCTGGCAGTTGACTGTTCTCTACTTTGGACGAGAGTGCATTAAATACGTGAGATGTATTCCGTGGGCAATATGAATCCAGGAAATATAGCTCGCGACTTCAATAACGAAACACAGACACTAAACTTATTACATTGAACAGAGACGTCAATGATCGAACGGACAGATCATAACTTTGCGAAAATAAAGAAAGTAAACTTTCCACTCGAGAGAAGACTTGAACCAAGGACCTCTCGCTCCGCAGCTGCTCACGCTAACCACGGGACCACGGCGCTCCTGAGCTCATGGTGTCCTTGATGTTGCCTGTCTTGCATATGGACTACTCAGTTTGTATATTTTGCCTATTTTTTTCATAGTTCCACACAACTTCTTCCTGTTTTCTCGATTGATCTGTCTTCAGTTTTTCAAGGCCTATCGGGTGATGCTGAGGGGATTTGATTAGAAAATGAGACACTTAAAGTAGTAAAGGAATTTTGCTATTTAGGGAGCAAGATAACTGATGATGGTCGAAGTAGAGAGGATATAAAATGTAGACTGGCAATGGCAAGGAAATCGTTTCTGAAGAAGAGAAATTTGTTAACATCGAGTATAGATTTAAGACTCAGGAAGTCGTTTCTGAAAGTATTTGTATGGAGTGTAGCCATGTATGGAAGTGAAACATGGACGATAACCAGTTTGGACAAGAAGAGAATAGATGCTTTTGAAATGTGGTGCTACAGAAGAATGCTGAAGATAAGGTGGGTAGATCACGTAACTAATGAGGTATTGAGTAGGATTGGGGAGAAGTTTGTGGCACAACTTGACTAGAAGAAGGGATCGGTTGGTAGGACATGTTTTGAGGCATCAAGGGTTCACAAATTTAGTATTGGAGGGCAGCGTGGAGGGTAAAAATCGTAGAGGGAGACCAAGAGATGAATACACTAAGCAGATTCAGAAGGATGTAGGCTGCAGTAGGTACTGGGAGATGAAGAAGCTTGCACAGGATAGAGTAGCATGGAGAGCTGCATCAAACCAGTCTCAGGACTGAAGACCACAACAACAACAACAATCCACTGTGCCAACTTATAACTAAATCTGAGGGGGGTGCGATGGGGAGGTTCCCTTGTTAGAGCCATTTGAACCATTTTTGACAGTGCAAGGCGATTACAGCGTTCGTTTGTCCCATATCTGCATAGTAGATGGAGGTGACAAAAGTCATCGGATAGCTTATGATATCGTATCGTGCCTCCTTTTGATCGGCACAGTGCAGCAACTCGGCGTGGTATGGGCTCAACAAGTTGTCAGACGTCCTCTACCGAAAAATTGAGCCATGCTGCCTCTATAGCGTCCATAATTGCGGAAGGGCGCCCGTGCAGGATTTTGTGCACGAACTGACCCCTCGATTATGTCCCAGAACTGTGCTATGGGATTACTGTCGGACGATCTGGTTGGCCAAATCATTCGCTCGAATTGCCCAGAATGTTCTTCAGACCAGTCGCGAACAACTGTGGATTGCTGACATGGCGCACTGTCATTCATAAAAATTCCGTGTTGTTTCGGAACATGAAGTCAATGAATGGCTGAAAATGGTCTCCAAGTAGCCGATCATAACTATTTCCAGTCTATTATCGGTTTCCTTGGAGCTGAGGATCCAGTCCATTCCATGTAAACAAAGCCCACACCATTATGGAGCCATCACCAGTTTGCACAGTGCTCTGTTGACAACCTGGGTCCGTGGCTTCGTGTGATGAAATCTTTCGGCCACTACGTTGACCGTGGTGAGAGGTACCGGCATACTCTTGACACTAGATCTCGGATACTGAATTCCCCAACGATATCCGAGATGAAATTTCTCATGCGTCCAACTTCGACTGCAATTCCGTTTTTAAAGTCTGTCAATTCCCGTCCTGCGGCTATAATCACGTCGCCAACCTTTTCACATCACCTGAGTACAAATGACAACTCCACCAATGCACTGTCCTTTCATACCACGACTACACGATACTACCGCCATTTGTGTAAGGGCATATTAACAAAAATGGTTCAAATGGCTCTGAGCACTATGGGACTCAACATCTGAGGTCATCAGTCCCCTAGAACTTAGAACTACTTAAACCTAACTAACCTAAGGACATCACACACATCCATGCCCGAGGCAGGATTCGAACCTGCGACCGTAGCAGTCGCGCGGTTCCGGACTGCAGCGCCTAGAACCGCGTGGCCACCGCGGTCGGCGGCATATTAACATCCCATGGTTTTTGTCACTTCAGTGTAATACTTGTAATGAAACCTTGGGCCAAATAGAAAATTCCGGAGTTGCTGTTCTGGGAAAGGTCATAATGGACTTGGTTTGCCTTTATCTCTTTCTAACCTACCACGAACCATTAAGTGCGTACGTTTATCGTTTGCAAATGGTAAAGCACCTCGGAAAAATAAAGCTATGACCATGGGACTTCGTGTTACACATTCAGTTCTTCTTTCTAATATCGTCCATTGTAAGGAATGGAAGTAACGGTTATTAAGGTAGTTATTATAGATATTTTAGCATACAGCCCATAATATGCGGAACATAATCAAAAGCAACGCATTTCGAGAGTTAACCTCCCATCATCTGGTTGTCTAAGTTAATCCTGCGTAAAATGCACTTCATAACCACTCAGAGTCAAAATATAAAAACAAATACAATTATTTGGTCATAAAGTACTGGTCTTACTTTAAAAATGGCAACGCCATATTGCCGGCCGGTGTGGCCGTGCGGTTAAAGGCGCTTCAGTCTGGAACCGCGTGACCGCTACGGTCGCAGGTTCGAATCCTGCTTCGGGCATGGATGTGTGTGATATCCTTAGATTAGTTAGGTTTAAGTAGTTCTAAGTTCTAGGGGACTGATGACCACAGAAGTTAAGTCCCATAGTGCTCAGAGCCATTTTTAACCAACGCCATATTCTCTGCTCCGCTATCCATTTTACCGCACATCCACCAAAGCGTTACGTCCGAGAGGTGGTGAACACGTCATATGAGCTGCCTATCCGGACACCACTAGTTCGTAAACACGTGTAGTCTGAGATGGACTGTACTGAGCCACAACGGTTCTATACCATTTCAAATATGTTACAGTGGACATGGGGAGACATCATACCAATGATTATCTATGCAAAATCCTTCGTAGTTATCGTACTAACACCAACCCTAAGAAAGCTTTAAAAAGCCATTGAAGAAGACATTACTAGTCTTGCCAGTTTGCATATTAACACTACTACACTAAAGTGCGGAAAATGTTACATTGTAACTAAACCATCGTAAATTTTACTACTCCATATTCAAAGGAAGTCATAATTTATAGTTTATGCACTAATTAATTACAGTTGTAAGGTCTCTAATGGCATGTCACATAGAAAATGGAGAAGTTTGTAAATGAAGTGGGAGAACAAAGTGGCTTTAGAAGGGGCAGGTCATGTGCAGATAACATCTTTATCCCAAAACAGATGGTGAAGAGGAGACTGGAAAGGAATCTAAGCAGTCATTTGGTCTTCAAAAAATGGTTCAAATGGCTCTGAGCACTATGGGACTCAACTGCTGAGGTCATTAGTCCCCTAGAACTTAGAACTAGTTAAACCTAACTAACCTAAGGACATCACAAACATCCATGCCCGAGGCAGGATTCGAACCTGCGACCGTAGCGGTCTTGCGGTTCCAGACTGCAGCGCCTTTAACCGCACGGCCACTTCGGCCGGCTTATTTGGTCTTCATAGATCTTGAGAAAGCATACGACGCAGTTCAACTAAAGTTATTGTTCGAGGTGCTGTGATCAGGGGAACTGCCAAAAAATTATGTAAGAAGTATCATACACCTACACATGTCAGCAGATTATGTCATTAAAGTAAGGAAAAAAATTTCGACCACTTCTAGAAACAAAAGGGTGAAGATACTGGAATTAATGAATTGAAGAGCTTATTTCTTACTTTGTTTCATACAAATATTTAACGATGTATCAGAACATTATGCTTGCCATAAAACAACTCGTAAACTTATCTTTCGCGGTGTCTATTAACTCATTCAGTTTATATATACCTTACATATAAGAAAAGTAAGAATGAAAAAAATAATATGATTCAACACAAACTGCGAATTGGTACCAAATGCAGTCCTAATTACGAGAGTTTAGTAATCTAAGGTTAAGTACATTATCAAACTTATCCCGTTGGATTGCTGTTTAAAGTACCTCAAGCACGTCGAGTTTCTTATCTATATGCTTTTGTGGACGTTTTTTCAAAAATGGTTCAAATAGCTCTGAGCACTATGGGACTTAACATCTATGGTCATCAGTCCCCTAGAACTTAGAACTACTTAAACCTAACTAACCTAAGGACAGCACACAACACCCAGCCATCACGAGGCAGAGAAAATCTCTGACCCCGCCGTGAATCGAACCCGGGAACCCGGGCGTGGGAAGCGAGAACGCTACCGCACGACCATGAGATGCGGGCGGACGTTTTTTCATAGATAACGATTCGTATAGTGTTTCTCCATGCCCTTTGTAACATCTTTGGAATGTTACAGAACCGCTGATGGTTCGGCGCAGTATTTCAGAGCCGTAAGCATGTTTACAAACTGGTGGTGCACGGAGAGGAAGTTGATGTAACCGGTGTTTACAGCCTCACGGAAGCAACGCTTTGGTTGATGTGCGGTAACATGGATAGCGGAGCAGAGAATTTGGTCTCGACATTTTAAAAGTAAGATAAGGACTTCATATTCAAATAATTTTATTTGTCAGTTGCTGTAGTTCAAAAGAAAAACGCCTTTTGCGTGCTGCACATTATGTTTCTTTGTTTATCATATGCGCCCTGGCGCGTTTCGCCTTAGTTACAAGGCATCTTCAGTGAATGTCCTGAAATATTTTTTTTTCGTTTGCATGTATAGGATATGGTTTGCACATCTAGGCTATAGGTTTAAAACAGTTCATTGAAGTTTTTATAATAAAATGGAAAAGTACTTACGTCTGCTCATTATTCGTAAGCCAAACAGTTTTCTCTCATGTGGCAAACTGGTTGAAAGTTTGCAGTTTCCCTTGCGGTAACTATGGTTCAAATGGTTCTGAGCACTATGGGACTCAACTGCTGAGGTCATTAGTCCCCTAGAACTTAGAACTAGTTAAACCTAACTAACCTAAGGACATCACAAACATCCATGCCCGAGGCAGGATTCGAACCTGCGACCGTAGCGGTCTTGCGGTTCCAGACTGCAGCGCCTTTAACCGCACGGCCACTTCGGCCGGCCCTTGCGGTAACTGTTTTCAGACACTGTGACTGCCAGTTTCTGTGTCTAGAGCGTCATTTGCTTCAGTAACTGTTGTCAACTGCCTCACGGTTTGCTTTCAGTTGCTTTTTCTGTGAGTGTATATGTGTGGTGACGTAAGTAGTGTGTGTTTGTGTGTGTGTGTGTGTGTGTGTGTGTGTGTGTGTGTGTGTGTGTGTGTGTGTGGTGTGTGTGTGTGCGCGTACGTGTGTGTGTTTTTATTTTTTGTTTTATTATTTATTTACTTTCGCGTAAATAATGTGTGTGTGTATGTGTATGCATCCCTTTTCTATTTTATTGCTTATTTGTTTATTTTACATAAATAATGGGAGCTTGACTCCCGAAATCGTTGCTGTTGATTGTATCCCTGATGTTTGTGGTTATAAGCTACCCGTGTTCTAGGGATAGCACCTTTGATAAGTAATCAAAACGATCTCGGTCCCGGGTTCGAATCCCGCCACCGCTTAAATTTTGATTAATAATCAGCATAGGCGGCCGAAGACTTCCTGCATAAGAAGTGACCCTTATTCCGCCAAACGGCCTTGTCAAAGAGACCGGAGGAGGGGACATAGGTTCAGGGCACTCTCTTGTCCTAGGAGTGGGAAACTGCCTCTAAAGGCGGAAGAATCAGCAATGATCAATGGCATTATGATGCATAAGGCATGGAAACCACTGCATTAAAAACATATAACGTGTATCCACAGGACATGTGGCCTGTAATTGAAAAAGTGTCATGATGGCCTCTCCATTGGCAAAATATTCCGAAGTAGTCCCCCATTCGGATCTCCAAGAGGAGACCGCCGAGGGGAAGGTGACCATGAGAAGGATAATGTCCTACGAGTCAGCGCGTGGAACGTCAGAAGCTTGAACGTAGTAGGGAAGCTAGAAAATCTGAAAAGGGAAGTGTAAAGGCTCGATCTTGATATAGCATGGGTCAGTGAAATGAAATGGAAAGAAGACAAGAATTTCTGGTTAGATGAGTATGGGGTAATATCAACAGGAGCAGAAATTGGTATAATGGGAGTGGGATCTGTTATGAATAGTTAGAGAATGTGTTACTGTGAACAGTTCAGTGATAGGGCTGTTCTTATCAGAATAGACAGCAAACCAATACCGACAACGATAGTTCAGATGTATATTTCGACGTCGCAAACTGAAGATGAAGAGATAGAGAAAGTATATGAGGATATTGAAAGGGTACGCAACACGTTAAGGTAAATGAAAATCTAATAGTCATTGGGGACTGGAATGCAGTTGTAAAGGAAGGAGTAGAAGAAAAGCTTACAGGAAAATTTGGGCTTGGGACAAGGAATGAGAGAGGAGAAAGACTAAATGAGTTCTGTAATAAATTCGAGCGTAGGAAAAGGGAGAGAAGGAAACATAGTAGGTGAATATGGATTGGGGCTAAGAAATGAAAGAGGAAGCCGCCTTGTAGAATTTTGCACAGAGCATAACTTAATCATAGCTAACACTTGGTTCAAGAATCATAAAAGAATGTTGTATACATGGAAGAATCCCGGAGATACTAAAAGGTATCAGATAGATTATATAATGGTAAGACAGAGATTTAGGAACCAGGTTTTAAATTGTAAGACATTTCCAGGCGCAGATGTGAACTCTGACCACAATCTATTGGTTATGAACTGCAGATTAAAATTGAAGAAACTGCAAAAAGGTGAGAATTTAAGGAGATGGGACCTGGATAAGCTGACTAAACCAGAGGTTGTACAGAGTTTCAGGGAGAGCATAAGGGAACAATTGACAGCAGTGGGGGAAAGAAGTACAGTAGAAGAAGAATGGGTAGCTCTGAGGGATGAAGTAGTGAAGGCAGCAGAGGATCAAGTAGGTAAAAAGACGAGGGCTAATAGAAATCCTTGGGTAACAGAAGAAATATTGAATTTAATTGATGAAAGGAGAAAATATAAAAATGCAGTAAATGAAGCAAGAAAAAGGAATACAAACGTCTCAAAAATGAGATCGACAGGAAGTGCAAAATGGCTAAGCAGCGATGGCTAGAGGACAAATGTAAGGATGTAGAGGCTTATCTCACTAGAGGAAAGATAGATACTGCCTACAGGAAAATTAAAGAGACCTTTGGAGAAAAGAGAACCACTTGTATGAATATCAAGAGCTCAGATGGAAACCCAGTTCTAAGCAAAGAAGGGAAAGCAGAAAGATGGAAGGAGTATATAGAGGGTCTGTACAAGGGCGATGTACTTGAGGACAATATTATGGAAATGGAAGAGGATGTAGATGAAGATGAAATGGGAGATATAATACTGCGTGAAGAGTTTGACAGAGCACTGAAAGACCTGAGCCGAAACAAGGCCCCGGGAGTAGACAACATTCCATTAGAACCTCTGACGGCCTTGGGAGAACCAGTCCTGACAAAACCCTACCATCTGGTGAGGAAGATGTATGAGACAGGCGACGTACCCTCAGACTTCAAGAAGAATATAATAATTCCAATCCCAAAGAAAGCAGGTGTTGACAGGATATGAAAATTACCCAACTATCAGTTTAATAAGTCACAGCCGCAAAATACTAACGCGAATTCTGTACAGACGAATGAAAAAACTGGTAGAAGTAGACCTCGGGGAAGATCAGTTTGGATTCTGTAGAAATATTGGAACACGTGAGGCAATACTGACCTTACGACTTATCTTAGAAGAAAGATTAAGTAAAGGAAAACCTACGTTTCTAGCATTTGTAGACTTAGAGAAAGCGTTTGACAATGCTGACTGGAATACTCTCTTCCAAATTGTAAAGGTGGCAGGGATAAAATACAGGGAGCGAAAGGCTATTTACAATTTGTACAGAAACCAGATGGCAGTTATAAGAGTCGAGGGACATGAAAGGGAAGCAGTGGTTGGGAAGGGAGTGAGACAGGATTGTAGCCTCTCCCCAATGTTATTCAATCTGTATACTGAGCAAGCAGGAAAGGAAACAAAAGAAAAATTCGGAGTAGGTATTAAAGTCCATGGAGAAGAAATAAAAACGTCGAGGCTCGCCGATGACATTGTAATTCTTTCAGAGACAGCAAAGGACTTGGAAGAGCAGTTGAACGGAATGGACATTGTCTTGAAAGGAGGATATAAGATGAACATCAACAAAAGCAAAACGAGGATAATGGAATGTAGTCGAATTAAGTTGGGTGATGCTGAGGGAATTAGATTAGGAAATGAGACACTTGAAGTAGTAAAGGAGCGTTGCTATTTGGGGAGCAAAATAACTGATGATGGTCGAAGTAGAGAAGATATAAAATGTAGACTGGCAATGGCAAGGAAAGCGTTTCTGAAGAAGAGAAATTTGTTAACATCGGGTATTGATTTAAGTGTCAGGAAGTCATTTCTGAAAGTATTTGTATGGAGTGTAGCCATGTATGCAAGTGAAACATGGACGATAAATAGTTTGGACATGAAGAGAATAGAAGCTTTCGAAATGTGGTGCTACAGAAGAATGCTGAAGATTAGATGGGTAGATCGCATAACTAATGAGGAGGTATTGAATAGAATTGGGGAGAAGAGGAGTTTATGGCACAACTTGACTAGAAGAAGGGACCGGTTGGTAGGGCATATTCTGAGGCATCAAGGGATCACAAATTTAGTATTGGAGGGCAGCGTGGAGGGTAACAATCGTAGAGGGAGACCAAGAGATGAATACACTAAGCAGATTCAGAAGGATGAAGGTTGCAGTAGGTACTGGGAGATGAAGAAACTTGCACAGGATAGGGTAGCATGGAGAGCTGCATCAAACCAGTCTCAGGACTGAAGACCACAACAACAACAACAACAACAATAAATTTCAGCTAGTAATAGCGAATACTTTGTTCCAGAATCACAAGAGGGGCAGGTATGTTTGGAAAAGACGGGCTGATTCATCATGGTCAAACAGAGATTCTGAAATCAGATACTGGATTGTATGGCGTACCCAGCTGCAGATGTAGACTTAGATCACAATGTAGTAGTGATGAAGAGTAGGTTGAAGTTTAAGAAATCAGCCAGGAAGAATCAATACGATAAGAAGTGGGATAAGGAAGTACTAAGGAATGACGAGATACGCTTGAAGTTCTCTGAAGCTATAATACAACAATAAGGAATAGCTTGGTAGTCAGTACAGTTGAAGAGGAATGGACATCTCTAAAAAGGGCCATCACAGAATTTGGAAAGAAAAACATAGGTACAAAGAAGGTAACAACGAAGAAACCATGGGTAACAGAAGAAATACTTCACTTAATGAATGAAAGGAGGAAGTACAAAAATGTTCCGGTAAACTCAGGAAGACAGAAATACAAGCCGCTGAGAATGAAATATATTCCAAGTGCAGGGAACCTAAGAAGAAATGGCTGCATGAAAAATGTGAAGAAATCGATAAATAAATGATTGTCGGAAGGACTGACTCAGCATACAGGAAGGTCAAAACAACAATCGGTGACATTAAGAGCAAGGGTGGTGACATTAAGAGTGCAAAGGGGCTTCCTCTGTTAAATGCAGAGGAGAGAGCTGATAGGTGGAAAGAATACATTGAAAGTCTCTATGAGGGGAAGATTTGTCTAATATGATAGAAGAAGAAACAGGAGTCGATTTAGAAAAGATAGGGGATCCAGTATTAGAATCAGAATTTAAAAGAGCTTTGAAGGACTTAAAATAAGGCAGGAGGGATAGTAACATACCATAAGAATTTCTAAAATCATTGTGGGAAGTGGCAACAAAACGACTATTCACGTTGGTGTGTAGCATGTGTGAGTCTGGCGACATACCATCTGACTTTCGGACAAATATCATCCGCACAATTCCGAAGATAGCAACAGCTGACAAATGCGAGAATTATCACCCACTCAACTTAACAGTTTAAGCACCCAGACTGCTGACAAGAATAATATATGGAAGAATGGAAAAGAAAATTGAGGATGTGCTAGATGACGATCAGTTTGGCTTTAGAAAAGGTAAAGTGGCGAGATTGACAATTCTGATGTTGCGGTTGGTAATGGAAGCAACACTAAAGGATAGGATTTGTCAAGCTCGAAAAAACATTCGACAATGACAAATGGTGCAAGATGTTTCAGATTTTGAGGAAAATAGTGGTAAGCTATAGGGAGAGTCAGGTAAAATACAATATGTTGTTGAAATGTCAAGAGGAAATGATAAGAGTGCACAACCAAGAAGGAAGTGCTTGGATTAAAAACGGTATAAGACAGGGAAGTAGCCTTTCGCCCCTACTGTTCAATCTGTGCATTGAAGAAGCAATGATGGAAATAAAAGAAAGCTTCAGGAGTGGAATTAAAATCCAAGGTGAAAGGATATCAATGATACGATTCGCTGGTGACATTGCTATCCTGAGTGAAAGTGAAGAAGGATTACATGATCTGCTGAATGGATTGAACAATCTAATGAGTACAGAATATGGACTGAGAGTAAGTCGAAGAAAGACGAATGTAATGAGAAGTAGCAGAAATGAGAACAGTGAGAAACTTAACATCCGGATTCATGGTCACGAAGTGGACGAAGTTTAGGAAATCTGCTACTCAGGCAGTAAAATAACCAATGACAGACGGAGCAAAGAGGACATTGAAAGCAGACTAGCAATGACAAAGAGGGCATTCCTGGCCAAGAGAAGTCTACTAGTATCAAACATAGGCCTTTAATTAGAGGAAGAAATTTCTAAGAATGTACGTCTGGAGTACAGCAATGTATGGTAGTAAAACATGGACTGCGGAAAATTCGGAACAGAAGAGAATCGACGCATTTGAGATGTGGGGCTACAGACGAATGTCGAAAATTATGTGGACTGACAACGTAAGGAATGAGGAGGTTCTGCACAAAACTGGAGAGGAAAGGAAAATGTGAAAACACTGATAAGGAGAAGGGACAGGATGATACATCTGTTAAAAAAATGATGGAATGACTTCCATGGTACTAGAGGGAGCCGTAGGGGGCAAAAACTGTAGAGGAAGACACAGACTGGAATACATGCAGCAAATAATTGAGGATGTAGGCTGCAAGTGCTACTCTGAGACGAAGAGTTTGGCACAGGACAGGGATTTGTGGCTGGCCGCATAAAACCAGTCAGAAAACTGATGACCCCCCCCCCCCCAAAAAAAGCTAGAATAATTACAACGATTCACCCTTCAATGCGACCCAACCTTCTCGAGGGTGGGAGACCTGGTGGAGATCTTGGTGTAGACCTGCACTTCGGCTGTCCAGGAAGTAATACATCTCTAAAGCTAGTATGTCGCCATTTTGGAAGTGGCTGCCATGGAATGGTTTCTTCTTCCACGGAAAGATGAATAAATGACTGGACGCCATGTCGGGAGAATATGGAGGTGAGGTAAAATTT
This sequence comes from Schistocerca nitens, assembly GCF_023898315.1. Classification (NCBI taxonomy): domain Eukaryota; kingdom Metazoa; phylum Arthropoda; class Insecta; order Orthoptera; family Acrididae; genus Schistocerca; species Schistocerca nitens. Next base: position 662,436,979 of record NC_064618.1, read on the forward strand.
GGTAGTCCAAAGAAGCAGCCTGTGTGACTCTGTCCTGTAGAATGAGAGGGGGTGTTGATGCTGAACTGAAACACCGTTTTGCACAGCTTATGGTGATGCATCTTCCTGACGGCCTCGTGTAACCTCGTCAGATTTTGATATTAAGCTCTTGTGGCCGTTTTCCCCTTACGAGCATTTGCTGTTAGTACCACACCATGGCAGTACCAAAAAACTCTCTGCATCTACATCTATGTATCGGGTACCGAGCGCCGCGTGTTTCGAATCCGTGCCACATGGCATGGACCTCGTTTACCACTAGAGATATCTCCAGCCGTCGCGCCGTAAGCCGTGGCTGCGCGTGCGCTCCTGGTCCGCGTATAATGTGAGGGCGCCACGGTGGAGCACGTGGTCCCAGCGGCCAATAGCAACGTACTCTATCAGGTATTTAAGTGCCTGCCTCTCGCTCAGCAGGCAATTCGAGGGTTGGATTCCCTCACTTCCTCATCGAGGACTCGCACTGCCTGGGCTACTGTCAGGGTGTATCTTCGACGTGGAAGAGCCCCAACCGTGCCTGTCGCGTTGCTGCCCGTCTGCACGCCGTCACTGCTGCCCGCCGCCGCCGCCGCCGCCGCCGCCGCCGCCTGGTCGCCGTCTCTCGGTGCTCGCCCTTCTTCTGCCGCCGCCGCCGCCGCCGCTGCTGCCGTCTCTGTCTCTTGGTGCTCGCCGCTTCTTCTGCAGCCGTCTCTCGGTGCTCACCGCTTCTGCCGCCGCCGCTGCCGCCGTCTCTCGGTGCTGCCTGCAGTCATGGACGCCTCAACTACCACCATCATCTACACCTGCCCCCACTGTAACGTCATGGAGTGCTTCCTCTGGGATTAACCCGTCTCATCCACCTCCCCTACTCACAGTCTCCTCCCCATCTATCTCCTCTCCATCACTGTATCCCCACCTGTATGTCACTCTTGCTCCTACCCCTGCTAATGCACCTGCTGCTGCTCCTGCTCCTGCCTCTGCCCCTGCTCCCACCCCCCTCCCCCTCCAGCTCCTGTCGCCCGCCGAGACGACTTTCTCCCTCTCCCCCCTACAACTATCACTGCTTCCCCTGCCCGAGTCACCGCCCACCGCGCCACAGTCGCCGCCACAGAGCGCCCTACCCTCTCATCCGGTGCTACTGCCTCACAGGAGGGCCCTGCCTCCCACCACCTCCCCCTCCATCCAGTCCCTCATCCCTCCTCCCAGGCAACACCCGCAAAAAATCTTCCAAACAGCCCAGTGGCGACCTCTCCTCTACTCCCTCATCCAAAAAGCCACTGCTCGCCCCACCTCCCGCTGACCCCGCTATGGATACTACCCCACCTCCCTCCTCTTCAGCCCCCTCCCTGTATACCTTTGTCCTAGCCAACCCTGATCCGAAATTCCTGGATGCCCGCACCCTCACCCTTGAAATCCGGAAGTACATCCCCAGTGCACCCATCACCCAACTTATCCCTCGCAGAGACTCTGTTCTCATCAAGTCTCCCACCATCCTTCCATACTGATCTCCTCCGGCGCCTTCCCCGCATCACCTTTGGGCCCCGTGCATCCCTCACCCCATTCCTTACATCCTCCTCTCCTTGTCAGCCCCAACCGCCTCGTCGTCCGCCGACCCTCACCGCCGCCATCACAAAACTCAGCCCTGTGGTCACAGTGGCTGAGGTGTTCGCGGAACTGAATGCCCACCCCGCCCTGGAAGTCCGCTCCACCCACCGTATTTACAACTCCTCTGGCCCTACTTTCCTCATGCGTGTATTTACAGAGTCCGCCTCCTTCATCGACCACCTCCTCACGCAGGGAGCCCTGATTTTCAACCGCCGCCACCCTGTTGACCCATCCCGTTCCCCTCCTCAATCCTACCTCTGCCAGTGCTGTCTTCTGTACAACGACCACCGCACCCAAAACTGCAAGAACCCACCCACGTGCCCCCATTGTCAAGCCTCCCACTTCCTTAAACAGTGTCCCAACCTTGCCTCCCCCCCGTCCTGCAACACCTGCAATGAACCTCACCCCACCTATTCCTCCAAATGCAAAGCCAAGCCCCCTCCCATCAACCCTGAACTCACTGTCCCCGTTCGCTCCATTGACCCACCCATCCACCCTAACAATTCCCTCCGCCCTCCCCCTACAGCAGAAGACATAATCCGGTTCCTCACCATCGTCCTGCAGAACATCCATCCCTTCCAGCACCCCCACACACTCCAACAGATTTCCCTTGCCGTCCACTCTGTTTTCCACTTAAACACCTACGTCACATACTCCCACAACCAGGCCCACTTTACCTTCAGCCACCTAGACACCCTCGTTTAAGCCCCTCTCTCCCCTTCCCGCACCCTACCCACCTCCAACCTCCTGGCGCGTCAACAGTATCGTCCCCTCTACCTCATCGTTTGCTCCCTCCCTGCAAACAAATACCTCTTCATGCATGCCCTCTCCCAGCACCAGGTTGACTCCTTCTTCCTTAATGAAACCTTCCTCCAACCCCACCATGTTGTCCGCACCTCCCCTTATCTCCTTCACCGCACTGACAATCCCCTTCCCCTAGCCCAAGGCAGGATCGCTAAAGGCCACCTTAGGCATCTCCCTGTCCGGCCACAACCCCTCCTCAATGACCCGACCAAACATCTTCTCCTTAGCCTATATTTTCCCTCCCTCACCGTCACCTGTGCCACTATCTATATCCGCCCCGCAGCTCCTCTCCCCTTTGACTTCATTTCCCATGTTGACCGTACCTTCTCCACCTATGTGATCGCCGCTGAACTCAACATCCACAGCTGTGACCCTGGCACCCTTCGGCGGTGGTATCAGTTCCTTGCCACCCTCCATGGTGACCTTGTTCCTCTCCCACAGCACACCCATCCTGAAAGTAACTCCACCCCCAATGTTATCCTCACTTCCCCCAACCTCCTTGGTCGCATCGCCGTTGCTGTCCTTGATCCCGTCGGTAGTGACCATCTCCCTGTTCTTCTCACCATCTCCTCTACCCGTCCCGCCACAGCAGCCACCCGCCCAGCTGCCCCCCCAAAGTCTGTCCATGACTACCACTGTACCAATTAGGATGCCTACCGGGAATCCATTGCCTTAAAGGTCGAAAGCCACCCCCTCACCTTTCACCACCCTAATGACATCACCCATGCCTCTTCCTTCCTTCGGAAGACCATCACTGACGCTGTGGAGGCTCATATCCCTACCAAACTCATCCACCCTCACTGCCCTACGCTTCCTCCACAGGCCGTCCTTCTTTTGCGTGAATCCCGCAGGCTCTACTGCTCCTTCCTCCGCACTCGTGACTGGGATACTCTCACCCGCCACTGGCAATTACAGCGACATATCCGGAACCTCCTTACAGCAAAGAAACGCCGGGACTGGCGCCAGACATGCACACACCTTAACTCCACCCTCCCTGTCAACTCCTCCAAGTACTGGTCAGCCTTCCACCGCCTTACTGGTAGCCATCCCACCCCGCATTACCCCATCCTTCATGACGATCGACCCTTTCCTGACAACCTCAGTAAGGCTAACCATTTTGCTTCCCACCTATCCGAGGTCTTCTCCATTCCTGACGATCCCCATTTTGATTACTCCCTCTTCCCCACCGTCCTTGATCGCATTGACACCTCTGTCACTGGGCTCACCCCTAGCTTCCAGTACTTGGATCGTTTACCCCCCTCAGACATCAACACTCCCATCACCACACAAGACATCAGACTTGTCCTCTGCTCCAAACGCAACATCGCCCCTGGTCATGATGGCGTCACCTACTGTCACCTCAAGGAATCCCCTCCATCCTTCCTGTCTGTCCTTGCTACCCTGTACAATGTCCTCCTCTCCACTGGATTTTACCCCGACCTGTGGAAGACTTCCCGTGTCCTGCTGTGCCCTAAACCTAACAAACCCCCCTCTGATACCTCTTCCTATCGTCCAATCTGCCTCACCTCCGTGTTCAGTAAGGTCTTCGAGGCCATCCTCTCTCGCCGTATTCACTGCCACCTTAACCAGCACCGCCTCCTTCCTCTTACCCAATGTGGCTTCCGGCCTTCCTTCTCCATCGACGACCAGCTCCTTAACCTTACCAGTCTTCTTTCCCTCCAACTAAACTCCCGTCACTCCGCTATCTTTGTTTCCCTTGATCTCCAGAACGCCTATGACCATGTCTGGCATCCCAGGCTCCTCTTCAAACTTCAGACCTATGCTCTCCCCATCAACTTCGTCCGTCTCGTTGCTTCCTTCCTCTCCCATCGTCCCTCCTAAGTGACTATCCACAATTCCAACTCCTGTACTTTCTACCCTTCTGCCGGCATGCCCAAAGGTTCTGTCCTTTCCCCTCTCCTCTATCTCCTGTACACTGCTGATATGCCCAAACCTCCCACTCCTGTTCATCTTCTCCAGTTCACTGATGACACTGCCTTCCTAGCCCTTTATCCTACCCTTCAACGGTCCCAACATACACTCCAAACCCACCTTGACCAATTCACCGCTTGGTGCAACCAGTGGTTCCTCCGTGTTAATCCCTCCAAGACCCAGGCGATCATCATAGGCTGCACCACCTGCTCCTTCCGCCTCCATGATTTCTACCCCACCATTTATGGCCGTCCTATCCACCTCACTCCTACCCTCAAATACCTTGGCCTCACACTCGACCGCCACCTCATCTGGACTCCCCATCTCCTTACCACCCAAAAAAAAGCTCACAACCACCTCCGCCTCCTGAAACTCCTGTCCGGCTGGACGTGGGTCTGCATCCTTCCACCATCCTTCACACCTACAAATCCTTGATCCGTCCCATCTTCTGTTATGCCAGTGTCGCTTGGATATCCACCCCTCCCCGGTTCTATAAAGCCCTCCAAATCCTCGAACGCCATGCGCTCCGCCTCACCTTCCGCATCCGCCTTCCGTCCCCCATGCGCATCCTCTACTACCTCATCCCCCTCCCCCAACTTTTTCTTTTCCTTGAACACATCCGCACACTATATATTGTCCGCCACCTTGATCCCCCTACCCCCTGGTTTCTCCCATCCTCTCCACCCCCAACCAGTTGCCACACCTCTCTCCATCTCCACATCCTCCATCTCCTTTCCCAACACAACTTCCACCATCTACCCCTCCCGGATGATGAGCTTCACCCTAACATCTGCCCTTCCTACCAACTCTAACCCCATCTTCCTACCTCCTCCTCAGGGCTCCCTCTCCTCCCCCTCCCTCCTCCTGAGCGGCTTCCCCCTCCTACTCCCCCTCCATCTCTTGTGCCTCCTTTCAGTGTCTCTGCACTCCCTCCTCCCCTGTCTTTCCTCTTCCTCCCCCGCCCCACGTGTCTGCTGCCTCTTTGTGAACCCACGGATGCCCCTCCTCTCTTCAACCCGCCGCTTCCCCAGCTGCCCCATGCTCTCCCCTCCTTTTGCATCCTCTCTGACCTTTCCCTTGGCAGGTCCCACCTGTCAGTTTTATTCTTCGTCGTGTGTGCTCCAAGTGGGTTTTAAGTGTGTTGTCCTGGAGTGTTTTTAATACTGTGGCCGACTTTTAACCTGTGCCTGCGCGTTCAGTGTCTTCTCTGTGTTTTAAGAATCGCCAACTGTGTTTTTTTTAACTTTCTGGTGCCTTTTTTAACTGTCCCCCACGAACGTCTCCATGTCAGTGTATATTTTACCTCCATTTTCTCCCCTTACTCTGTTTTATGTTCCCCTTTTTTATCTCCTTATGTATGTATCATTTTATTCTTGTTTTAGTTGTTGTGTCACTTGGCTGAAGAGCGGCGGATTGTGCCGCTGACAGCCCTCCCCTGCCCATATGGGGCAGGGGAATGAAATCACAATAAAGAAAACCAAAAAGAAAAGCTCAGCAGGCAGTCTGATATTCGTGTTAGTCTATAGACATCTCACCAACAGACAACGTGTTTGCCGGCCAGGGTTGCCTAGTGGTTCTAGGCGCTACGGTCTGGAACCGCGCGACCGCTACGGTCGCAGGTTCGAATCCTGCCTCAGGCATGGATGTGTGTGATGTCCTTAGGTTAGTTAGGTTTAAGTAGTCGTAAGTTCTAGGGGACTGATGACCTCAGAAGTTTAGTCCCATAGTGCCCAGAGCCATTTTTGAACAGCGTGTTTACTTGGTTTCCATGTACGAGTGGACGTTGTGGATTCGTGAGGTTTCGCTTGTGGCCTCGTTGCTATTTGCGTGTTGTTGTTCATCAGGTCTTGGTCGGTCGTCTGTCGTTGTTCGTGTCCGTCCTTTCCCGTTCGTTTTGTTTGTTCGCTGGCCGTTCCCGTTTGGTCCCGTCGCTCTTTCGTTCTCGGCAACCCCGCGACCGTTCCGGTCGCAGTTACAACAACATACACACTGAGCAAGGCACAGTATGGTGCGTGACGGACCGAGGGAGAAAGTACTAACTCTTTATATGCGTCTGTATGAGCCCAAATTTCTCGTATCTTATCTTCGTAGTCCTTATTCGAAATGTGTTTTGGCGGCAGTAGAATCGTTCTGCAGCATCTTCCGGTAACAAATCTAGAGACCCGCCGCTAGGTTGGTTGGTTGATTTGCCAAACAGTAAGGTTATCGGTTCCATAGGAATAAGGAAGGAAGTCGGGCGTGCCCTTTCAAAGGAACCATCCGGCATTTGCCTTAAGCGTTTTAGGGAAATCGCGGGAAACCTAAATCAGGATGGCCTGACGCGAGTTTGAAACGTCGTCCTCCCGAATGCGAGTCCAGTGTGCTAACAATCTCTGCGGCTCATGGCTCACTAACCTGACCCAAAATTGTTTCAATGTCTTCCTTTAATCCAAATCCCAAAGACTAAAGCAGAACTCAAGAATAACGCACAACGTCTCATGTGCCGTCTGCTCTACAACGAACCACACTTTCCCAAAATTCTGCCAATAAACCGAGTTGACAATTCACCTTCCCTACCACAATACTCACATGCTCGCCCTTTCATGTCACTTTGCAACGTTAGGCCCTGATATATAAACGACGTGACTGTGCCAAGCAACACACGTACTACTGCCACACTCGAACGTTACGGCTTTGTTTTTCATACTCACCCCCATAAACTTACATTTTTCTTCATTTAGAGCTAGCTCCCATTTACCAAACCAGCTAGAAATCCTTTCTAGGTCATCTTATATTCTGCCACTCACTCAGCTTCGACAACTTCATGTACACCACTGCATCATCAGCAAAAAACCGCAGGTTGCTGTCCACCCTGTCGGCCAGATCATATGTGTATACAAAAAGTAATAGCGGTCCTGTCACACTTCTCTGGAGCACTCCTGAAGATACCATAGTCTCTGATGAACACTCTCCGTCGAGGGCAACATACTAAGTTCTATTGCTTAAGAAGTCTTCGTGCCAGTCACATATCTGGGAACCTATTCCGTATGTTCGTACCTCCTTTAATAGTCTGCAGTACCGTGTCAAATGTTTTCCGGAAATCGAGGTATATGGAATCTACCTGTTGGCCTTCATCCACGGTTCGAAGGATAAGGGCAAGCTGGGTTTCACACAAGCGATGCTTTCTAAAACCGTGCTGATTCGTGGAGAGAAGATTTTCCGTCTCAACAAACTTTATCATATTCCATTGAGAATATGTTCAACAAGAAACCGAAGTTATGGGTATTGGGCTGCAGTTTTGCTGGTCTGTTCTTTTACTGTTCTTATATATAGGAATCACCTGCGCATTTTTCCAGTCGCTTGGTACTTTGCGCTGGGAGAGGGTTTGCGATAAATACCGGTCAAGGAGACAGTACCGTAGAGTCCTCCCTGTAAACGCAAACTGAGATTCCATCCGGACCTAGCGAACTTATTTGCTTTCAACTCTTTCAGTTGTTTCTCTACGCCAGGGATGTCGTCCATACGGCACCTTGTCCGATGAGCGTTACGTCATTGCCGTTTTCGGTGGTGGTGAATCCACATCTTTTCTCTGCTTGCTTTCCTCCTTTGTCTCGGAGTCTTAGTGATATTTAAAACTATTCCGTGGCCGATTTTCAATTTTTCTGTTATAACATCGATTCTTATACGCCGGTCCGCAGCTCGTAACAATTATTGAACTACATGAAATAAAATCGTCATAACTGATGAACGGTTTGCGTCAGGACGTTCAAACTGCACGTTTGGCTGCGGGGCATGATGGGAATTAGTAAGTGCATGTATGGTTTGATTTAGCGACGGAGCCCATTTTCATTTGGATGGGTTCGCCAATAAGCAAAATTGGCGCATTTGGGGGACTGAAAATCCGCATTTCGCGATCTAGAAGTCTCTTCACCATTAACGTGTGACTGTGTGGTGTGCAATTTCCATCACGGAGTAATCGGTGCGACATTGCTTATGCCACTGGACAACCGAACGGTATGTGAAGGTTTTGGTAGAGGATTTCATCTCCATTATCCAAAGTGACCGTGATTTCGACAAGATGTGGTTCATTCAAGACGAAGCTCGACCCCATCGAAGCAGAAGAGTGTTTGATGTCCTGGAGGAGCACTTTGGGGACCGCATTCTGGCTTTGAGGTACCCAGAAGCCATTGGCATGGGCCTCGATTCGCCGCCATATTCTCCGGATCGGAACAGATGCGACTCATTTTTGTGAGGCTGTATTAAAGACAGCGTGTACACAATAACCCCAAAACTATTCCTGAGCTGAAAACAACCATTCAGCATTCAGAAGGTCATCGGCAGCATCGATGTTCCGACACTTCAGCGGGTCATGCAGAATTTCGCCATTCGTCTGTGCCACATAATTGCCAGTCATGGCAGGCAGGCATATCGAAAATGGCATGACCTAAATCGGAATGCCTGCAGTGACGTTTACATGTTGAATAAAGTGTGTGCATGCCGTAGTTCGTAACTAATTTACTTTTCTCATATAGTTCAATAATTGTCACCTTGTATGTAGTTTTAGAACAATAACTGTGTATTATAAAAACGCAGAAAGAGAAGTATGTTTGGTGCTACAGGATTCGATATATTTCTGTGTCATTGTTACATTAAGCTATTATACTTTTTTCATTATGTCAATCAGTTTACCCACTTTCTGTTTCCTTTCTCACAGCAAATAATTTAAGGAACACGTCAAGTACCGTAAAGAGAGAGATAAAATTTTTGTAAATTGTAAATTGTTTTCCGAAAATAAAATAAAAGACTAAAAATTTGTAAGTTAGCAGGTTCCGCAGGCCATTCACAAGATTTTCATCGAAATTACCAACATTAGAGGTCATGTATAAATTATTTTTCATATATGGCTTTCAATACTACGCGCGAGATTTTCATATTATCGCGCTCGCTAGGCAAAAACTGTTAGTCCTACAGAAAAAATGAACAGGGCCTTTTTGAAGAAGATTTAATGTAGTTAAATTTCGTACTGGGATACGTTTTCGCTGCAGGTCCAGTTTTCGAGTTATTGAAGAAAAACGTACAAAGGTGACCTTCAAAGGCACGTCCACTCCCACACTCATCCCTCACCATTCAGGATTTCTAGTACGAGATTTGGAACTTTAATAGTGGCAACTGTTTATTTACAGCTCGTACAAAATACATACGTGTTTCAAAGTTTTACTGACCTTCAAAGTAGTCACTAGCATTGTGCTTAACCCGTTGCCAGCGATGTGGAAGTCGTAGGATACTCTTAGCAGTGCTAGTTGTGTTGACAGCTCGAGCGACGCGGTTTATTGCTCGACGAATTTGTAGCAGTTCTGAGGTGATTGCTGTGAAGTGTTTCCTTCAGTTTAGAAATCGAGTTGAACTCTCAAGGGCTTAAGTCAGGGGACTGCAGTAGGTGGTATAGCACTCAGCAGCCCCATCAGTCAAACAAATCAGTAACAGCTTGCACTGTACGTGCTAGAGGATTGTCCTGCAAAATGATACTCAGGTCCTGCAGAAAGTGTCATCACTTCTGTCTCTAAGCTGGTCGTAGGTTGCCTTTCAAAAATGAACAGCATAGAGCCAGAAGTGATGACACTTTCTGCAGGACCTGACCATCATTTTGCAGGACAATGCTCAAGCACGTACAGTGCAAGCTGTTACTGATTTGTTTGACTGATGGGACTGCTAAGTGCTATACCACCTACTGCACTCCCCTGACTGAAGCCCTCATAAGTTCAACTCGTTTTATAAACCGAGGAAAACACTTCACGGCATTCGCCTAGGAACTGGTACAAATTCGTCGGGCAATAAGACCGCGCCGCTCGAACTGTCAACACAATTGGCACGTCTAAGAGTATCCTGCGACTTCCGCATCGCTGGCAACGGGTTATACACAATGCTGATGACTACTTTGAAGGTCAGTAAAACTTTGAAACACGTACGTATTTTGTACGAGCTGTAAATAAATAGTTGCCCTATTAAAGTTCCAACCCTCGTATGTTGTTCGTACCACTCTCTCCCACCACTCCACAAAAATTTCCGATTGCGCTAACTGTTCCCGATATTCAGCCTATTTCGTCTCTATTGTCTGGGCTATTACGCCACCAGAATAGTCGGCTATTTGGTTACCATCACTAATTTAAACGCGCCCGCGCCGTAATAATAAAAAAAACGACTTTTGTAAACGTTACGCTAAAACTAATTACTTTGACGATTCGATTCAAACTTAACCCTTAAAAGCAAAGTAGTTTCGTAGTCAGAAGACCTGACGAATACAGCGATATAATTATTTATTTTATGCTGTTAAAATTCACAACATTGTTGCGTAAAAGTTACACAAACGTCAGTTTTACAATTTGCAAGTGGCGTAATAAGGCCAGTCAATTAAGACGGGAGAAGGTCGAATGTGGTACATAATTCGTGCAGTCGCAAATTTTTGTGGTAGGAGGGAGCGCCATGAAAAACGCACTAGAAATCATAAACGGTGGGGGCTGAGTGTGAGGGTGGACGTGCGTTTGAAGGACTCTTTATTTTTTTTTAATAACTCTAAAACTACGGCCTGCAGCGAAAACGTATCACAGCACAAAATTTGACTACATTGAATTTCACACAAAAAGCCTTGTTAACTTTTTTTGTAAGACTAATAGTTTGCGCATAACGAGTGAGACCATATGAAAACCTCGCGCGTGGCGTCTGAAAGCCAAATGTAACATTGTGGGTTGCAAAAACGACATCTGTAGGTGCAACTGAATCGCTGTGTTACTGGCGTTGCAGTTAATTGTTTTGGTTCCAGGTGATACCACTTTTTAATAAAAAAAATTAATTTATGGTATAGAAGGAGATGTCTAGAAGAAATTAATTTTAGACTTTATCAAAACTTTGCTTTGCTGTCTCTCAGAATTTTATGTTATCGAACAGAAGTCGAAGATTTCTGAGGCAGCACTTGGCCTCGTTTCTGAGTCCCTGACAGCCTTAGTAATAAGTAACAAACATCGTTTCTCGCTTCAAGTTTTATAGGTGTGGGCATACCTATTCTTCATAAATTGTGGTGGGTTGTTTGTGACTTTATTCAGGTCCAATGGTTACGGTTCAGTCCCCAGAACGTCCGTCACTTATCGCTTCTTTCGACTCTTGCTTTATTTGTATATGTAAGGCATGCCAAATCACGCCGTGGTTGGAAACCGTCGTTAAAATGTTGGTTTAAGTTTGGCTTACATCTACATCCACAAACATAGTCCGCAAGCCACAGTGCGGTGCGTGGCTGAGGGTACCCTGTACCACTACTAGTCGTTACCTTTCCAGTTCCATTCGCAGACAGAGCGAGGGAACAACGACCGTCTACGTGCCTCCGTATCTTATATTCGTGGGCCTTACGTTAAATATATGCTGGCGGCAGCAGAATCGTTCTGCAGCCAAATTCAGCTGCCAGTTCTCTAAATTTTCTCAATAGTGTGTCTCGAAATGTACGTTGCCTTCCACCCAGGGATACCCACTTGAGTTCCCGAAGCACCTTCGTAACACTTGCGTGTTGGTGAAACCTTCCAGTAACAAAGCTGGCAGCCCGCCTCTGAACTGCTTCGATATCTTCCTCTAGTTCGACTTGGTGCGGCTTCCAAACACTCTAGCAGTACTCAAGGAAAGGTCGCACTATTAGCCTAATTATGGTCTCATTTACGGGTGAACCAAACTTCCCCAAAATTCTCCAAATAAACCGAAGTCGACTATTCGCCTCCCCCACCACGATCCTCACATGCTCATTCCATTTCACATCGCTGTGCAACGTTACGCCCAGACATTTAAACGACGTGACTGTGTCAAGCAACACACTAATAATGCTGTACTCGAACGTTATGGGTCTGTTTCTCCCACGCTTCTGCATTAACTTACAGTTTTGTACATTTAGAGCTGGCTGCCATTCGTCACACCAACTATAAATTATGTCTAAGTCATCTTGCATCGTCCTACAGTCATTCACCTTCGCCACCTTCCCGTACACCACAGCATCATCAGAAAACAATCGCAGATTGCTGTCCACCCTGCCCAACGGATCATTTGTGTATACAGAAAATAGTAGCAGTTCTCTCACAATTCCCTGGAGCACTCGTGACGATAGCCTTATCTCTGATGAGCACTCGTGGCCCTTCTATAACCGGATCAGTACGTTAGTTGAAGGTTAGACCGTGTTTAATACACCACTCCGGTGTTTGAACTAACCTTCTGGTTGAGAATACTTTTATACAGGGTGATTCAAAAAGAATACCACAACTTTAAAAATGTGTATTTAATGAAAGAAACATAATATAACCATCTGTTATACATCATTACAAAGAGTATTTAAAAAGTTTTTTTTCACTCAAAAACAAGTTCAGAGATGTTCAATATGGCCCCCTCCAGACACTCGAGCAATATCAACCCGATACTCCAACTCGTTCCACACTCTCTGTAGCATATCAGGCGTAACAGTTTGGATAGCTGCTGTTATTTCTCGTTTCAAATCATCAATGGTGGCTGGGAGAGGTGGCCGAAACACCATATCCTTAACATACCCCCATAAGAAAAAATCGCAGGGGGTAAGATCAGGGCTTCTTGGAGGCCAGTGATGAAGTGCTCTGTCACGGGCTGCCTGGCGGCCGATCCATCGCCTCGGGTAGTGCCAATGTGGTGGCGCTCCATCCTGCTGAAATATGAATTGTTGTGCTTCTTGTTCGAGCTGAGGGAACAGCCAATTCTCTAACATCTCCAGATACTGTAGTCCAGTTACAGTAGCACCTTCGAAGAAAAAGGGACCAAAAACTTTATTGGCTGAAGTGGCACAGAAAACGTTCACCTTAGGCGAGTCACGTTCATACTGAGTTGTTTCCCGCGGATTCTCAGTGCCCCATATACAGACATTGTGACGGTTGACTTTCCCGTTAGTGTGGAAAGTTGCTTCATCACTAAACACAATCTTTGAAACGAAAGATTCATCTGTTTCCATTTGAGCAAGGATAAAATCACAGAAATCGATTCTTTTAATCTTATCAGCTGCAGACAGTGCTTGAACCAATTTCAGACGATAAGGTTTCGTAACTAACCTTTTTCGTAGGACTCTCCATACAGTTGATCGTGGAATTTGCAGCTCTCTGCTAGCTCTGCGAGTCGATTTTCCTGGGCTGCGAACAAATGCTTGCTGGATGCGTGCTACATTTTCATCACTCGTTCTCGGTCGTCCAGAACTTTTCCCTTTGCACAAACACCCATTCTCTGTAAACTGTTTATACCAACGTTCAATACACCACCTATCAGGAGGTTTAACACCATACTTCGTTCGAAATGCACGCTGAACAACTGTCGTCGATTCACTTCTGCCGTACTCAATAACACAAAAAGCTTTCTGTTGAGCGGTCGCCATCTTAGCATCAACTGACGCTGACGCCTAGTCAACAGCACCTCAAGCGAACAAATGTACAACTAAATGAAACTTTATAGCTCCCTTAATTCGCCGACAGATAGTGCTTAGCTCTGCCTTTTGTCGTTGCAGAGTTTTAAATTCCTAAAGTTGTGGTATTCTTTTTGAATCACCTTGTATTATAGCCTTCTTTCGTCCATTGCACGAACTTCATAATCCACCTCGATTGGATCTGGCGACCTTCGACAAGGTTTGGATGACTTCACTATGTGGCATTTGTTGTGCAGGTACTAATAAACAGTATGGCCCATTTACGCTGTGTCAAATGTTAAACTGTGTATTGGAATCGTTTTTCGAAGCGGAAAATGTCGGAGAAGTAGACACATATCTGAGTGTCGCGTGACGCAGATGGAGATTAAACGTTAGGCGACAATTTTTTTAAGTCTCAGAAAAAGTATCTCAGCAACTGAAAAGAGATGATAGACGGAAGTGGTGTAATTACGAGATAAAAATCAAGAAGTAAACTGTAGGACAATGCGTAGAGACAGGATAAATGTCGTCGATTATTGCCAATGCTCTGATTAACTCCAAACGCATCTGCATCACTCGTTTCAACAACAGTCAATGAATTCGAAAGAAAAATGCCGATCGATTTGAAGAAAAATGATAGAAGTTTTGGTCTTACGTGACATCAGTAACCGTCTCAGAAGCATCTGTTCAGTTACCTAGTGAATATACTGGCGCTGTAACGGAATATGAGTGCAGAAGGTCAAAATAGCCGCACTGCGGAAGATCGTAATACGGTTTGTCCTTCCAGTCATCGAACGGACAGCGAAACTGGGAAATATTGAGGTAAGGACTTGTAGAATGGCAAAATCAGCTAACATCGTTGAACAGAAGAGAGGTGTCTGGACCTACTGAAACACTGTTATATACAGAGAAGTTACTACGCTAGAAAATTGTAGTTATAACTAAACATTCGCCACTTGAGCCAGTGTAGATGGAAAACCATTTACCGTATGGGTACCTTTCTGTACAGATTGTGCTAGAGAACTTGCTCCTCTTCTAAGAGCAGTTTTCCTTAGGTTACTGAAGCAAAAATATTTCCAAGCGACTGGAAAAATGTGAAGGAGTTTTCTGTTTTCAAGAAAAGTTTTCCGGCTGGGGCACATAACTCCAGGCCTCTATCGACGACGTTAAACTGCTACAGAATTATGGAATACGATTTGTGCCCACGTTAAGTCATTTTTCGAGGTCGAATACCTCCTTTATAGCGATCAACACGGAGTCCCCATATAGCGTTCTCGTGAAAACTGGTTAGCTCGGAACTTCCGTGAAATCTAGAAGGGCGCAGATAACAGCGCCCCGGTTCATGTGGTGTTCCTTGACTTCTGGAAACGCATTCGATACAGTTCCGCACTGCCGCTAAATGAACAAACACGATGTTATGAAATAGTGGACCAGCTTTGTGACTGGATTTATTACCTCCTAGCAGATGAGAAACACCGTGTGATTCTCAACGGGACGAAATCATCAGATGTAAAAACAGATTCGAGAGTATCCCCACGTACATCTCATGTTTCATGTGATCTAGTGGTTAACGCCGTTAGCTCGAATGAAGCTGTTGTGTAGCGGACAATTGCAACGCTTTACAACAGTAGCAAACTGCAAGCAGACCTGTAGAGAATCAGCAGTTGATGTGGGGAAAGGCAGCTGACCCCGTACGAAAAATACATGTACGACCATCATCTTTATCATCATCATGTTCATCACATTTAGGGATTCGGCGTGATGCTAGTTCCGTCTTGGTTAGTCAGCATTATTCATGCCACCTCTTCTTGAGTCTTCCAAGACATCATTTTCCACATATACATTTCATGACTTGCACTGATATTCGCTGTTGTAACTAATGGTTCTTACGTTTATCCCTACGTTCATCTGCTATAATGTTTAGCTATTCGTTTAACTTTCAACTCTTTTCTAATGTATTTGCTTGTGGACAACATCGACAAGTTCCTTGAGGACTTTCGCGGATCACACTGTTATACAGGGTGGTCCATTGATATTGACCTGGCCAAATATCTCATGAAATAAGCATCAAACGAAAAAAAAAACTACAAAGAACGAAACTCGTCTAGCTTGAAGTGGGAAACCAGATGGCGCTATGGTTGGCCCGCTAGATGGCACTGCCGTAGGTCAAACATTTTAAAAATGGGAACCCCCATTTTTTATCACATATTCGTGTAGTACGTAAAGAAATATGAATGTTTTAGTTGGACCACTTTTTTCGTTTTGTGATAGATGGCCCTGTATTAGTCACAAACGTATAAGTACGTGGTATCACGTAACATCCCGCCAGTGCGGACGGTATTTGCTTCGTGATACATTACCCGTGTTAAAATGGACCGTTTACCAATTGCGGAAAAGGTCGATATCGTGTTGATGTGTGGCTATTGTGATCAAAATGCCCAACGGGCGTGTGCTATGTACGCTGCTCGGTATCCTGGACGACATCATCTAAGTGTCTGAACCGTTCGCCGGATAGTTACGTTATTTAAGGAAACAGAAGTGTTCAGCCACACGTGAAACGTCAACCACGACCTGCAACAAATGATGATGCCCAAGTAGGGGTCTTAGCTGCTGTCGCGGCTAATCCGCACATCAGTAGCAGACAAATTGCGCGAGAATCGAGAATCTCAAAAACGTCGGTGTTGAGAATGCTACATCAACATCGATTGCATCCGTACCATATTTCTGTGCACCAGGAATTGCATGGCGACGACTTCGAACGTCAACGCTTTCTATTTAGCGACGAAGCGTCATTCACCAACAGCGGTAACGTAAACCGGCATAATATGCACATGACTGCGACAAATGGAACATCAGCGACCTTCGCGGGTTAATGTATGGTGCGGCCTTATGGGAGGAAGGATAATTGGCCCCCATTTTATCGATGGCAATCTAAATGGTGCAATGTATGCTGATTTCCTGGGTAATGTTCTACCGATGTTACTACAAGATGTTTCACTGCATGACAGAATGGCGATGTACTTCCATCATGATGGATGTCAGGCACATAGCTCGCGTGCGGTTGAAGCGGTATTGAATAGCATATTTCATGACAGGTGGATTGGTCGTCGAAGCACCATACCATGGCCCGCACGTTCACCGGATTTCTTTCTGTGGGAAAGCTGAAGGATATTTGCTATTGTGATCCACCGACAACGCCTGAAAACATGCGTCAGCGCATTGTCAATGCATGTGCGAACATTACGGAAGGCGAACTACTCGCTGTTGAGAGGAATGTCGTTACACGTATTGCCAAATGCATTGAGGTTGACGGACATCATTTTGAGCATTTATTGCACTAATGTGGTATTCACAGGAAATCAAGCTGTAACAGCATGCGTTCTCAGAAATGATAAGTTCACAAAGGTACATGTATCACATTGGACCAACCGAAATAAAATGATCAAACGTTCCTACATTCTGTATTTTAATTTAAAAAACCTACCTGTTACCAACTGTTCGTCTAAAATTATGAGCCATATGTTTGTTACTATTACAGCGCCATCTATCACAAAGCGAAAAAAGTGGTCCAACTAAAACATTCATATTTCTTTACGTTCAACACGAATATGTGATGAAAATGGGGGTTCCTATTTTAAAAAACGCAGTTGATATCCGTTTGACCTATGGCAGCACCATCTAGCGGGCCAACCATAGCGCCATCTGGTTTCCCCTTCAAGCTAGACAAGTTTCGTTCTTTGTAGTTTTTTCGTTTGACGCTTATTTCGTGAGATATTTGACCCAGTCACGATCAGTGGTCCACGCTGTATACAGAGAAGTTACTACGCTAGAAAATTGTAACGAAATAAAGTGTAGTTATAATTAAACATTCGCCACTTGAGCCAGTGTAGATGGAAAACCGTTTACAGTATGGGTACCAAACTTTATAGGAACGACATTCAGACTGAGCGCTGCAGGATTTTCTATGTTAGTAGTGTTAGTGTCATGAGTTACCGTTAGGCGCCGGTATTGGTACGGCGACATACGGTTAGGACAAAAGCATCAGAGCGCTTTACAATTGCAGACAGTTAACGTGGGTCTCCACAAGGTGAGCAGGGCTTACTACACTCCTGGAATGGAAAAAAGAACACATTGACACCGGTGTGTCAGACCCACCATACTTGCTCCGGACACTGCGAGAGGGCTGTACAAGCAACGATCACACGCACGGCACAGTGGACACACCAGCAACCGCGGTGTTGGCTGTCGAATGGCGCTAGCTGCGCAGCATTTGTGCACCGCCGCCGTCAGTGTCAGCCAGTTTGCCGTGGCATACGGAGCTCCATCGCAGTCTTTAACACTGGTAGCATGCCGCGACAGCATGGACGTGAACCGTATGTGCAGTTGACGGACTTTGAGCGAGGGCGTATAGTGGGCATGCGGGAGGCCGGGTGGACGTACCGCCGAATTGCTCAACACGTGGGGCGTGAGGTCTCCACAGTACATCGATGTTGTCGCCAGTGGTCGGCGGAAGGTGCACGTGCCCGTCGACCTGGGACCGGACCGCAGCGACGCACGGATGCACGCCAAGGCCGTAGGATCCTACGCAGTGCCGTAGGGGACCGCACCGCCACTTCCCAGCAAATTAGGGACACTGTTGCTCCTGGGGTATCGGCGAGGACCATTCGCAACCGTCTCCATGAAGCTGGGCTACGGTCCCGCACACCGTTAGGCCGTCTTCCGCTCACGCCCCAACATCGTGCAGCCCGCCTCCAATGGTGTCGCGACAGGCGTGAATGGAGGGACGAATGGAGACGTGTCGTCTTCAGCGATGAGAGTCGCTTCTGCCTTGGTGCCAATGATGGTCGTATGCGTGTTTGGCGCCGTGCAGGTGAGCGCCACAATCAGGACTGCATACGACCGAGGCACACAGGGCCAACACCCGGCATCATGGTGTGGGGAGCGATCTCCTACACTGGCCGTACACCACTGGTGATCGTCGAGGGGACACTGAATAGTGCACGGTACATCCAAACCGTCATCGAACCCATCGTTCTACCATTCCTAGACCGGCAAGGGAACTTGCTGTTCCAACAGGACAATGCTCGTCCGCATGTATCCCGTGCCACCCAACGTGCTCTAGAAGGTGTAAGTCAACTACCCTGACCAGCAAGATCTCCGGATCTGTCCCCCATTGAGCATGTTTGGGACTGGATGAAGCGTCGTCTCACGCGGTCTGCACGTCCAGCACGAACGCTGGTCCAACTGAGGCGCCAGGTGGAAATGGCATGGCAAGCCGTTCCACAGGACTACATCCAGCATCTCTACGATCGTCTCCATGGGAGAACAGCAGCCTGCATTGCTGCGAAAGGTGGATATACACTGTACTAGTGCCGACATTGTGCATGCTCTGTTGCCTGTGTCTATGTGCCTGTGGTTCTGTCAGTGTGATCATGTGATGTATCTGACCCCAGGAATGTGTCAATAAAGTTTCCCCTTCCTGGGACAATGAATTCACGGTGTTCTTATTTCAATTTCCAGGAGTGTAGTAAAGCTCTTTAGCTCTTTTATAAAAATAACAGCAATGGCGCTGCTGCTCTTCGCGAGAGTCGACGAATTAAAAGAATACGGAGAAGCTCTTTTCTCCGCACCATGGTTGAAGAACATGATTCGGAAGTATTAATTAACTGGCGATGTGGGAATTACCCCTGAGAGGGACCGACGATCATCTGCGCCACAGATTGTTGAAGACGTTACTGCTGCTGTGACCCAGAATGCTGGACTCAATGTGCGTTCTTCTAGCAGAACATGAGGTTCGTCACGACTGCTGAACATTCCATGGTCCACCGTTGTTTCGACCGGCAGCAGAGCAATCTCTAGTGCGGGCCCCGGCTATAGTGGATGCAAATGGTCGTCACCTCGACCAATATTTGTAACCTGGAACGTAAACCAGGTACGCAGTTAACAGTTGGTGCCTTCCCAGGTGAAAATTAAAATGTGTTTCTTCCAATGTTTTATTCGTTGTTTCTCTTCCATACGTGCTGAAAAATTCTTCCACAAAGTTTAATTGTCCTACGATCACTAATTTTTCATGGGGGCCTCCTCAAGTAGCTAAGGTTTGACTACAACCACTCTGTATAGAAAGATCTGCAGGAAATCGACGCTTTGTGCAAGGTTTGGCAGCTGACTCTCAACATAAGAAAATGTACCTATTTCACATTAATACCAGTATGACTTATTGTTTTCAAGCAATCGCTGGAAAGGCAGATACCAGGCAGAGATTCATTGGAAGAATTCTCAGGAAATGCAATCAGCTTACAAAGGAGATAGCTTATAAAACCCTCTTTCGACCAGTACTTGAATATTGTTTGTCAGTCTGGATCAATACGAGATAGGACTGACAGGGAAAACAGAGAAGATGCAAAGAAGAGCAGTGCGTTTCTTCACAGGTTCATTTAGCCCCCTCTCCGATGACCTTATTGATGGTGTTCTTCACGGCGGCGTTTACTGTTAAAGTTCCGGGAGCGTATGTTTCTAGGAGAATCAACAATATGCCATTTCTTCCTCCTACATTTCTCTAGCGAAGCAACCGTGAAGTAAAAGTTAGAGAGATTCGATTTCACACGGAAGCTCGCCGACTATCGTTCTTCCCGTGAACCACTCGCGACTGGAACAGAGAAAGGGGGACAGTGACAGTGGTACACAAGGTACACGATGAGTTGGCTTTTGGAGTGTGAGTGTAGATGTAGACGTAAATTCGTAATTTTAATTCTAATTTTAGATATATTTTCATAGCTTTTTGGAATCTCATTCTGGACTCTTGAATGTCATTTCTCTGACGTTTGATAACGGTTCAGATCTCAGTGTTGTATAGAAGTACGGAATTGTCGTAGTTTTATAAAATTTAAGTGTAAGTCCTGCCCTCAACTTTTTATTGAAAGTTCTGTTTACAGTACGAGGAAACCATTAGCATATGCAGAAGATACATGTATCGTTCTGCACGTTGGTGACAGGACCTTTATTGTTAGATTACACTATTGCCGACCAATCGGAATCGTATCTGGGGGTAACCGCCCAGAGCGACTTTAACCAGAACCACAATTTAAAACTAGTAGTAGGAAAATGAGAAATGAGAGAGGAGCTCATCAGGTGGCTTGCCGAGAGATGTTCACCCTGTGTATCGTTCGCTGTTGGCACAGGAGAGGGAGTAAATCACTGTGGCAGGAAATGTGCCCCCTGTGACACACTACGTTTCTTCCTTCACACGATTATATTTTCATTTACACTTCGTAAGTCACCTTTCGCTGTGTGACGGAGAGTACACTCTTTTTGCTTAACTCCCTGGTACATTCAAGCTGCCTCCTAGTGATATGTAGACTGTGTTTTAGCGCTGCTAAAGTTTTAATTGCATTTGGGCCATCAGCTGCTGTCCTTTTTCCTTGACATATTTTTTCCTTCACACATTCAGGATATGGAATTTTTAAAAATTATGTTTCCAGAGATATCTCGTGAGGGCTTGGCGTGGTCGGAATACCTGTCAGTATAGAACCGCATTGTTACTCTGACAGTCTGCCGACATTTTTTTTTTTTTTTTTTTTGATAACACTTGCTCGAATTTAATTGCTCACGTCCTTGTCAAGGTCATTGGAGACAGAGACAAGACCGGATAGTGTAATGACTGAAAGTCGGTAGTATCTTCCAAAGGGACCATTCCAGTATTCACGTTAGTCGGTGACGGTAAATCTTAATCTGATGTACGAATGAGTTTCTGGACCCCACTTTTCCGTAAGTGAGACAAATGCCTCATACCGTGCATCCTCTCACTCCGTAGCTGTAGTGGCAGTACTGCAATTAGCCGGCCGATGTGGCCGAGCGGTTCTAGGCGCTTCAGTCTGGAACCGCGCGACCGCTACAGTCGCATGTTCGAATCCTGCATCGGGCATGGATGTGTGTGATGTCCTTAGGTTAGTTAGGTTTAAGTAGTTCTAAGTCTAGGGGACAGATGACCTCAGATGTTAAGTCCCATAGTGCTCAGAGCCATTTGAGTACTAAGTTAGTTGTGGTGGTTGTAGAGAAATAGTCACCTATCTGGCGAACACAGTTACATTATCTTCCATTGACATAACTATATGGCATGGCAAACAAACGTTGCGGATAATGTGTGAAAGAAATCATTGTTCTCCATTAGAATTGGCGATAAAGGGAGTATATATAAGAGATTGCAGTAGTAGATAGAGACATAGCAAACATTTATCCGTAAACATTCTTTGCTCTTGAGAACGAGTTATTTTGTACTTGAAGTCTTTTCTTTTCTGCCCATTTTTTCCGCAGGTACAGAGTTGCTGTAATAATAGTGCATAAGTAGCAGAATTTTGGACGAATGTTGTCGATAATATTTTCGATGACGGTTCAGTCTGTTTACTACTATACAAGAGAGACCAGCATAAAACGTGTAGCTAATATCACCGGATACAAATCTCATGGACGACCGAACAAGAAATCTGACAAAGATTGCATCAGCATCGAAACATACTAGTGTTGAGTTTATATCTGTTCTTGGGCGCCATGACCGACCTCGTTTGAACTCTTCTGCCAAGAGAGTTAATTTGGAGTTGGAACGGCTGCTTATGTCGGGTGCAGGGTCACACACTGATGTGGTTCCTGTTGATTCTCTCAATAGGTGGGATTATACTAGGCGTGGCCTTCACCTCAACAGGAAAGTGAAGGGTAAACTGGCTGGTAAAACAGTAGGAAAGTTAAAGGGGGGAGGCACTGTCATGAGTGATAAAATACTAGTGTTTACAGGGTTCAGAAAAGACCCTTTTTTAGGGTAGGGAGGACAGAAAGAAACCCAGTTTTAAGAGAGGTTAGCATTGAGACAAACCTTTAGTTTGAGAAAGAAAACAAGAAACATAATTCTAGCTTATTACATCAGCATAAACAGCTGTTGCTTACGAATTTTCGGCAATCAGCAGAAATTTCAACTCTACGTCAGTCAATGTGAAATGTCAGTTATCTTTATTGCATCAAAATATTCGAGGACTGAGAAATAAAATTAATGAATTAATTATCTGCGTAGATGAATTAGAATACTCAAACCCAGCTGACATAATCTACCTCTCTGAACGTCAAGTGACCACTGTTATAGAACTTACAGGATTTAGGTTAGTATCCTACTTTTGTAGAGCAAAAATGGAGGAAGGAGGAGTTGCCACATTCTTCAGGTACTTGTAAGGGGTCCGTAGGCCCTTACTATAAGTTTGCACTCGGCACAGGTCGACAGGGCAAACAATCGATAGTGTCGGGTTGCGAGAGCGAGTGTGAGTTGAGTGAGTTGCCAGGTTGCGGGCCGAGCGGGTGGAGGCCGGTTGATGTATGCAAGGCTGTACCGACAAAGGGAGTGGCCATCGCCGCGGTTTAACCCCTTTGTGTTAGAATAATACGGGAAAGTGAATAAGTTTAATTACGAGAGTGATCAGTGATATTTCTGTGCCGATATTTGTTGTTTCGCGTCTACCGCGCCGGTATCATTTGGATTGCAGTGTTGGATTGCAGTGTTGGATTTAAGTGATTGAATTTGCGTGTGACCATTTTGAACAACGAAGAAGCCTGTGCTGAGATTAGCCGCAATTAAATATGTATGACGAAGGCAGTGGCTGTCTCCTTTTTCTCGTGTTTTTGAGACGAATATAGGTCTTGATTAGTGAAGCTTGTTGTTGTTCTTCTTGCCACCAGACATTTCATTATTACAGCTTTTGGGAAGGACAAAATGGAATGTAACAACTCCGTAGCAGTCAAATCCGATTGCCAGCCCCATTAGGTACACGGTCACATTAATTAATTATTATTTGGGCTGCTATCAGATTCCCGATCGAGCGGGATACATTAAAAATCGGAGTGTTACACCCTTGGCTTACCGTGAAAGGACAAGTGCAATTTTCGGACGAATAGTAAAGAACAATAGGTAATTTTACCTTGCTTAACGCGAGAAAATATTTTTTCAATGTTGGATCGAGACAGAGCATAAACTTTGAAATCGCGACAAGAAACAGTGCATTTTTGAACAATACGAAGTAATAACTTATGATTGTGACTAAACTGTTTCTTCTTGCCATATTAGATAAGAATAATAGTGTCAATAAACTGTGTTATAAGTGCAAATGCGTAAATCCGCGCGAAAAACTGTGAAAAGTGAACACCAAAGAAAGACGCGTGTGAACATTACTACAGCAAAACGAACTAAGAATTCGTCACGACAGCTTTTAAAGAAGTGTTTAGTGGTAATATTTTGACTGAAATTGCTTTTTGAATAGTGAAAATCGGACAGCTTCATGTGGACCCATAAACTGTTATGTAGACGACAATTCGTGTGGCGACGCAATTGTTGAGTGACGTCATGCAGACCCCTGTAGCAGTTGCGCCAAAGAGGTTCGATCTGCGAGGTGATTTCACACATCACCTCGACGACCTGTGCAAGGAGTAGTTCAAGCACAGACGCACTACACCGACGGTCTTCAGCGCGGCTTCGAGACACCGAGCGCCGTCCCGGCATCTAGCGGCCGAACTACAAACTACGCCCGCCTGCAGCGCCACGGAGCAGCCGACGGAGAACTACGACGACTCGCCACAGGTCTTCAGTGCGACTTCACGCAGCTCCAGCGGCAGTGCAGCGCCACGCCCACTTCAAACGTCAAAACATCGCGATTCGTGGTAACGTCAGTTGGTGAGTGAAGACGACTGGTTGACATAACATTAAATTGCAGTGTGCAGTCTTCGCGGTAAATAAACAATTATAAACGGAAGTTCACATTAGGAAAAGTGCCCAATTATAGTAAATTCCGAAAAGTTTGCGAAACATACTCTGAAATATAGCATACTTATTTATGCATACTGCGTTGTCTAAATGGTAATTATACAGATATGCTCATCGTTTTTGGAGATTTTACATTTATAGATTTTATGAGTGGTGTGATTTATCTTATTTAGAACATTTTATATAAACTGTGTATGCGGAAATTGTTATTTGAAATTATTAGGTTTTGAGAGTCATTATGTTCAGTACTTATGCATGTTGTATCAATTTGGGATTAACTGAAAATACTGCAGGTACTGTTTGATTAGTTTCATGGTAATTAGGAGTGTTTTGGGTTACTAGAGTTTATTTTATATTACTTTCCTGTGCACCAAAAATAAACCAAACATGTCTACTGAAGATAAGCAGGTTTGTGATGCAGTAGTTGAAAGGAAAGGGATAGGACAGGAAGACAGAGATGATTCGGGAATCAGTGATTATGGATTGTCATTAGGAAGCCCATCAGCACATTCAACTAGTTATGCAGAGACACTGGAACAAACGACGAGAGCTAGGCCAGTTTCAGAGGATGCCGATAGGTGGTCGATGTTGGTAGACTTGATAAAGAAGACTAACGAATCACTAAAGGGTTTACAAGAAAATAACGCATCATTAGAGAAAGGTCTCAGAGAATCATTAAAGGAAGGTTTACAAGAAAATAACGGATCATTAGAGAAAGGTTTACAAGAAGCTAGAGAAAGGGAAGAAATATTCCGCAAATCGTTAAAGGAAGATTTACAAGAAACTATAGCACAAGAGATCAAAACATCGTACACGAAGATGGAATGTAATCTGAAGAAGGAAATGCAGGAGTTACCAGAACGACTGAAGATGAACATCGACGAGAGAGAGAGTAAGCTACAGAAGAATATAGACCAGATCCAGGGAGACGTGGAGAAGATGGAAGGAAAGTTAACAAAGAAGATAGAAGACGATGTTGAAGAAACTAAAGCCGAATTGGGAGAAAGGATCACCGCAGATGCAGAAACAATGCAACGATGCGGTTAAGGGGATAGGAGATAGGCAAAACCAATTGCCTGTCCATCTGAGAAATGCTATAGCCATGCAATGAGAAGAAGATAACCAGAGGGTTGCAATGGAAGGTGAGGCCTTCACTTGGGGAGTCAAGAAGAAGGAAGGGACTACTAATTATGATCAGTTTGAAGGAGTATTCTTGAAGAAATACTGGTCCAAGAGTCGTCAGTGTGCAGCACTTGAGGACCTACTACACCGTAAGTCACTTAGTACATGGAGAGGAACGTTGTGAGAGTCTGCCGGACATTTGTGGGAATTGAACGAGACCTTGGAACAACCCCTGAGTGATGACATAATGATATCAGCGATAAAAAGAAGAATGAGCCGGAGAATGCAAGAAACTGTATCCGGGAGCCTAATTAAAGATAGGGATGCCTTGATGGAAATACTGGAACAGTTGGAATCTGTTCGATCACAGGAACACAATCAAGCTAATGATCAAAACCGAGAGGGAAGTAATGACCCAAGGAATCATTTTAATCATTCATCTGATTATAGAGGAAGAGGTGGAGGGACCGGAAAATTAAATGACACTCCAGGTGAGGTCCGGTCAAGAGTGAGGGCTACAAGGACCCAAATAAACCTGCTAAGATATATTTAGGACATTTAGTTGTAAAACGGACATTTGAAAAGGGGAAATGTTTATTTGCATTGTGTTTTCTGATGTATTATAATTAGAATTGCATATTTCATATCGACGATTATCTGAGAATGGGTATAAAACCTGTAACAACTAATTTGTAGTATAATAATTCATATGTCATGTGTTCAAGTAATAATTTTTGATTGTATGTTGTGTGTTTCATTCAATATTGGACTATAGAGGACTATTGCTGTTTGATATAAAAATTGTAATTTGGACAATGCCATGTTTATGAGATGTAATAACCTTTTGTAGAAATTATTGTGGAGGCAGCCCACTACCGGAGTCGAGGGATTATTTTGGTGAATTTTAATTTCATTAATTATTTACACTGTGTTTTGTTCAAATGTAGCAATGTTTAATTCCCTTGCCGATTCTTTTACGCCTGTGGCTCCAAAGAAGTTTTCGAGGGTGGGGATGTAAGGGGTCCATAGGCCCTTACTATAAGTTTGCACTCGGCACAGGTCGACAGGGCAAACAATCGATAGTGTCGGGTTGTGAGAACGAGTGTGAGTTGAGTGAGTTGCCAGGTAGCGGGCCGAGCGGGTGGAGGCCTGTTGATATAATGCAAGGCTGTACCGACAAAGGGAGTGGCCATCGCCGCGGTTTAACCCCTTTGTGTTAGAATAATACGGGAAAGTGAATAAGTTTAATTACGAGAGTGATCAGTGATATTTCTGTGCCGATATTTGTTGTTTCGCGTCTACCGCGCCGGTATCATTTGGATTGCAGTGTTGGATTGCAGTGTTGGATTTAAGTGATTGAATTTGCGTGTGACCATTTTGAACAACGAAGAAGCCTGTGCTGAGATTAGCCGCAATTAAATATGTATGACGAAGGCAGTGGCTGTCTCCTTTTTCTCGTGTTTTTGAGACGAATATAGGTCTTGATTAGTGAAGCTTGTTGTTGTTCTTCTTGCCACCAGACATTTCATTATTACAGCTTTTGGGAAGGACAAAATGGAATGTAGCAACTCCGTAGCAGTCAAATCCGATTGCCAGCCCCATTAGGTACACGGTCACATTAATTAATTATTATTTGGGCTGCTATCAGATTCCCGATCGAGCGGGATACATTAAAAATCGGAGTGTTACACCCTGTCATAAATTTAAGATCACAGACATACATAAATTTTGCCTAGAATAGCATATGGAAGCATGTGCAACAGAAATAGAATCTCACAAAAAATCCTTCATAATATTAAGTGTATATCGAGCACCTTCAGGTAACGTTAATCTGTTCATAAACCACCTTGAAGCCATTTAACAAGGAAAAACAAAGAAATAGTGGTTGATGGTGACTTCAACGTAAATTTCCTTAAAGACTCTCCCGATAAGAACTTATATGAGTCAGTAACACCATCATTCAACTTAATTCGCACTGTAAAGTTCCCTACTAGGGTAGCCAATTGCTCGCAAACAGCCGTTGATAATATATTTATAGAAAAGTCCAATGAACAAAATTATATCACAAAACCAATAATCAATGACTCTCAGACCATGACATGCTGTTTCTTCTGTTAAATGGTAATACTGAACAAGATAAAAAAATCTGTTAAATCTGAGCTCAAGAGGGTAAGCAATAAGCTAAAAATTAATTTTAGGAGACTCCTCAGAGACGTTCACTGGAGTGATGTTTACAGTGCTCATGGCATGAATGAAAAATATAACACTTTTGCTAATAAAGTACTTACCTTATTTGAAGACTGTTTCCCCCCAAAAGTATCCAAGGTTAGAGAAAAGTCTACAAAGAAGCCATGGATTACTCAACGAATAGAGGTATTTTGTAAAACAAAAAAAACTGTATTTTTCAATCCGAAACAGTTCTGATGTTGATGTTATAGCACATTACAATAAATACTGAAAAATAGTAAAGATATTAATACGGACATCAAAGCAAATGTTTTACAAGGAAAAGATAGTCATTCAGATAGCAAAATAAAGACAATATGGGATACATTGAAGGAGGAGACCAGTAGAACCAACCATGAAGAGGGACAAATAGCATTAAGAATAAATGATACATTGGTGACAGATGCGTATAGTGTTGCAGAACTTTTTAACAAACATTTTATAACTGTTACTGAAAAGATGAGTTGTCAGGTTCTGTAGATGCTACTATGGAATTCCTTAGACCAGACATTTCGAGTAACTTCCTTAATATGAATTTGACCCTCACTACCCCAGCAGAAGTAATGTCCATCATAAAATCTTTAAAATCAAAAACATGTAGTGGGTATGAGAAAATATCAACAAAGTTAATTAAAGAATGTGATTCTGAGTTAAGTAACATATTAAGCTACCTGTGTAACCAGTCGTTTATCAGTGGAATATTTGCTGAATGGTTGAAATATGCTGAAGTTAAGCCACTGTTTAAGAAGGGAGATAAAGAAATAGCATCGAATTTCTATCCAATTTCACTTTTGCCGACATTCTCAAAAATTTTAGAAAAGGTAATGTACAATCGGCTTCATAATCATCTTATCACAAATAACATACTGTCAAAGTCGCAGTTCTCGTTTCTAAAGGGTTCTGAAATTGAGAAGGCTATCTATGCTTACAGTGAAAATGTACTTAATTCATTAGACAGAAAATTGCAGGCAACTGGTATATTTTGTGATCTGTCAAAGGCATTTGTCTGTGTAAATCACAATATCCTTTTAAGTAAATTATGATAGTATGATGTAACAGGAAATGCTGCAAAATGGTTCAAATCTTATATCTCTGGCAGGAAACAAAGTGTATCAGGAAAGAGACATGTATTAAGCTATCAGGCATCATCCAACTGGGAACTAATTACATGTGGGGTCCCACAAGGTTCCATCTTAGGGCCCTTACATTTTCTTGTGTATATGAGTGACCTATAATCAGTAACATTACCAGATGCAAAGTTTTTTTTGTCGATGACACAACCATTGCAATAAATAGCAAATCAAGTGTAGTCTTAGAAAGATCGACTAATAAAATATTTGTGAACATTAATCACTGGTTCCTAGCCAACTCTTTGTCACTAAACTTTGAAAAAAGCATGCTACCGGCAATTCAGAACTTGTAAGCGGTGTCCCACGGCTATATGGCTAACACACGATGATAAGCAGATAGAAGAAGTGGGCAGTGTTAAATTCTTGGGATTACAGCTTGATAATAAATTCAACTGGGAGGAGCACACCACAGAACTGCTGAAGCGTCTTAAGAAATCGCTATTTGCAATGCGAATTGTGTCAGACATAGGGGGTAGAAAAATGAAAAAGCTGGCATAACATGCTTACTTTCAATCCATAATGTCATAAGGGGTTATTTTTCGGGGCAATTCATCAAGCCAAGCTAAAGTTTTCAGGGTACAAAAACGTGTAATAAGAGTTATATACGGTATGAACTCAAGAGCATTCTGCAGAAGCCAGTTTAGGGAACAAGGGATACTAACCACTGTTTCCCAATGTATTTATTCCTTAGTGAAATTTGTCATTAAAAATATATCACTTTTTCAAACCAACAACTCAGTTCATGGAATCAGTACTAGAAATAAGAATAATCTTCACAAGGAGTTAAAGTCACTTACTCTAGTACAAAAAGTTGTGCCTTATTCAGGAACACACATTTTCAATTACTTGCCAGGAGCCATAAATAGCTTAACAATCAATGAAATTCAGCTTTTGTTAATAAGTATTGTAGTAGTTCTATTATATGTTTATTACCTTATAAATAAAAGACATTTTTTTAAATTTTAAATTCAGTGCATTAAAGGGATCTTAGTAAATGAGTGTTTGTAAAATGATTCTTTCATACAGAGTTCATTAAAAAATGACGATCATTCCACTTGGGACCTGTGGAAGGTACATTAGCTTATTTGTTTCAGTTGTAAGTAGTTGTCATGTATTATTGTTTTTCTGACATGTTCTCCATCTTGGAGGACCTCCTCACTACGGATCAATTGGCATGAAAGTAAATCTAATCTAATCTAATCTATGAGGGATAAGGTGTGTTGATACTGCAGCGGGCACGTTGTAACTCTGGATATGGACGTTGTACCTGTTTTCTAAAGAAAACAGTACTGCCAGTACACACTATTGAATCTGCTCAGTGCCTGTAATATTGTGTGACATCGAACATGCTCACTAACGGATCAGTCTCTGTACACTGCTAGCCATTCAATTTACATCATGGCAATGTGTATCTGGCAATCCATCTGGTACCAGCATGGCAGATACTTGAATATTTGTCCCATTCTGCACAGATAACTGTGATGCTTCTACATATATATTTAAAGATCGTTGTATCGACCTTTCGGGAAACACTCTCACCAGGCGTAACACCTCTTGATTTTAACCTGTGAGGAAAATTGAAAGAAGTGCTGTAATTGTAGAAAAACTCCTATTACGCTCAAGAGATGGAATGCCATATAACACCTGCCTGTGGTGTGGTAAGTCTAGATGAAATTCACTGTTTCAAATGCATCACCTTCATAATGCACTGTTTAAAAAATTATAACTCGTTGCTGTAGCTCTTTGGAAAATAAGTAAATTAATTGTGTTCATAATTCCGCAGAAAGAATAATGTTTCTTACGTTTACCTATATACAAAAATAATCCTGTCATTTATTATTTTGGAAGTTACAAAGAAAAACGCTTTATCTGGGACACACTGTGTGTGTGTGTGTGTGTGTACGTAAATGAAAAAATTAAAAACTTCACAAAAAATAAAATAAAATTATGGCCAAACTTACTTCAGGATGCGAAATGTTTAGTGCTGCCGATAGACCCGTATTAAGGTACAAGACACTCTCCCAGCTTTCGGAACTGTTAATTCCTTCATCCGGAGGGGGAGGTAAGGGGAGAGGTATAGATTGTCAAAGCTTAAAAAGACCTTCAACATGAGAGAGACACTCTTGCTATGCCTTGTTTTCTTATCTCTCCCAGTAATTTCCATCATGCATCTCTCCACTGATCGCTGAGAAACACACTGTCAGTAAATAATGATTGTGAATTCTTAGTTTCTCTGCTGTTTACCACAAGTTCTCCAGATCATTTTTACCCCCTTCCCCCCCCCCCCCCCCCCCCCACGTTTATTTCATTTGCTCTAATTCCAACCTCGATATCCAACTTCCGCCGTTAATTTGTGCAATTTTCTTTTTCATTTGATGATGATACATTTTTCCCTTTTTGATATTGGTTTTTAGGACTTCTTTCAAACTTTATAAATTTATACCAGTAGTCGTCAAAATGTATGTTTATTAGAGGGAAAGAGTACATGTCATCAGCAAAACTACAGTATTCAGGTATATCGCTTTTACGTACATCACTCCTGCTTTTCTCCAGATTAGAGAATCGAAAATTTCGCCTAAGGCTGCTGAAGTCAGGTTTGATGATATGGAATTTCCTTCAGTACTGCCTCCTCCTTCAGTACTGAACTTTCTTTCATCGTCCTGAAGTATTTACGTAATCAGTGCCATTGATGTATATATTTTTCTATATAATTACAAGGAATGAGTCGATTTATTGTTTCTGAAAGGCGGTCGGTACATATTTTCATCAATGTGCACCAAAAGATGTCGTAAAAGTACTAATGACATTTGGCGTTCATCAAGTTTCATCTTGTCTCCTCTACTCCTCCTCTACAAAGATTCGGCCTTCATTTAAACATCTATTAGACTGAGTACCTCGAAACGATTCCGTCCTGGAACTAAACAAATTAATGGAGATCCTCTTACCAAATTCCAACATCAAGGTTCTCGACTACATAGTGACGGCTATACGAAGGAGGATGTGCGATCGAGAATCAAAGTGACTTGGATATGACTGAGTCACTGGTATTGTTTATGATAAGAAGATGCCTATCCACCTAACATCAAAGATATACCACAAGGGTGAGGCCAACTGTATTTTATGAAACCGAGTATTCGGTCGCACCTAGTTCTGAACACTCACTACATGCCATAAAAATGCGTAACCTGAGAAGATCTTTAGGCATTTCGTTGCTCGTCCACATCAACATTTAATGAGAAGGTGCAATAATGGAGACTTCAGTGGTATGGACACATCATACGGGCACCACCTACTTTATTCGTCAGCTCAACCTATTGTTTCACTGTCGAAGGCGAGAGACAAGTGAGTCATAATACGGTGGCTAGTCACTATAAACGTAGATCTGAGATCAGGAAGCCTAAATCCACAGGAAGTACTGGACGGTAATAAATGGCGTGCATTGACGCAAAAACTGGACCACGCTCCAGGGGGAATGCACTAATAAGAGACGAAGAAGAAGAACGAGAGGAAGAAGAAGAAGAAAGAGGAGGAGGACGAAACTGTGGAGAATCGAAGTTCTAAACAGTATTACAAAACGATACCGACAAACTTCGAAGGGTTGTATAGGCTGACTTGAGGAACAAGTTGAGGATGGAACCTGTGTCTGTAGACGTCATCCAACGAAGTTACAGAGCGTCGAAATTATAGCCCTATCACTGGGCCACCCCTCTGGCAGCAAACGTGAATAAACACAAACGGACTGTAGGCGGAACATCTTGCAATGTTGTCTGTCGCCAGTTGAGAAGATGGAGCCAGCCGCTGCATAAACAGGCCTTGTCTCCTATGAATGCCCGTTCTGTTGTATTGGTGGATGACGGTTCCGGACACTGGATTTCATCTGCAGTTTTCTCCTGTATACCGAAAAACAATGGAGATTTTGGAGGGTTCCAGGAGAGACACTACAGATTAAACCCCGTGTTCGAAGCCGGCATCAACGGAGGCAACAGAGCATCGCATTCATAGGAGACAAAGCCTGTCTACCCAGCAGCTAATTCCATAGTCTCCACTGGTGATCGTCACAACCAGTCGCGATCACCGAATAACAAACAACACTGTGAGACATTCCCCTATGACCCGTCAGGACACAGACTCACGTTTGCTGCCGAAGAGGTTGCTTAGTGCCAAAGCACTCTGTAGCGTCACTGATTGACGTTTCCGACGCGGGTTCTTATCTTCAACTTGTTCCTCGAGACACCCTCTACAAACCGCGAAAGTTTGTCGTTATCGTTTTGCAACACCCTGTATAATTTCACGGCTTACAATGAAATCATTGTTTACAATTGAAACAACAGGAAAAATAACATGTGATGAAATTTTACTTATAGTGCGTTTACAATACATGACGAACTTAGTAGGTAATTTGGGCGTGTACTGGGTGAGAGATTTATTGCACTGAGCTGCCACCTCTAGCAGCAACAACGGGTCTATCCCGGATGAGCATCGAGTGGAACTGAACTTGAGTGATAGATAATGGCTACGTCATTCCACGCTGCCTCAACTCTGTTCCTGATTTCATCACTCATAGTGACTGGCGAGTGGTAACATGTCAGTGTCTCAGCAACCTTTGACTAATCGTTTTCAGTGGGCGATAAATACAGAGAATATGTCGGCCAGGACAATAGTTGAGCAAATGCTGTATCGAGGTGGGTCAGGACAACAAGGACAACATGCAGCATTGCGTTATCCTGTTGAGGCATAACGTCACAGCGGCGTCGCGACTGGCCCTAATGCATAAGACACATGACCTATTTCCTCACTATGCGAACCTGAGGTGATCGTGCTGTGTGCCCAGTGAGGCCCCATACCTACAAGAGAGGTGCTCGGTCGGTTCGACGACAACGAATGAAATCTGGCATTGATCTCCTCGGAATCTCCACACACCGTCGTTATGCTGTCCGTAGAATATGGATCTGCCTCCAAAGATGAGATGATGTCTTTCCTGTGTCCATTATTGTCTTGGGCGCACCACTGACAACGCGCCCTACTCTGCTGCCACTTCAAGGAAAGCCGCAACAATGGTCGCAATTTTGACAACCAATGTTTTTCCAGACGTCATCGCACTGTACTTGCTCATGTGAATACCGGTGTTTCTGCAAATAAGCTCATTTCCTGTCGTGGTTGTACGATCCTCAGCGGCTTGGTGAACAATATGCGTGCCTCTTAGCGCCCTAGGTGCGTGACTGGGGTAGAAAGGTCTTAAGTGATGTGTCCCTCTTAGAACTGAGCCCCAATGACGAGCAAAGACGTGTCTGGAGATGCCCTGTGTAGTGGACTGACAAGGCAGCCAGTCCACAGTGAAGTAGCCGAAAGGGCACGCGTCAACTCACGCCGTCTGGCGTTAAGTCTGGAACAGGATTCGTAATGAATGTGATAAAGAAAAGAACGTAGCTACTAGAACACTTAACTTTTATATTGTCCTTTGGTATACAGCATTCTGGGTGATACAAGTGAGACTCTATCTTGAGGTACATGCAACGTTACAAATGGTTAATGGCGCCTTACTAGGTCGTAGCCATGGACTTAGCTGAAGGCTATTCTAACTGTCTCTCGGCAAGTGAGAGAAAGGCTTCGTCAGTGTAGTCGCTAGCAACGTCGTCGTACAACTGGGGCGAGTGCTAGTCCGTCTCTCGAGACCTGCCGTGTGGTGGCGCTCGGTCTGCGATCACTGCCAGTGGCGACACGCGGGTCCGACATGTACTAATGGACCGCGGCCGATTTAAAGCTACCACCTAGCAAGTGTGGTGTCTGGCGGTGACACCACACCCTGGACACCAGAGGGATATGAAGTTGACTGTTTCCCACCAAACAGTTTGCGGCACCATTAACAGCACAGTGGTACTTCGACGATATTCTACGCCCCGTTTTGATGTCCTTCATGGCAAGCTTACATTTCAGCATGATAATGCGAGCTCTCACATGGCGAGAATTTCTACATCTTGTCTTCGTGCTTGCGAAACTCTACAGCAAGGTCACCAGATCTCTCCCCAATTGAGAACGTTTGGAGCATTATGGGCAGCTCCAACCAGCTCGGGATTTTCACGATGTAACGCACCATAAGGACAGAACTTGGCACGATATCCTTCAGAAGGCATCCAACAACTCTATCTATCAATGATAACCCAATAGCTGCTTACATAAGGATCAGAGCTGACCAAAGAGTTATTGACTTGTTCAATTTGTGAAGCTGTTTCTCTGGAATAAGTCACCCAATTTTTCGGAAATTGTAACGATTTGTTTGCCTGTACGTGTACATCTCATCTACTGATTTCCGCCACATTCGGATAATTCATTCGTGGTGCGTCGTTCTTTTTCTCCCAGATTGTGCATATCCAAGTACGTACAACACTTAAAATCAGTTTGATGTTTGTTACATGTCACCTTCATGGTGTTACAATTGCAACGGTCCACAGTGTATTTGAACTTCTCAAACCAGCTTCTACATTTGGCTGAGTAAATGAAATGCTTTTTTGTTTGCAAATGACCATAAAAGTGATAATTTTAGTGACTTTATTACAGACAGGAGGTTGATATGTCTATGGCTTTTGTGTCTTGCGCGTCCTGTTTCTTGTGAAATAAGATAATTACAGCATGTTCAGGTTTACATAACTGAGTTACTCTGCAGACATTGTCTAAATACTTTTGCGAATTCTTTATTGTGACTTTTCTTGCAGCTATAACCACTTCAATTGCAGCACAATTTACATAGGTTGAGTGATGCTACACTGACATTAATGTCGATATGTGATTATTCAGATGTTTGCATTGTACAAGAGACTAATCAGAAACACAGGTAGTTAACGCTGATACCATACTTCAGTGGCAGTTGCGATTTAATGCAGGCGATTACCGGTTCCGACCTTTATCGCTCTTCTTTGTATTGTAACGCGTCAAATTCATCGACGTCTAGGGCGACCTCAGCTCTAAAATACGTTACATTGTAACTAATCTGGGAAGATCTGAATGTAGCCGATAATGACCGAAGCCGTAATCGCCTATATTAAATCACAATTGTAACTGAAGTAAATAATCAGCTATAAGTTTTCAACAGGTGCTCCATCTCCCCACAGACGTTATGTATATCCTTGTGAAGCAGATAGTTAACGTGTTTTTGGTTTAATTCTCTAACTATGCCAACTTTTAAAGAATTCTTCAGTTGTTTCAAGATTTGTTAGAATTTTTACTGTGTAATCAGACGCTGTGTCGTCCTTTATCTTACTGAGGAATTGTGATGTCTGTCTAACGTAAGCTTAGGTTTCCTTCTCTTTACGTACTTATTGTGTAAAGTCATTTTTGAATCAAATCTTCATTGTAGGCCCCCTCCCCTCCCCAAATATTCTCAAAGATATTTCTAACTAGTTTTTTTTTTTTTACCATTCTACAAACGCTTCATCTTCATTCATAACAGCTGATTTAAGCAAAACACTTCAGCGTTGTTTCAACGGTTATTAAGTGCAGATGGAGCTTTGACGTTTGTAACCAACAAAAAAAGATTTGATCGTTGGTTGATTACACCGTATTGCAGAATTTGTGGTTGTTTCCTTAATCATGCTGTATCAGTTTCATCCCTGGTTCTGTTAGACATTTCAGAAGGACTTGATAAAGAAGGACATGGTAGCAGCTGTTGGTGAGAAACTGGATGTTGAAATGAAGGAACATTCATTCTAAAAATCTCGAAAAAAGTTAAGGTTTATTATGGTCACTCTCTAGTTTTATTTTGTCCAGTTTTCATCCTGCATTTCCATTAATATAAATTGTAATAATTCTGGTCTCTGTTCAATTGTTTTGACCTAGATGTGAATTGTGAAATGAAAAATTGTTAGGATAAATAAAATTTGCTTGACCACATTTGAACTAAGGATGCTTCGTTTTTTGTATTTTATTGTTAATATCACACAAGTGCACTGTCCTTTTCCACTACTATCAGTCCTTATCTTCATAGATTAAGTGCAAAGTACAGCTAGATTACAAGTGTCTTTGGACTGAAATTTTGTAATAAGTGTACATGTTTGCATAACCAAAACTGTTCATTGTAGTCCTAATATTTTGTGACGCTTGTAGCATATCAAAGTCGTTGCAACACTTTAAAAGCTTTCCTTGCGTTGTAGCATGCCTATTCGGTTTAGAGACAGGAGTTGTTGTTGTTGTGGTCTTCAGTCCTGAGACTGGTTTGATGCAGCTCTCCATGCTACTCTATCCTGTGCAAGCTTCTTCATCTCCCAATACCTACTGCAACCTACATCCTTCTGAATCTGCTTAGTGTATTCATCTCTTGGTCTCCCTCTACGATTTTTACCCTCCACGCTGCCCTCCAATGCTAAATTTGTGATCCCTTGATGCCTCAAAACATGTCCTACCAACCGATCCCTTCTTCTAGTCAAGTTGTGCCACAAACTTCTCTTCTCCCCAATCCTATTCAATACCTCCTCATTAGTTACGTGATCTACCCACCTTATCTTCAGCATTCTTCTGTAGCACCACATTTCGAAAGCTTCTATTCTCTTCTTGTCCAAACTGGTTATCGTCCATGTTTCACTTCCATACATGGCTACACTCCATACAAATACTTTCAGAAACGGCTTCCTGACCCTTAAATCTATACTCGATGTTAACAAATTTCTCTTCTTCAGAAACGATTTCCTTGCCATTGCCAGTCTACATTTTATATCCTCTCTACTAGAGACAGGAGATTTTAATAAATTTCAATATACCCATTATGGATGACGAATTGTGACTGTGATTTAAACTGGAGATTTGCTTTTTTGGATTTTACATACGATTTATTGTACCACTAACTAGTTTTCGAACCACGATTCCAAAGTGCTGCTAAACACTGTGCATATTTGTGAGTATCCCTGTTAGTGTATATTATAGGAAAGAATTTGCTATGGAAACCACGATGCAGTGTACTTCCCATCAACACAGCGTCTGGCTACACTTGGTCCACGATATAATGTTCCAGTAACACCTCCATCTGATGATGAGCCTCCAGTAGCTCGAAAACTAATTAATGGTACAACAAACCGTGTCTAAAGCAAAAAAGCGACCGATTCCATATTTGTAACCAGATAAATTGCCACTGTTAATAAATGTGAAATCTAGTTTTCGTTGCCCTTTCCTAACATTTTGTTGTTGGATACTCGATCTCAAAAACAATGTTTCGTATTTCACGAAATGTAAACGTCTTTGATTTGGCTGAGGTTGTTGACATCCGTTGTGTTATAGGGAGGTAGAGGAAACGGAAGAGATTCTTCTCGTACCTACCAACAGCCATTTTCCTGCCACACGTCACTATCATCGCATACGTTTGGCCCACTTCTTCGACACCATCGAAGAACGGGCCTCTTCTACCTTACAACGTTGGTGGAAAACGGATAAATGTCAATCCACCACAGCTTGATGGAAAAGTTGTTGACGGATTTGTTTTGGTGCACGCAGTTAGAATGTACCATTGCCTGTTGTAGAGGCATTTACCTTTTAATGTCCCGAGTGTAGCATGTGCACACCCTTAATAAACTTAAGACATACAAAGATAAAGGACCATTGACTTCTTCATTTCGTACTCAGTTGGTGTAATACTCTAGTCTACACACCCTTTGTGCGCTTCATAAGTTGTGGTACTTACGCGATGTTGATTCCATCAGAGAGAGACTGTTATGTGAACAAACTGGCGTCCGTTCAAGTTAATTTGCAAGCCAACTTTGTAATAACTTGGGATGAAATTGTTGATGATCATCTGTAGCACTGTGTCATTTTGGAATCCCAGTCGACGTCCAGAGCACATTAGGACATTGCTCCGAAAATATGCTTTTAGTGACGTGAAGGAACTTGTGGCTCTATAATATGGATACTATGCTTCAACTTAGACTGATTTTACAATCACATTATTTGTGCAGCACCTTTTGGGGATCGCTGTTTACGAACAGCAGGATCTGTTATTCCAGTGCGAGTATCGGTATTTTTGTTACATTGAGGATATTTGGAAAATATTCTGTTGACTTTTGTGAGGGATTATTAGGCGGTTATTACAAGTTTATGAACAAATTCAACGCTAATGTCAGGTCTGCCAGAGGCCGTCAATAATTATTGGAACATGCGATGTTCGTCTGTATTGTAGTTCGAGAACCACTGTGAAATCCACGACGGAAGGTACTTCGCATTGTATCTATTATTAAGGCTTCCTCCTCTTCCATGCCCTTATAGATCGCAGGAAGAATGACTGCTGATATGCCTTGGCATGTTCTGTGATTAGTCAAATTTGTCTTCACGATCTCTATGCAAACGGTTGCATCCAGAAGATTGTATTGTATTTCTAGATTCCTCACTAAAAGCTCGTTCTTGAAACTTTATGAGTAGGCTTTAGCGAAAGAGCTGATGTATGTATTCAAGCTACTATCATTTCTCCGTGACGCTCTCCTATGGGTCAAACAAACCCGCGCCTCTTCGTGTTGTCGTTTGTATACGTTCAATACTCGCTGTCAGTCCTATTTGGAGCAGGTACCACCCACTTGAATAATGTCCTACGATGGGTCGCACAAATATTTTGTATACTATCTCGTTTGCAGACTGGTAGCACTTTCCCTAATACTCTACCAACGAATTGCAGCCTATCGTCTGCTTTACTTTTCACTGAACCTAAACGATCGTTCCGTTTTATACATGTAGAAATTATTACACTGATGCGTCTGAATGAGCTGATTGATGGGATTTATAACTCACTGATACTGTAGTCAAAGTATATCACGATTATTGATTTTCGTGAAGTCCGCAATTTTACATTTCTGAACAGTTAAGGAAAGCTGCAAATGTTTGCACCTCTTTGAAATCTTATCAAGGTTTGACAAAATTTGTGCAGTTTTTCGGGCAGTACTCCATTAACGTACAATATGAACAGCAAGTAGTAACACAGTTCCGTGGAACACTCCAGAAGTTACTTGCTCATCTATCCATCCAAGGTAACATACTATGCCTTTCCTTCCACGGAGTCTTCAATCGTGTCTCAAATTTCGCTTGATAACGAGGATGATCTTACTTTCGTCTACACGCGTTGTTGTGGCACAGATTAAAGAATTTTCGGGAGTCAAGAAAAACTGCCTTGATATGTGACTCTCTGAACGTCGTGAGAGAAAAGCTTGAGGTGAGTTTCACATGACCGACGTATTCTGAATCCATGCTGATTGCCATGGAAGAGGGGTCATTCTCTTCCACATATCTCATTGCCTTTGAGATCAGATTATTTTCCAAGAGTCCTCATCGTACATTCCTGAAGGAAACTTAGTAATAACGGTCGTTTACGTAACTCGTGATATAAAGGTAACGTGACAATTATCTTTACAACGCAGCTTCGTAATTCGGCACAGTTCGTTGAATATACCTGTAGTTTTGATGCGCGTAAGTCAGTAACTTCGCTAACTTAGCTCCATCTTTAGTAATCAGCATTATGCACGAGCTGACTTAACGAGTTCTTGCAGCAAAAAGGCGTATTCGTGTCAAAGACCAGTTCCTCCCCTCTTACCACAAAACTTGCAGTTAGTCGGTAACACACGCAAAGACAGCCATCTGAAGTCCTGCCGTAAGCTGTCTCTGATGTGTCCAGATCGGGGTTTTCAAATGAGGTTCATGAAGTCGCACGACTATTTTTCTTTAAGAATACTCTTATCCAAGTGCACAAATAAGCCTTCGAACATGCTAAAGCACCTTGAAAGTATATATTCCTGAATCTAGAAACGAGAAGCGTTGGCTTGGCTAATATGTAAATGTATCCAATAGGTAGCAATCACATTATGATATGTGTCGTAATGTTGCGCCTCAATTTCTCTCCTTATACCTGTATTGGTTGCATACCTGATATGATGTACAACATACTAGTTTTTGGGATTACTTTACTATTTGCAACGTACTTTTCTACACAAATTTGACGAATAGCTTCTTCTATACGCTACAAGATTTCATAACAGTCTGCCAGATCTACATTATCTGCAAAAATCTTTCATTTTCTATTTTTTATTTTTTTAAGGTACCAGTCTTCCGACTGGTTTGAATTCCTCTTCTTGCCAACCTCTTTATTTCGGAGTAGCACTTGCAATCTACGACCTCAGTCATTTGCCTGATGTATTCCATTCTGTTTTCCTCTACTGTTTTCAGCCTCTACAGCTCTCTCTAGTACCGTGGAAGTTATTCCCTGATGTCTTAACAGATGTTCTATCATCTTGTTCCTTCTTCTTGTCAGCGTTTCCCATATGTTCCTTTCTTCGCCGATTCTGTGGAGAACCTCCTCATTCCTTACCTTATCAGTCCACCTAATTTTCAACATTTTTTTGTAGCACCAAATCTCAGATGCTTACATTCACTTCTGTTCCGGTATTTCCACAATCCATGTTTCACTACCACACAATGTCGTGCTCCGAACTTTCACTCTCAGAAATTTCTTCCTCCGAATACGGCCGATGTTTGATACTAGCACACTTCCCTTGGCCAAAGATGTTCTCTTGTCTCGTGCTAGTCTTGTTTTGTTGTCATCCTTGCTTCTTCTGTCATGTGCTGTTTTGTTTATAACATAGCAGAATTCCTTAACTTCGTCTACTGAGTGGTCCTCAAGTTTGGTCTTAAGTTTATCGTTAATCTCATTTCTGCTACTTCTCATTACTTTCGTCTTCCTTCACTTTACACTCAATCCTTAACTTCGTCTACTGAGTGGTCCTCAAGTTTGATGTTAAGTTTATCGCTAATCTCATTTCTGCTACTTCTCATTACTTTCGTCTCCCTTCACCTTACACTCAATCCATATTATGCACTAATTAGACTGTTCATTCCGTTCAACACATTATGCTATTCTTCTTCATTTTCACTGCTGATAACAGTGTCATGAACGTATCTTATCACTGATATCATTTCATTCTGAGTTTTAATCCCACTCTCTAATCTTGCTATTTCGTCGAATAGATTGAATAACAGGTGTGAAAGACTACATCCCTGTCTTAGACTACTTTTTATCCGAGAACTTTGTTATTGGTCTTCCATTCTTATTGTTCCATCTTGGTTATTGTACATATTCTATATTACCCCCCTTTCCGTTAAGCTTATTACTATTTCTTCGGAATTTCGAACGATTTCTTGGACCATTTTACATTGTCGAACGCTTTTTTAGGTCGACAATTCTTTAGTCTTGCTTTCATTATAAATCGCAATATCAGAACTATCTCTCTGGTGCCCTTACTTTCCGAAAAGCTTAACTGGTCGTTATACAACAGATCATCAGTGTCCTTTTCCATTCTTGAGTATATTATTCTTGCAAGAGTGATGACTGTGGTGTTTATCTGGCCTTGTTATCTTCGGGACTGTGTGGATTATGCTTTTCCGAAAGTCTGGCGGTAGGTCTCCAGATTCACAGTTTCTACACATCAACTTCTGGCCCTAATAACGGCCTTGATACGCCTGGGCATTGAGTTAAACAGAGCCTGGATGGCGTGTACAGGCACAGCTGCCCATGCAGCTTCAATGCGATACCACAGTTCATCAAGAATAGTGACTGGCGTATTATGACGAGCCAGTTCCTCGGCCACCATTGACCAGAAGTTTTCAATTGGTGAGAGATCTGAAGAATGTGCTGGCCAGGGCAGCAGTCGAACATTTTCTGTATCCAGAAAGGCCCGTACAGGACCTGCAACATGCGGTCGTGCATTATCCTGCTGAAACGTAGGGTTTTGCAGGGATAGAATGATGGGTAGAGCCTCGGGTCGTAACACATCTGAAATGTAGCGACCACTGTTCAAAGTGCCGTCAATGCGAACAAGAGATGACCGAGGCGTGTAACCAATGGCACTCCATACCATCACGCCGGGTGATACGCCAGTATGGCGATGACGAATACACGCTTCCAATGTGCGTTCACCGCGATGTCGCCAAACACGGATGCGACCATGATGATGCTGTAAACAGAACCTGGATTCATCCGAAAAAATGACGTTTTGCCATTCGTGCACCCAGGTTCGTCGTTGAGTACAACATCGCAGGCGCTCCTGTCTGTGATGCAGCGTAAAGGGTAACCGCAGCCATGGTCTCCGAGCTGATAGTCCATGCTGCTGCAAACGTCGTCGAACTGTTCGTGCAGATGGTTGTTGTCTTGCAAACGTCCCCATCTGTTGACTCAGGGATCGAGACGTGGCTGCACGATCCGTTACAGCCATGCGGATAAGATGTCTGTCATCTCGACTGCCAGTGATACGAGGTCGTTGGGATCCCTCCTGAACCCAACGATCCCATATTCTGCTAACAGTCATTGGATCTCGACCAACGCGAGCAGCAATCTCGCGATACGATAAACCGCAATCGTGATATGCTACAATACGAC
This sequence comes from Schistocerca nitens, assembly GCF_023898315.1. Lineage (NCBI taxonomy): Eukaryota > Metazoa > Arthropoda > Insecta > Orthoptera > Acrididae > Schistocerca > Schistocerca nitens. Next base: position 662,480,409 of record NC_064618.1, read on the forward strand.
CTTTATCAAAGTCGGAAACGTGATGGTACGCGTTTCTCCTCCTTACACGAAGCATCACAACTACGTTTCACCAGGCAATGCCGGTCAACTGCTGTTTGTGTATGAGAAATCGGTTGGAAACTATCCTCATGTCAGCACGTTGTAGGTGTTGCCATTAAAATTGCTACACCACGAAGATTACGTGCTACAGACGCTAAATTTAACCGACAGGAAGAAGATGCTGTGATATGCATATGATTAGCTTTTCAGAGCATTCACTTAAGGTTGGCGCCGGTGGCGACACCTACAACGTGCTGACTTGAGGATAGTTTCCAACCGATTTCTCATACACAAACAGCAGTTGACCGGCGTTGCCTGGTGAAACGTTGTTGTGATGCCTCGTGTAAGGAGGAGAAATGAGTACCATCACGTTTCCGACTTTGATAAAGGTCGGATTGTAGCCTATCACGATTGCGGTTTATCGTATCGCGACATTGCTGCTCGCGTTGGTCGAGATCCAATGACTGTTAGAAGAATATGGAATCTTTAGGTTGAGGAGGGTAATACGGAACGCCATGCTGGATCCCAACGGCCTCGTACCACTATCAGTGGAGATGACGGGCATCTTATCCACATGGCTGTAACAGATCGTGCATCCACGTCTCGATCCCTGAGTCAACCATCTGCACGAAGAGTTCGACGACGTTTGCAGCAGCATGGACTATCAGCTCGGAGACCATGGCTGCGGTTACCCTTGACGCTGCATCACAGACAGGAGAGCCTGCGATGTTGTACTCAACGACGAACCTGGGTGCACGAATGGCAAAACGTCATTTTTTCGGATGAATCCAGGTTCTGTTTACAGCATCATCATGGTCGCATCCGTGTTTGGCGACATCGCGGTGAACGCACATTGGAAGCGTGAATTCACCATCGCCATACTGGCGTATCACCCAGAGTGACGGTATGGGGTGCCATTGGTTAGACGTCTCGGTCACCTCTTATTCGCATTGACGGCACTTTGAACAGTGGACGTTACATTTCAGATATGTTACGACCCGTGGGTCTACCCTTCATTCGATCCCTGCGAAGCCCTACATTTCAGCAGGATAAGGCACGACCGCATGTTGCCGGTCCTGTACGGGTCTTTTTGGATACAGAAAATGTTCGACTGCTGCCCTGGCCAGCACATTCTCCAGATCTCTCACCAATTGAAAACTTCTGGTCAATGGTGGCCGAGGAACTGGCTCGTCACAATACGCCAGTCACTACTCTTGATGAACTGTGGTATCGTGTTGAAGCTGCATGGGCAGCTGTACCTGTACACGCCATCCAAGCTCTGACTCAATGCCCAGGCGTATCAAGGCCGTTATTACGGCCAGAGGTGTTTGTTCTGGGTACTGATTTCTCAGGATCTATGCACCCAAATTGCGTGAAAATGTAATCACATGTCAGTTCTAGTATAATATATTTGTCCAATGAATACCCGTTTATCATCTGCATTTCTTCTTGGTGTAGCAATTTAAATGGCCAGTTGTGTATTTTAATACTCACTTTTTCACACATTGATGCTTCCGGACGAATCTCTTTAAGTTCAACCTGATTCTCATCATTACTAATTTGCGATTGGAGCACATATCTGTTCCTGGCTACGCCTTACTAATCAGTGTCTGGTTTCGGAATTTCTCTCTGAGCATGATGTAAAATAGTTGGAATATTCTCGTATCTTCAAGTCTTTTGTAAGCATACTTCCTTCTCTTTTGAATTCTCATCAGTGTATTCTATATTACCGTCTGAAATTTATCACACAACTCAATCACTCGTTCTCCTCTCTCATTTCTACTACCAAACACGTATTCGCTGGTAACTGTTTATTCTATTCAATCTGTTTCAATCTGCCAGGAAGTTTCATATCAGCGCACACTCCACTGCAGAGTGAAAATCTCATTCTGGAAACATCCCCCAGGCTGTGGCTAAGCCATGTCTCCGCAATATCCTTTCTTTCAGGAGTGCTAGTTCTGCAAGGTACGCAGGAGAGCTTCTGTAAAGTTTGGAAGGTAGGAGACGAGGTACTGGCAGAAGTAAAGCTGTGAGTATCGGGCGTGAGTCGTGCTTCGGTAGCTCAGTTGGTTGAGCACTTGCCCGCGAAAGGCAAAGGTCCCGATTTCGAGTCTCGGTCGGGCACACAGTTTTAATCTGCCAGGAAGTTTCACAACTTCCACTCTCGCACGCACATGTTCAATCACGTGCTGGAAGGTTTCTTGGGGAATAGCAGCCCATTCTTCGCAGAGTGCTGCACTAAGGAGAGGTATCGATGTCGGTTTTCATAGGCTATAACTTGCAACTAATATAGCCTATGAAAGCTACGTCATAAAATAACTTTAAAAGACGTAAGAAAAACGCTTGAGTGACTAACCAGCAATGTTATAAATTGCCTGATGATGGCAATAGTGCTGAAACAGGCCTGTCGTGACTAAATAAACATCTCAAAATGGAAGCAGCTTTTTGGACTTAATTCATAATGTCGTCACATTGTTGCAGCTGCGGTGATTTATCCAAAAACACCTGCAGGAATTTAGCTCGAAACAACTGCGGGAATTTACTCCATTTCGCCGTTTTCTGAAAAATACAGTGTTGATTTTGATGTCCAACTGGAACACCTATTTCCACGCGAAAGTGAAACTTAAATTTATTAGTGTTCAGGGGTGATTTGTTGACCCTTCTACATTATACAGTGTTCAAGCAAAACATAAAAAAGTTACATGTAAGTGGTAGAAAACAGACTTACCTCACTTTCTCATCTCCGGAGCGACCTGCTAGGACGAACTTTCGTGGAATGATAAGTTACAATAAGATAAACATGCCACTTGCTCATCAACTCCTGAATCGCTGGCAGTTAATTAAAACACTCGGTTCGGGTTTTTACCCCATACGGGCTTTATCTCCACCTACAGCTAAGTGACTGAAACTTAACACAGTCAGGAAGCTCTCACTGCGCAATATATTGTCACAATACACTCACGTTCAGAAAAAACTGAACACCTTGAACGACTAGAGATAGGATGTTCATATTCACAGGGCATGCACATTAGTATGTTTCATAGAAATGATTAGCATTTGAACCATGTCAAGGTGCAAGGTCAACATCGATATCGCAGTGCAACGCCACCTATCGGTCAAATGTGCCTGTGGCTCTTGTTGTCGCTACAAACCGAAGGTAATGGACCAGTGTGACTTGAGCAGATGTGCAGGATGCCTCGCAGACGTATGCGCGAACCGTAGCGTCAAATCACTGAGTTTGGAAGAGGGCGCATTATTGGCACAAGAGAATGTTACGTATCCATCCGGGAAATTGCTGCTCTTGTGCGACGAAATGTTTCGACAGTGCAACGTGTGCGCGCAGAATGGTTCACGGCAGGACGTAGAACACGGTGAGAGGGATCAGGTCACACTATCCAGAGCACTTATCGAAACATCGACATTCATCCGAATGGCATTGCAGGACAGATCTGCGTCGTCCTCGCCCATGGCGCAACAGTGTAACATCGCACCCTATCAAGGCTGACAATCCGTCGCCGTTTATTACGGCATGGATTACGTGCGCGTCGTCCATTTCCCCGCCTACTTTTGGCGAATGTGCAGAGAGGTGCTAGACGCCAATCGTGTAATGAACGACTTCACCGGGGACAGGAATCGCATAAGATAGTGTTTTCGGACGAATCCAGGTTCTGCTTGTAAGAAAATGATGGCCGCATTTTGGTTCGCCGCAGACAGGTGGAGCGGCATCACAGTGACTGCATTCGCACAAGACATACAACACTAGTTCAAGGCTTTATGGTATGGAGTGCCTTTGGGTTCAAAAATGGTTCAAATGGCTCTGAGCACTATGGGACTTAACATCTGAGTTCATCAGTCCCCTAGAACGTAGAACTACTTAAACCTAACTGACCTAAAGACATCACACACATCCATGCCCGAGGCAGGATTCCAAACCTACGACCAAAGCAGCCGCGCGGTTCCGGACTGAAGCTCCTAGAACCGCTCGGCCACCGAGGCCAGCAGCCATTGGTTACAACCACAAATCACAGATGGTGCGTGTCCATGGCACTGTGACCGGTGTGACGTACATGAATGACATCCTACTACCCGTAACCATACCCTTTCTGCCCAACACACTAGACGCCGTTTTTCAGCAAGACAATGTACTACCACATATTGCTGCACGAACACATGCCCTGTTGATGTCACAGGATGTCAGCCTTTTGCCCTGGCCCGCTAGATCACCAGATTTGTCGCCAATCGAAAATATGTGGTATATTGTGAAACGACGGGTGCGGAGTTGTGACCCAATGCCAAGCACCAACAGATGAACTTCAGAAACAGGTGAATGGAGCATGGATGTCTATACCACAGGAGGATATTTGCGCCTTATACGCGTCAGTGCCATCACTCATGGAAAAATTTCTCAAGTCCGATGGCGGACCTTGTACCTACTAGGCAACAGAACGCATGTTGAACTGAGATGACTGAAATGTTAATCATTTCCGAGAACATACTAATGCACGAGTACTGCGAATATGAACGTCCTATCTCTACTCGTTCTAGGTGTTCTATTTGTTCTGAACATGAGAGTATTTAACGTAAAAATAGTATCTCTTTTAGTATAAGTGTTAGTTTTGGAGTATTCATTGTTGTCACTTAGTAACAACCTAGTCGCCTTATTAAAATATTTTGTGTACCAATAAGAGTATCAGTATCCCAGCGAGCTCAGGATATGTACATTTATCGCAGTTTATTTACTGTGTGAATTTACATACCTAAAACTCTTCAATTTACGTGTTGCTAATGATGTTTGGTTTGTGGAGCTTTCAACTGCGTGGCCATCAGCGTCCGAGTTCACGTGTGTCATAATTTCTCGAATTGTGTATACGATGTCCATTATATGTTATCTTCCTTTTCAATGTTTGTGTATGTAATTTTTTAGAGGTTTGGTGAACGCACTTTTGGTGTGTGTGGATGACTAAGGATATTTATTTCGAAATTTGTATGAAATATTAGCGCAGTTTCTCATCTTCCATTGGCCTGGGCCCCGTCGGTCAGTCAGATGGCAGCTGTGTTTGTCATTGGTAGAATGTACGTACGTAGCGGAATATTTTACATCGACAAAAAAATGGCTCTGAGCACTATGGGACTCAACTTCTGAGGTATAAGTCCCCTAGAAATTAGAACTACTTAAACCTAACTAACCTAAGGACATCACACACATCCATGCCCGAGGCAGGATTCGAACCTGCGACCGTAGCGGTCTCGCGGTTCCAGACTGTAGCGCCTAGATCCGCACGGCCACTCCGGCCGGCTTACATCGACAGTTCGCACATGACATCAGTATTCCTTTACATTTTGGGCATCTCTTGGACCACTCCTTTCTGGTTAGTGGGTGAGTTTTTACGCTTCTCAGTTTATATACATAGTCATTGCAACACGAATGGGCCTGTTTTGCGAAAATGAAAAAGTTTTTTATTTTTATTTTCTAATTTTCGCTTTCTTACCTCACTTACGATTGGAGTCTAGGAATTCTATTTTATCTCCAATAGTAGTCGACCAGGTTTTCCATTTTAGAAACGATTGTCTTAATTCTGACGATATTATATTTTTACTCTTGATATATGCTAATGACGAGTCTAAATATGGGGTTACTCGATTCCATCACAAGTATAGCTTTTCGCAGAGGAATATATCCTTTGTTTATGGATTATGCTTATGAGTGAGGCACCAATTTGTTGTTAGTAGAAAGCCAATTTGTTGTTAGTATGCTTCTGAGCATTCTATGTGCCAGGCAATTGAACGTGAAGTTATGGACCCAAGACGGAGAACGAAACCATTTGGGAGAATTGTGGGGATACAATCTGTAGGAAACTTCCTATTCGGCATCTCTTATGGAATTTGTGCAACAGTTTCTTCATCAAAATGCTATGACAGTCAGACGTCAGTATGGGATCCGTACCACACAGGACTGATAGAGGAAATGGAGAAGGTCCAAAGAAGAGCAGCGCGTTTTGTTGCAGGTTCATTTAGTAAGCACGAAAGCGTCACAGAGATGATCAATCGACACCAGTGATGGTCACTGCAAGAGAGGCATTCTGCGTCAGGCCGTGGTTTATTGTTAAAGTTCCGAGAGCGTACATTTCTAGAAGAGTCAACAAATAAATTGCTTCCTCGCACGTAGGTCTCGCCAAAAGAAAATGAAGATAAAATTAGAGAGATTCAAGCCGACACGGAAGCTTACTGACAATCGTTTTCTCCACAAACTATTCGCGATTAGAATGGGAAAGGGGGGAAGTGACATTGGTATACAAAGTACCTTCCGCCACACGTCACAATCTGTCTTGCGAAGTATAAATGTAGATGTATATGATGTTGACTTCCACACATGTGTTATTCACAAATGAGTGCCTGCTATTTTAGCGGTCACTGTAGCCACATCTGGAGCTACGAGAGCCCTCAGGTGACTGCCTTTAGATCTCATCAACAGAAAAATTACTGTGAACGCTTGGGCTCAAATTGTTAATATCGTCTTCTAGGACTTGCATTTTTGCAGATCACTAAACTGGAGTTGCTGTACTTACCTTTCTTATTAAACTGGTGGACACAGTACAGTTTACTATGGGCAGCAAGCTTTAGTACCATTGCACTGTAGCTCTAATACATTTCAAAGTTAGTGCTAAAACACACGTAACTGTTTCCTTTAAGGAGCTTTTCACAAGCCGAACAGGACGCACGGCGTGGCCAGCTCTTTCGCTATGTTTAACGTTTCCCATTCATCCCCTCAACACCAATTTTTTTCGTCGAAGACAAATCAAGAAGTGAACTGATCGTCCGAAACCGTGATTTAGTACCGGTCGGTTCAATCGTTGTAGAGTTTTATGGTAATGGACGGTGAGTTTAGATGGGAATCCTTGGATAGAAGAAACTCTTTTCACGAAATACTGGCGAGAACGTTTAGAGAACCTGCATGTACGACAGCCCGCAGAACGATTGTTCATCTCAAGTAAGGACAGTACAGAAATAAACAAGGATGATAAGGGCGTAATAATGAGGCACCAAGGCAGTGCTCCGTGAACCTAGATGGTAATCATTGGATAGAGGAAGACGATCCTTTCGCGAAACACTATTGCTCGCTTTTGGGAATGGAACAGGAAAGCGACTGACTAGCAGTGCCACAAAGTGCCATCCCCAAGCACTGTACAGTGACCTGTGGATTGTGTATGTAGATGTGAAAGTAAATGGGTATTGCCATCAAGCATGTAATAAAACATAGAGCAAATCGTCTGAACACATGTTTTAACTTTATTCGATAGTGGTTTTAGAAAAATGTAATCTATGTTCAACTGATGTCTCTCATTCTGAGAAACATACAGTCATGTGCATTTATCTCAAATCCTTAAAAATATTAATCCTTCAACAATAAGTTATCATCAGTGTGTGACTCATCGTTCCACGAATATTGTCGGTAGGGTTCTGTAAAATTTAATGTTATCAGAATTTTTAGATGCTTAGGAGAAAGGCAGATCATCAGACCCCTAATCTTTCCAAATATTATAAATAAAGACAAAAATAAAATAAATAAAAATAAATAAAAACCAGAACAAGTAGATGACCTTAAAGATGTAGACAATAAAACAGAAAATGCAGTATGGAATAATTTCAGGACTGGACTTTGTACCAAGCAGAAGAACCCAAGAAGACCAGAATTACTTGGTCAGAGGATAGGGAAATAGCGCATTCTGAAAAAGTGGAGGTAAAAAGAAGGGCTGAAATAAAATTCTGTAATGCCCTTTGTAGTATACATTGTGTGGTCCAGCAGGATCCACACTTGAATAAGAGTAAAATGTATGGCTTTAGAAGTCAGTAGTCGGCAACGGATGTGTGCCCGAAGAGCAGCTGCTCTCAGACTGAGGGCACGCTCTAGCTGGCCGCAAGCAGCTGAACACGTTGCAGGTGGGCAGCGAGTGCTCGATGCCGCCTGTACTGGAGAGGGGTGTGCGGCGCCCCAGACACCGCTACAGTTGCCCACTGTCCACCAGCTCCTTGACGAGCCCCGCCATGCGTCGAGCGCACTCCTCGGTGCACTGGTAGCTCCAGGCTGGGCCGGCACCAGCTCCAGAATCGCCGCCCTCTCGCAGCCGGGGCATTTCTCCAGTCTCGCACGTCGTGATAGGTAGCATGTCCAGCGCGAGGCCCAGACCAAAACGGCCGCAGTCTCGCATCTCCACCTCCAGCCTGGAAACGACAACATAACCTTGAACACTCTGTAAGCCTATCTTTATTCAGCTGGTTCCGAAACTTCGGCTATTAAACATGGAATGTCGAATCAAAATATCTTCAGCCGCCTAAATTTCCAGTTATTGTTTTACACTGAACCGACAAAGAAACTGGTATAGCGATGTGTATTCAAATACATCTACATCTACATCTACATTTATACTCCGTAAGCCACCCAACGGTGTGTGGCGGAGGGCACTTTATGTGCCACTGTCATTACCTGTTCCAGTCGCGTATGGTTCGCGGGAAGAACGACTGCCGGAAAGCCTCCGTGCGCGCTCGAATCTCTCTAATTTTACATTAGTGATCTCCTCGGGAGGTATAAGTAGGGGGAAACAATATATCCGATACCTCATCCAGAAACGCACCCTCTCGAAACCTGGACAGGAAGCTACACCGCGATGCAGAGCGCCTCTTTTGCAGAGTCTGCCACTTCAGTTTGTTAAACATCTCCGTAACGCTATCACGCTTACCAAATAACCCTGTGACGAAACGCGCCGCTCTTCTTTGGATCTTCTCTATCTCCTCTGTCAACTCGACCTGGTACGGACCCCACACTGATGAGCAATACTCAAGAATAGGTCGAACGAGTGTTTTGTAAGCCACCTCCTTTGTTGATGGACTACATTTTCTAAGGACTCTCCCAATGAATCTCAACCTGACACCCGCCTTACCAACAATTAATTTTATATAATCATTCCACTTCAAATCGTTCCGTACGCATACTCCCAGATATTTTACAGAAGTAACTGCTACCAGTGTTTGTTCCGCTATCATATAATCATACAATAAAGGATCCTTATTTCTTCATATTCGCAATACATTACATGTTAAGGGTCAGTTGGCACTCCCTGCCTATCCGCTGCAGAGCTTCCTGCATTTCGCTGCAATTTTCTTACGCTGCAACTTCTCTATATACTACAGCATCATCCGCGAAAAGCCGCATGGAACTTCCGACACTATCTACTAGGTCATTTATATATATATAGTGAAAAGCAATGGTCCCATAACGCTCCCCTGTGGCACGCCAGATGTTTCTTTAACGTCTGTAGACGTCTCTCCATTGAGAACAACGTGCTGTGTTCTGTTTGCTAAAAACTCTTCAATCTATCCACACAGCTGGTCTGATATTCCGTAGGCTCTTATTTTGTTTATCAGTCGACAGTGCGGAACTGTATAGAACGCCTTCCAGAAGTCAAGGAAAATGGCATCTACATGGGAGCCAGTATCTAATATTTTGTGGGTCTCATGAACAAATAAAGCGAGTTGGGTCTTACACGATCGCTGTTTCTGGAATCCATGTTGATTCCTACAGAGTAGATTCTGGGTTTCCAGAAATGACATGATATGCGATACAGAGATAAGTAAACAGCAGAATACGGTGCTGGGGTCGGCAACGCCTACGAAAGACAACAAGTGCCTGGCGCTGTTGTTAGATCGGTTACTGCTGCTACACTGGCAGGTTATCAAGATGTAGGTGAGTTTGAACGTGGTGTTTTAGTCGGCGCACGAGCGATGGGACACATCATCTCCGAGGTAGCAATGAAGTGGGGGTTTTCCCGTACGACCATTTCACTGGTGTATCATGAATATCAGGAATCCGGTGAAACATGGAATCTCCGACATCGCTGTGGCTGCAAAAAGATCCTGCAAGAACGGGACCAACAACGACTGAAGAGAATCATTTAACGTGACAAAAGTGCAACCCTTTTGTAGTTTGCTGCAGATTTCAATGCTGGGCCATCAACAAGTGTCTACGTGCGAACCATTCAATAAACATAATCGATACGGGCTTTCGGAGCCGAAGGCCCACTCGTGTACCCTTGATGGCTGCACGACGCAAAGCCTTACGCCTCGCCTGGGGCTGTCAACACTGAAACTGGACTGCGTTTAAAAATCAATTCTATAAAGTACACTAAGACAAAAATCAACAAAATTATTTATATTAAATAATTAAATAAAAAAAAATCAGTATAATAAAATAAATAATCAAGACATCCTGATTTACACAGTCTTAGTGAAATACTTTACTATGATGATTGCAGACATGTTGCATGGTCGAACGGGTCTCATTTCAAATTTGATCGGGCGAATGGACGAATAGAGGTATGGAGACAACTCCATGAGTCCATGGACCTGCATGTCAGCAGGGGACTGTTCAGGTTGGTGGAGGCTTTGTAATGATGTGAGGCGTGTGCAGTTGGAGTGATATGTGATCCATGATACGTCTAGATACGGCTCTGACAGGTGACACGTACCTAAGCATCCTGTCTGATCACCTACATCCAGTCATGTCGATTGTGTATTCCGACGGGCTTGGGAAATTCCAGCAGGGCATTGCGGCTTCCCACACGTCCAGAATTGCTATAGAGTGGCTCCAGGAACACTCTTCCGCTGGCCACCAAACTCCCAAAAACATTAACATTATTGAGCATATCTGGGATGCCTTGCAACGTGCTGTTCAGAAGAGATCTCCACCCCGTCGTACACGTACGGGTTTATGGAGAGCCCTGCAGGATTCATGGTGTCAGTTCCCTCCAGCACTACTTCAGACTTCAGTCGAGTCCATACAACATAGCGTTGCGCCGCTTCTGCGTGCTCGCGGGGGCCCTACGCTATATAGGCAGGTGTACTAGTTTCTTTGGCTCTTCAGTGTATTTGAGTAACCAGTTTCAGCGCTACATTACGCCATCTTCAGGCACCCTGACCGACCTGTACAAAGAATCCCACCTCTGCTCCAGTTAAAATAGGGTCTAGCATTCAGTGACTGGTATCCGTAGATTTCTTCGAAACACAGCGATCTCTTTCATTATCACTTGCTGACTCGTCGGCAGTTGTTATTTGTGACTGTGTCACTGAAGAACTTCAGTGATATTAGTAAAATGAACTGTGCTTATATGTATAAACGTTTTTACCGACGGTATGACCCCAGTTACAAACTTTATTTCAGTTCTAGGTCGCAAAAATATACTGAACTTAATTACATGATAATGAACAATCAAGAATTAATTTTGGCCACACAAAATTATCAAATGTGAAGTGCATCTGGTTATTTTAATTGACGGAGTTTCAGAATATACACTAGCGATTTTCTGAGTTTGTGATGCGTCATTCGAAACGTATCTTCCTACCTGTGTAATTAACACTTCCAGATACAACGTGCTGGAGTGAGGGGAATCAACGGTTGCAGTCTATGTATCGTCGCAAGATGACTGACCTATATAAACTGTGTCGTGTTCTGGTGATACATTAGTGATTATGCTAATGTACCCCGCAGTTTTTTTCTTACTAATGCGCAATGTACAAGTATAGCCAACGTGGTGAAATATCGTAATAAAAACAGTACAAATGTACCGAGTAAGCTCGGGAGGTGCTTATGTCAGTGACCCTCGAGATATTTGGTCTAACAACGAATGTTTGCGTAAGATACGTATGGATGTATATGACCATATAGACTACATGATTTTCATACAGTTCCCTTTATTGGTATATTAGCCACTGATATCCTCAACAACCCTCCTCACAATCAGTTATGTATCATTATTCCACTGTGTTAGAAGATCTGGTAAGTCCCACATGTTGGTTGTACCTACACATAGCGCTAAATCTTTCTTCATATACTTCTGCGTCGCAGATGTACGACTCTGAAAGAAACTGCGAAGGAGAAACCCAAAACCACTATGAGCAATTCTTTACTTGCTCTGACTGACGTAGCTTCACTCTCAGCATACCTCAGCTGTCATTCATCTCTCCAACAGCGAATTAATAATTCTGAGAAAGTGGCAACATTAACCCACCTTTGCTCATCCATATCGATATCAGTTTAGTTTTTCTTCTTCTATCTCAGCTCTGATTCTACTCCATTTGCTTCTTCATCTGTCCTGGATCAAATGGATTCTCCTGCTGCACCCGAGACATGCATTCCTTTTCCACAGGAATCTCATATTATCAAAAAAATTTAACACATTGATAGTAAGACTAATTTTACTGTAGTAGCATGTATTCATTACTGTAATTACCATTATTATTTATGTAGATGAAATAAGTGCATAAATAAAGAAGTGCATAAATAAAGAAATTTATTGTTAATGACAGAAGGTACCACAGTTGTGTTTGCTTACTAACCATCTGTTCTTCGTTCCAGAAAACTTTTATCAATAGGAGCTACACCACTTTACAGTTATTTACCAAAATGCCAAGCCGTGAGACATAATGGAACATTAGCAACAGCCCAGCCGCCTCTGAAGGAGGCGCCATTTTGTGCAGTTAAAGTCTTGGGGAAACATTTAATTGCTTCTTTGTAGCGCCGTAATTAATTTTCTTGTCACGCTGCATGGAAAAAGAGGCCGCTCCGTGCCAGCGCCATTTAAGTAAATTAATTTGGAGACTTCCGAAGAGGTTGTTCGCCGTCTCAGTGAGCAATATCCGTAAAACTAAACAATTGCGCGCCCAAACTGTATAGGAGAACGGGCACATACAACTACACGAAAATTTCGAACTTAATTTTGGTGAAATTTCGAAAGTGTTCTAGAAACAGGGCTTTTATGTCGCTGAACAATTACGCCGTTTCCGTATTTTGGGTATAACGCTCACTTGACACTTAAACTTCACGAGGGCAAACTTGGTAAAATCATGAACACAGAAAACAATGAAAAACGGAAAAGGATTTTCTAGTGCAATGCAGCTGAGATAATGAAGAAGTTTCTTTTAAAGAAAGATGGAGTTGGACTGTTGTGTGGTGTTGACAACAAAATATCTTAATGAAACCTGTCCCTGCAATCTATCTAATGTTGTTTGTGGTTAATAGCATATTGAATTAGGGTGAACTGTGAAATTCCCCACCATAGTGCTAGAAGTAAAAATTATTTCAATGTAGTCTGCGTATTCCTGTCCGTCGTACAGAATGGAGTTGTATATTCTGGTGCATTCGTCTATAACAGGCTACCAGTAGATTTAAAGTAGGAGTTTGGGAAGGGAAAAGAGTCGCATGGAATTCTCGGCTGGGTGACCCTGAGGGATAGCTGGGAGACATTGATGGATAGGTTCTGCCACCTAGAAAATGGTCTCTGCCTGCTTAATTGGTTTCATATCAGTTGTATTACCTAATAGATTTGGGGAACCCCGTCCAATTCTCAGATGCACCTGAGCATAGAGCAAAATTTTTCAAAAAATACGTTACATCAGTGCGTATACTGCGTAACAGCAGTTTTCGTAAATTATATGTAACAAGTTGTCAAATCCTTCAGTCGTAAGGTCAGGTCAAAGTTACTGTGCTCAAGTCAGACTATATATAAAATTACAATAACTTACAGCGAAGCTCAAGTATTAAATCAATAATATTTTATACCTTTGGAATATTAATGCCATTACACATTGTTGGTAACCCATTTACAGCTGAATCAAAACCGGTTATAGTGGGAGTCTGTAACCATTTTCTAAAAGCAGTAAAAATTTATGGTGTTAACAACAAACCTCTATGCTAAACAATAGTAAATATTAATCTGAAATGACACCGAGATATAATAAAGAACTATTTTATGCCCCATCAGCTACATAGTCAGAGCGTGAACGTAGGTGAATGTTCACTCCTAAGAACGTCTTACAATAAAACAGAAGTAGTTAAATTACCACATTAGTCTGTTATTTTGATCCATTGTATAATTATTCATAGTCAAAAAATTGTTGGCTCTGAGCACTATGGGACTTAACATCTGAGGTCATCAGTCCCCTAGAACTTAGAACTACTTAAACCTAACTAACCTAAGGACGTCACACATATCCATGCCCGAGGCAGGATTCGAACCGGCGACCGTAGCGATTCATAGTCATAGGAAGTAATTAATACAGTAGTATTTTCTACGTTATACGTTAAACAACATAATGTTCCCAATCAGCTTTTCGTTTAAAGTTAAGTGACATTTACAATGGAAATATCATTAGTGAACACGTAAATCTGTAATGCAACTGAAAACAATTACGATCCAAGTGATGAACATTGTTCCAGAAGAACACCGAGACACAGTAAAATACTATTCTGTGCCCCCTGCTAAGAAGTATGTAACAGTGAGAACGTCAAAGATAGAATAATAATTACTAGATTAATGCGTATACAACACAACATCACTTCTCGTAAGGTACAAGTTGCGGGTTGTCAAGCCTACCAGTTGTAAGATCAGAACATTATGTTGTTTAACACGTAAGCTGGAAAATACTGTTGCGCTAATATTTTTTCTGTGAACTTGGTTGATTGCACCAGGTGTCGAGCAAGGCAGTTCAAGGGATTTTAGCGATTCGTGCTTTATCATAAGACGTTCTTGCGAGTGAACATTCACCTACTTTCACCCTCTGACTATTTAGTCGATGGGGCATAAAATGGTACTGTACTGAATCCCAGTATCCTCCCAAACTAATATTAACTTGTGGTCGGCATAGAGGTTTGTTGTCAACACCGTAATTGTTTATTTGCTGTAAAAAGCGCTTACACACACCGACTATAATTCGTTTTAATTCAACTGTAAACTGGTTAGCAGAAATGCGTAATGACATCAACATTCCAAAGATGGAAAATATTATTGACTTAATATTTGATCCTGGGTATGAGTTATCCTAATTTCATGCACAGTCTGACTTGATTATACGTTCGGCAGGCTTGACAACTTGTTACATATAATTTACAAGAAATGCTGTTAGGCTGTGTGCACAGGTAGAGCTCGATCATGTAATGGATAGGTTACAAAGCCAACATTGCAGCTAGAGACCATTTTATTGCCAGTGCATTCTCACTACCCACCACAATGGATAGTCAATACACAGTTGGAAAGGGTTTTCTTCTTCACATACACGGAATCCTTTTCTCTCGGTGTGTGGGAATTGTGTCTTAAGTGTATCTGTTGACTGTTAATGACTGTAACGCGTGTAGTGTAGGGCCACGTTTGCGTTTTATGAAGATGTGAAAAGGGTGAAAGTGAAATCAAATGACGGCCCATACCTTGCTCCTCGCAAATAGCGAATAGCACCAAGGTGGTCGCCTAGGTTAACGTCCCCATCCAGACAGATGGACTTCCGTCAATAGCCTCACATTCCCCTCTCCTTGGGACAATGCGGAAAGATTTGGAATTTAATCCAGGGCGTCTGCTCGAAGCCTGGTGAATAGGGCCTTTGCGCTGCCACCTTGCCGATCAAATGTTGACGATAAATATTTTTTCCACCACCAGGACTGGAACTGGTTAGCTCCGTGTCGCGTTGGCACCGTGGCGAGGCAGCTAACGTTGACGTTGACGTGGACACGAATGGGAAACCGAACGTCACGAGACAAAGTACCGTCGGAACACGGGACCATCTGGTTAACGTGATTTTGCGCATTCTGTGCTCTCCAGTGGCAGTTGATAATTTTATTTGGCTCGCAAACAGTTTGTTCACGAAAATGGAGGTGCATAAAATTCCTAAGTTAGCTCTACTAAAATGCACATTTCCTCCCTATTCCACATGCTATTCCTATTGTTCTGTCTGTGGTGTACACAACTAAAAACTTCAACACCCGTGAACAAGTAATAAGACAAAAAAGAAAGATAAATCTCCAATAAGAAAACATCGGTTTATAAAACTTCACGAAATCCAACAAACTCATTCCTGCCAGAAAACGTATTTACATTTACCTAACATCAAATACTACAGAAATTATTTCTATACGTTTCGTAAGAAAGACCCACATCCATCTGGAAAACGCGAAGGTGAAAAAAGGGGCCGGTCCCAGTGGCCGACCGGTTCTAGGCGCTTCAGTCTGGAACCGCGCGACCGCTACGGTCGCAGGTTCGAATCCTGCCTCGGGCATGGATGTGTGTGATGTCCTTAGGTTAGTTAGGTTTAAATAGTTATAAGTTCTAGGGGACTGATGACCTAAGAAGTTAAGTCACATAGTGCTCAGAGCCTTTTGAACCAATTTGCTCCACACAGATCACCGACTCAAGCGTGTTTAGCGTAGTGGGATGCTTTCAGTAGACAGTGTCTTCCAATGTGTCCCACAAAAAGTAGCCACAAGGAGTAAAGATCGGGCGAGTATGAGGCCAATCCGTCCCTGTGCCAGTAAATTTGCAACATTCCAACGCAGTGGGTCTATTTCCGAAGTATTCACCAAGAAAACGAAATTCCTGTTCGGTGCGACGTGGTCTGGCCCCATACTGCATCAGCCACTTGGTGTCTAGTCGCTCCTCCAACGCTAAATGTGTGGCGACAAATTTTTCCAAAACTGCAACGTAACGTTCACCAGTGATCGCTTCTCGCATGAAAATAGGGCAAATAGTGTCTCTGCTCCACCTCGGAGCCAAAACAGTAACTTTGGGAGAATACAGTGGTTTCGCTTCACACAAATGAGGATTTTCAGAACCCCAAAATCGCCAGTTTGTTTATTCACGACTCCGTTAAGGTGTAAGTGTGCCTCATCTGTGAACCAGATGCAGGCAACGTGAAATCCTTAATTACCAATCATTGTGAAAATTTTGGTTCGCTAAGTCGGTACTCTGTCGCACATCTCGTACACGCATGGCCTGTTGTGTTAGGTTTGAGCGGAATCATGTATAGGCCTACGCACTGTCTCAGTATTTTCTGCGAGTTGGAAAGCTTCGAATCAGACTTTGCTATAATACTGTCT
Organism: Schistocerca nitens; assembly: GCF_023898315.1. NCBI lineage: Eukaryota > Metazoa > Arthropoda > Insecta > Orthoptera > Acrididae > Schistocerca > Schistocerca nitens. The sequence goes on from NC_064618.1 coordinate 662,497,357, forward strand.
CAGTATTTTCTGCATGCTGGAAAGCGTCAAATCAGACTCTGCTATAATTCTTTGGATGGATTTTCTTTGGTTGTCTTGATAATTCCAAAAACCGTGGTGACATTTTCAGAAGTAACTACAGTTTGCCTGGGGCCAACATTCCATGCTAGATCATCATCCATATTGCCTATTCATTCGAATTTGGCTAAAAGCTTGCGAATGTGTCTCGAATTGGATTCTTTTGGAACAATGAATCGTGTTTGAAAACTGTGCCTTGTTGCCGTAGGACTGTGTTCTGACATGTGGTATTCCAGTATCAGAAAAACACGTTGTTCAGAGGAACACATGTTTTCAATCTCTTCCTTTGGTACGCTAACCTCCCTTCACCTTTCAACGGCGGAACTGATCGCTCTGAGCTGCACCGCGCAGTTTATATTTCCAAAGTTTTGTACAACTTCTGTATAAAGTTCTTACAGCTTTCACAATATAATACCGAGTGATGAACTTTTCTATCGATCTTAGTTGTCGAGACATTTAGTTATGAAATCAGGGACACTTTCTTTGGACATCCTGTATCTGCATGCAGTGATCGATATCCATACATTCACTGCTGCACCTTCTACGCTGGTCTCACTGCCTAAGATCTGAGACGAAAGCGGCCTCAGCCAATGAGAACTGATGACGCCGAGAGGCTGAACATGGTTTCCAAGTTTTGAACATGAAAAACCATTCTTCTCCATGTCTCTTCTATTCTAGACCGCTCTTGAATGAAAGTGTGCATTTAACTGTGTGTGATGTGGTGTGCTAATGAGCGTAGGTGCATTGGGTTATACTGAGAAGGAGAGACAGCTATGTATGAAAGCAGCTATTTATTTGTATTGGTGAAGTTATAATCAGAGCTACAAACAGATCCTCTTCATGCGTCTGCTACGGAACTCAAGGTAATGTTTTTCTAAAACTACATGCTTCACGTGCCATGCTGGAATAGTCAGACTCCTTATGCACTGAGCGAGGTGGCGCAGTGGTTAGACACTGGACTCGCATTCGGGAGGACGACGGTTCAATCCCGCGTCCGGCCATCCTGATTTAGGTTTTCCGTGATTTCCCTAAATCGCTCCAAGCAAATGCCGGGATGGTTCCTTTCAAAGGGCACGGCCGACTTCCTTCCCCGTCCTTCCCGATGACCGCGCTGTCTGGTCTCCTTCCCCAAAAACCAACCAACCAACCTTATGCACTGTTATCGAATGAATAATAGAGTGATATACGAAAGCTGCGTTTAACGTAGATCACATTTAGTTCTGTTTACATGCTGCATTTGATTTGTGATCAGGTTTAGGAAGTCGGTATTTCATTCACCAAAATGATTTTCTGAATTGTGAGTATTTTTCAAATGTTTGTTATGGAACAGGCCTTTGTATGACTCTGCCGAGGGCACGTGGTTAGTAGCATCCACTCGTGCGAACTTATAATGTAGAAATCAGCAATGCTAAGAAACGCTGAGCTAAGGCATTCAAACAGAGCCTCCTTATTTCGGTGAAGCATAAGTTAAAGTAGTCAGCCCTGTCCTCACCAAACGCCATACAAAAAAAAAAAAAAAAAGGTTCAAATGGCTCTGAGCACTATGGGATTTAACATCTGAGGTCATCAGTCCCCTAGAACTTACAACTACTTAAACCTAACTAACCTATGTACATCACGCACATCCATGCTCGAGGCAGGATTCGAACCTGCGACCGTAGCGGTCGCGCGGTTCCAGACTGAAGCGCCTAGAACCACTCGGCCACAGCGGCCGGCAAAACGCCACACACACAGCCAGATTAGTTTTCAGCGTTAAAATTGCAGCATATAGGTTTTAGCTGCAGGGAACGCCTAATGTTGACGCACGGGCGTTCCGGTCACAAAAGTACGAGAACTATCCAGAAAGTGTCTTTCTTAAGTCCAGCTTCCACCGGAGCAAATGGAAACGAACACAAGCGAACAAGGTTTCGCAGACAGTTCACCAGTGCGCACTACCATTCACTCGTGCCTGTGAACAACTGTTTACTCTAAAGGGAACAGAAGATAACACGAGATAACGAGCAAAGTCTATGAACTCTGTGTTATTACTCTTTGCCGCTAATAACCGGTGGTTACAGCCACGATGCAGAACTTTAATACTGAAAGAGACTTACTTTGCATGGCAAGAGCATTGTTTTTTATAAAGTACGCAAAACTGCGTAGTAAAAGAGGAATTTAAACGTGAATTTGTATGTAAACGTGAAATGTGAGAAAACGAAATTTAAAAGCAGAATAGTAATTATTGACGACCAACATAACCCGAAGAAAGACTAGCATGTATTACGCTCTGGTTATTAGCAGCTGTAGGCATTTACGTTAGTGATTGTTTCACTTTCCAGTAGTTGCTATATCTGAGACAGTTTCTGATGTCCGTAGTGTCACATGCGAAGCACTTCAAGGATTTTACTAAACTATGTATAAGGAAGATAATGTCAGTAACATACGACTAATGGAATGTGAAATATACTACGACCTGACACGTAGGCTACTTGATAAAATCACTTACATTGTTGTTTAGAGGACAGATAGTGTGATTCCGGATAAACCATTTTCATGATCGAAAATCTCTAATCTAATAGTGGTACATGAGCCCTGTAACTGCGGATGTTTTCCTTCAACATTTGTGCTGTGTGTATCTTGGATCGCAGAAGCGCCTATAATATCTACACTGCCGGAAAAAATGCAGCACCCTCGAGGATTGTGTTCAGTTGCACCAGAGTATAATAAGTGCATACTGAGGGACTGCAGCGCTAGTAGTTCATTTGTTAAGTCATCGGCGATTATGATGGCGCTCCCGTCTGTGCATCCTCTGCCTTGACTCCGCAAGCATTGGACGAGCAGCGGTGGCCGACCGAACATCATCAAGGGACGAAATCCGGGCACATGCTGAAGGTCCTGTTGCATCAGGAACCATTGCCAACCACCTCCTTACAACAGCATTAAGATAATGCTTGCTTCTAGCCACGCTACCACTGACACGACGACACCGCCGACCATGGCTATTCTAGTGTCTTGAAAGAGTTAACTGGAGACAGGACTATTTTCAGTTTTGAGATTAGGTTCTGTCTGTATGCGACTCACGGGCGCACACGTGTATGGGGTGGACCAGGTGAGCTGCCTATTCCGGGGTGCATTCGCATACGATACGCAGGTCCCATTCCGGGCTCCATGGTGTGTGGAGCCATCAGTTACAACTCTCGGTCACACTTGATGTTTCTGCAGGGTAAAGTAACCATTGCGCGCTACGTTGCACAGGCTGTTATCTCCATGCTATTGCCATTTCATTTCCACACGAAGGTGATGTGCTATACTACTGGCCATTAAAATTGCTACACCAAGAACAAATGCAGATGATAAACGGGTATTCATTCGACAAATATATTATACTAGAACTGACATGTGATCACATTTTCACGCAATTTGGGTGCACAGATCCTGAGAAATCAGTACCCAGAGCAACCACCTCTGGCCGTAATAACGGCCTTGATACGCCTGGGCCTTGAGTCAAACAGAGCTTGGATGGCGTGTACAGGTACAGCTGCCCAGGCAGCTTCACCATAATACCACAGTTCACGAAGACGAGTGACTGGCGTACTGTGACGAGCCAGTTGCTCGGCCACCATTGACCAGACGTTTTCAATTGGTGTGAGATCTGGAGAATGTGCTAGCCAGGGCAGCAGTCAAACATTTTCTCTATCCAGAAAGCACCGTACAGGACCTTCAACATGCGGTCGTGCATTATCCTGCAGAAATGTAGGGTTTCTCAGGGATCGAATAAAGGGTAGAGCCACGGGTCGTAACACATCTGAAATGTAACGTCCACTGTTCAAACTGCCGTCAATGCGAACAAGAGGTGAGCGAGACGTGTAACCAATGGCAACCTATACCATCACACCGGGTGATACGTCAGTATGGCGATGACGAATACACGCTTCCAATGAGCATTCACACCGATGTCGCCAAACACGGATGCGACCATCATGATGGTGTAAACAGAACCTGGATTCATCCGAAAAAATGACGTTTTGCCATTCGTGCACCCAGGTTCGTCGTTGAGTACACCATCGCAGGCGCTCCTGTCTGTGATGCACCGTCAAGGGTAACCGTAGCCATGGTCTCCTAGCTGATAGTCCATGCTGCTGCAAACGTCGTCGAACTGTTACTACAGATGGTTGTTGTCTTGCAAACGTCCCTATCTGTTGACTCAGGGATCGAGACGTGGCTGCACGGTTCGTTACAGCCATGCGGATAAGATGCCTGTCATCTCGACTGCTAGTGATACGACGCCGTTGGGATCCAGCACGGCGTTCCGTATTACCCTCCTGAACACACCGATTCCATATTCTGCTAATAGTCATTGGATCTCGACCAACGCGAGCAGCAATGTCGCGATACGATAAACCACAATCGCCATAGGTTACAATCCGACCTTTATTAAAGTCGGAAACGTGATGGTACGCATTTCTCCTCCTCACACGAGGCATCACAGCAACGTTTCACCAGGCAACGCCGGTCAACTGCTGTTTGTGTATGAGAAATCGGTTGGAAACTTTCCTCATGTCATCACGTTATAGGTGTCGCCACCGGCGCCAACCTTGTGTGAATGGTCTGAAAAGCTAATCATTTGCATATCACAGCATATTCTTCCTGTCGGTTAAATTTCGCTTCTGTATCACGTCATCTTCGTGGTGTAGCAATTTTAATGGCCAGTAGTGTATTTCAGTAGGACAGTGCACCTCCATTACAGCTGCTGCCACTAACCGTGCTCTTCTTCGTGTGTAACAACTGCCCTTGCCTGAAGGATCACCATATCTCTCGCCACTTGACCACTTGCGGGACATGATGAATTGGGAAATTACTCGGTCTCCAGGGCCCGCAAGAACCATTACCGAATTGCAACAAATGGCGCAAGACACGTGGGAAAATTTATCGCAGTATGCCATTAGGCACCCTTATGATCGTTTGCATGCGAGATTACACTGAAGCACCAAAGAAACTCGTATAGGCATGCGTATTCAAATACAGAGATATGTAAACTGGCAGAATACGGCGCTGCGGTCGGCATCGTCTATATGAGATAACAAGTGTCTGGCGCAGTTGTTATATCGGTTACTGCCGTTACAATGGCAATTATCAAGATTAAAATGAGTTTGAACGTGGTGTTATCGTCAGCGCACGAGCGATTGGACTCACCATCTCCGAGTAGCGATGAAATGGGAATTTTCCCGTCCATCAATTTCACGAGTGTACTGTGAATATCAGGATGACAGTACAACGCCAAATCTCCGACATCGCTGCGGCCGGTAAAAGATCCTGCAAGAACGGGGCAAGAGACGACTGAAGAGAGTCGTTTAACGTGATAGAAGTGCAACCCTTCCGCAAATTGCTGCAGATTTCAACGCTGGGCCATCAACAAGTGTCAGTACGCGAACCATTCGACGAAGCTTCATCGATATGGGCTTTCGCAGCCGAGGGCCCACTCTCGTACACTTGATGACTGCCCGACAGAAAGCTTTACTCCTCGCCTGGGCTCGTCAACACCGACATTGCACTGTTTATGACTGAAAACTTGTCGCATGGTCGGACGAGTCTCGTTTCAAATTGTATCGAGCGGATGGAGATGTATGGGTATGGAGACAACTTCATGAATCCATGAACCCTGCATGTTAGTAGGGGACTGCCAAAGCTGGTGGAGGCTCTGTAGTGTGGGGTGTGTGCAGTTGTGATATAGGACCCCTGATACGTCTAGATACGGCCGGACGGAGTGGCCGTGCGGTTCTGGGCGCCACAGTCTGGAGCCGAGCGACCGCTACGGTCGCAGGTTCGAATCCTGCCTCGGGCATGGATGTGTGTGATGTCCTTATGTTAGTTAGGTTTAATTAGTTCTAAGTTCTAGGCGACTGATGACCATAGCAGTTAAGTCGCATAGTGCTCAGAGCCACGTCTAGATACGACTCTGACAGGTGACACGTACGTCAGCGTGCGTCAGCATCCTGTCTGATCACCTGCATCCATTCATGTCCATTGTGCATTCCGACGGACTTGGGCAATTCCAGCAGGAGAATTCGACATCCCACACATCCAGAAGTGCTGCAGAGAGGCTCCAGGACAACTTTTCTTAGTTTCAAACTTCCGCTTGCCTCCAAACTCCCCAGACATGATCATGATTGAGCGAATCTGGGGTGCCTTGCAACGTGCTGTTCAGAAGAGATCTCCACCCCTTCGTACTCTTACGGATTAACGGACAGTCGTGGATGATTCATGGTGTCAATTACGTCCAGCACTACTTCGGACATTAGCCGATTCCATGCCATGTCGTGTTGCGGCACTTCTGCTTGCACGCGGGACCTAGACGATGTTAGAAAGGTGTACCAGTGTTTTTGGCTCTTCAGTGCATGTGCCTACTTTTCCACCAGAGGGGGTAGAGTGTGTCCTGATGCGACTGTTTGTTTACCCTTTACTGTGACATGGCTCTGAGCACTATGGGTCTTAAATTCTGAGGTCATCAGTCCCCTAGAACTTAGAACTACTTAAACCTAACTAATCTAAGGACATCACACACATCCATGCCCGAGGCAGGATTCGAACCTGCGATCGTAGCGGTCGCGCGGTTGCAGACTGTAGCGCCTAGAACCTCTCGGCCACCCCGCCCGACTACTGTGACATGTTTGGGTTTACCATATGCTTCTACCTGTGACCTAACTTGTCACTAAAATGATCTTTTCCTTGAAGGATCTGAATTTTTTTCCTGTCAGTGTACATTCTTCTACCAGCAACATGATATTTTATCCAGCCTACTCCATCGATCAAGCAGCACATGTCAATAACAACAAAAGCGGACAAGATAGCAGGCGAAAGCTTTCTGTACTGCTAGCGCCTAATCAGCGAGGGCACAGACTTTGATGGCATGCTAAAAGAACCAGCGGAACAGACCGAACAGTAGCGAAAGCGAATCGAGTATGACCGAATGTACACTGACGGAAAAAAGGTCTCACTTGTTAGGTATGTTTCTACATCTGAGAGATGATGTCTATTCAGATTTCGTGCCAGTCGCATAACAGTGGCAACAGTAGCGCCACTATGAGCAAGAAAATCAGATTTGCTTTAAATATACGCTGTAACGGTCGCGACCGCTAGTTACCTTTGAGATTGGACATTAATCAAGAACCCCTTTAAGTTGACAAAGACGCAGTTATTAACACTTCACCGAGTTTGAACGATGTTGTGTAATAGGGCTACGAGAAGCTGGATGTTCCTTCGGCGATATTGCAGAAAAACTTGGCAGGAATGTACATTATTGCTGGCAGCGGTGGTCACGAGAGTGTACAGTAGCAGGAAGACCGGGCTCCAGACTGCCACGTGGCACCACTGTGGGGGAAGACCTTCGTGTTCGGTTTATGGCTCTGGTGCATGGTACTAGATCTGCAGCAGCAGCAGCAGCAGCACATGGCACCACAGGATAGCTCCGAGCCAGACACCGTTAACGTGCATTCCACTGACACTAAACCATTGTCATTTGCATCTTCAATGGTTTCAAGCGTGAGCTCATTGGCGGGCAGGATGGAGGTCTGTATTGTTTTATGATGAAAACTGGTTCCGCCTCGGTGCCAGTGATGGACCTGTGTTGGTTAGATGGATGCCAGTTGAGGATCTTCAACCAACCTGTGTACATGCTAGACACACTGGAGCTACACACTGGAGTTATGGTCTGGGGTGTGATTTCGTATGACAGCAGGAGTACTCATGTGGTTAACCCACGCATCCTGACGGCAAATTTGTGCGTCAGTCAGGTGGTTCGACCTGCTGTGCTGCTATTCGCGAGCAGCATTTCAGGGGATTTGCTCCAATAGGGTAACGCCCTCCCAAATACCGCTGTTGTACTCAACACGCTCTACAGAGTATCGACATGCTGCTTTGGTCTGCTCCATCACCAGATCTGTCTCCAGTCGAGCACGTTTGGGACACAACTCCAGCGGCTTCCACAGACAGCGTTAACCGTCCCTATATAGACCGGTCAAATGCAACAGGTATGGAACTTCATCCCGCAAACTGACATCAGCAATTCTTATAACTGAATGCTTACATGTCTGCTTGCTTGAATGCAACATTCCGTTGGTTACGCCACTAATTAATGTACCAGCATTTCAGGATTGGAATGGCCTATCTCGCACCTACGTTAACCTGTGAACCTGCCATGTTATCACTTAAATATGTTCAAAAAATGGTTCAAATGGCTCTGAGCACTATGGGACTCAACTGCTGTGGTCATAAGTCCCCTAGAACTTAGAACTACTTAAACCTAACTAACCTAAGGACAGCACACAACACCCAGCCATCACGAGGCAGAGAAAATCCCTGACCCCGCCGGGAATCGAACCCGGGAACCCGGGCGTGGGAAGCGAGAACGCTACCGCACGACCACGAGATGCGGGCACTTAAATATGTTACCTAGGCAAATGTTTTCGCGAAATTTGATTCTACATTAATTATTTTTTGGTGTTGCGATTTTTTCTGTTAGTGTAATTCACTCTCGTTAGCCAACCAGAGAGAATTCTCATTCTCTGATGCCCTTTCGCTTATGTTCGCTCTACATCTACATAATTACTCTGTAGTTCACAATTAAATGCGTGGCAGAGTGTTCATCAAACAGCCTTCAAGTTATTTCTCTACTGTTCCACTCTCGAACAGCGTGCGGAAAAACCGAACACGTAAATCTTTCTTTTGGAGCTCTGACTTCTTTTATTTTGTTAGGATGACCATTCCTTCCTACGTGAGTGGGTGTCAACAAAGTATTTTCACATTCGGAGGAGAAAGTTAGTGATTGAAATTTCGTGAGAAGATCCTGCCACAACGGAAAACGCCTTTGTTGTAATGATTGCCACTGGTATAAACAAGGCTCCACATCAACCAAGTAGCATCTGATTTAGTGACGCTAGTGTTGACCGTGTCCACTACGCCAACCCCACAGCTGAGCGTGAAAGAGCGGTTACTTTGGTGCGCTAGCTAGACATGAACCGTGACGAAATGTCACGGTTGGCTCTCTGCGTTTCCTCCTTGTCTATAGCGCGTTCCTTTTGAAATTCCCTCTTCGCGCTCTGTTGTTTCCTTACCCTAGCCAGAGGGTGCTGTGGTATTGCTGCGACCGGCTGCCGTGTTTGCGGGAGAGCGTCGGTCTTGAGGAGGAATTCTAATTGCGGACGTCTGGGAGCGTACTGGAGGCCACGCCGTTTCGCTGATGTTTGGCGTGACTCGTGCCAGGTGTGATGCATCGTTAAAACCGTGATAGCAGCCCACGTTACTGTCTTGGTCGCAGACGGATCAAAGGGGATGAGGCCTGGTTGTCCATTGAAACTCCTATCCTACGGATGTCGTCGGACTTAAAGTAAGACAATAAGTTTCCTTTGCTTTACGTCTATGGTCACAAACTTTTTGTTAACAGATTATCGGTTTCGGTCTATAATGACCATCATCAGATCTGTTTCATAAAAACAAAGTCCTAATGGCTTGTTTTAAACAGTAGTGCTACTGATAAAATGACTCGTGCATATGATGTTATTTATATATATTTGACGATGCTTGTCCTGATTCTGCATTTAACATTTGACGATGCCACTATGGCTGCAGTACATTAGGACTTTCTTTTTATGAAACAGATCTAATGATGGTCATTATAGACCGAAACCGGTAATCTGTTAACAAAAAGTTTGTGACCATAGACGTAAAGTAAAGGAAACTTATTGCATATAAGGGTCACCGTTTTATTTGCGACAATGTCGCAACTTGTGATTAAAGTTCGACGTTTTGACCATTATTTTGAGTTATTTGCAAGCAACTGGGCATTCCGGCGTCTACAGTAATTCAGTGAAGATTATTTGTTCCGTCGGTGTGTAAATTACTGAACAAGGAGCAGTTTATTTAATTTTCACGTGATGCTCGTGGTCTGCGTATGCTGTTTGCGAGTGTAAACTTGACTCTCATCTTTGTCTGTTTATTTTGAGCGCATCATCAAATACTGGATCCAATTAGTGACTTTTAATTAATTAGCTGGATTCTTCCTTTGCCCCGTGACGACCCGTGTTAAATGGCAAAGTAGAATTGTAGACCTTAACTTGCTACCTCATTTGCATAGCTTCAGTAACAGAGCCTAACATGTTAACTAATTAAGGCTTATGGTAAACAAAGGTATTTAAGTATATTGTTTTAAAATATTACCTGAAACGCGTCAATGATTTATGTTGCGCTAGTTGATCCTGGGGTATGAACGGATGTGCTGGCACGTCTGCCTTGTAAGGGAATCCTGCTAGTTTTGATAACCTTCTGACCAGGGTTCTTGCTCTATGCTTGTCTTTAAATACGCCGCTAACCTTGTTATCGTATGTTGTGGCTATTTTAAATTAATTACTGCTCAATATCCCAACACAGTTTGTCGGCCGTCAGAAGCCGTGTGTGACAAATGTAATGTATTGCGAATACGTAGAAAGAAGGATCCTTTATTGCGTGATTATATAATAGCGGAACAAACACTAGCAGCAGTTACTTCTGTAAAATATCTGGAAGTATCCGTACGAAACGATTTGAAGTGGAATGATCATATAAAATTAATTGTTGGTAAGGCGGGTGCCAGGTTGAGAATCATTGGGAGAGTTCTTAGAAAATGTAGTCCATCAACAAAGCTCTCGTTCGACCTACACTTGAGTATTGCTCATCAGTGTGGGATCCGTACCAGGTCAGGTTGACAGAGGAGATAGAGAAGGTCCAAAGAAGAGCGGCGCGTTTCGTCACAGGGTTATTTGGTAACCGTGATAGCGTTACGGAGATGTTTAGCAAACTCAAGTGGCAGACTCTGCAAGAGAGGCGCTCTGCATCGCGGTGTAGCTTCCTGTCCAGGTTTCGAGAGGGTGCGTTTCTGGATGAGGTATCGAATATATTGCTTCCCCCTACTTATACCTCCCGAGGAGATCACGAATGTAAAATTAGAGAGATTCGAGCGCGCACGGAGGCTTTCCGGCAGTCGTTCTTCCCGCGAACCATACGCGACTGGAACAGGAAAGGGAGGTAATGACAGTGGCACGTTAAGTGCCCTCCGCCACACGCCGTTGGGTGGCTAGCAGAGTATAAATTTATTCCTTTATCGTAGTCTGTCTATAAGCATGCTATTCTTAATTTGTTACTCTAGGTAGCCATTAAGTTGCCATTTTTGGGGTGTTTAGATGGAGTGCGGCTCCTTTGAGTATAGATTTGTCAATTTCCAATTTACTGTTTTTCCACCAGTTTTTAATTGTGCTTATACGCGTATGCGTATTTATATACATAAGGGTGGAATCTAATTTTTTTATTACTATTGAGCTGTACTTAATTTCATACTGTAAAGAAAGGAACTTATTGGAGGTTAACTGTCGCCGTAAGGTGGTGTGGACGGTGCACTTTCCTGTTATTCATTTTAATGTTCTAGTCAATGTGTAAGCTAGCTAATTATTTTCTCTTTACGTGGAGTGTGCCTGCCTTGATGTTGTAAGTGAATGTTTCATAACCAGTTCTTTAACGCGCCTACGCGCGTATGTATATTTATGGGAGAATTAGTGTTTTCCCCTGTTGAACTTTAGCTAAAGTGCAGAAAACTGAATGAGGAGTTTATTATTTTTCTAATGCTACTATCTGTCAAGTGTAACATGCGACATTTTCTTGGTCTGTTATCAAGTGTTACAATAAATGAAAATTGCAGTGAAGCGATGCGCTATTTCAGTTGTTCCCGTCATTTCCTATCTCCCAACTGGTTAATCTAAACTCAGAATATTTGATTAAATAGTGGAGGGAGGTGCGTGTGTCCCAAGAAAGGTGACTCACATGTCCCAGAGTTCCTCAGCGGAGGGCTGTTCGCAGCCGAGCCCCCGCAGCGTGTCGACCAGCGAGCTGTGGTAGTCGCGCAGCAGTTGGCGGCCGTGCTGGGCGCGCATCTCGGGCGTGGTGCACACGTACAGCAGGTTGCTGATGTCCAGCGCGGGCGACGCGTACCGCGCGATCTGGAAGTCGATCAGGCACACCTGCAACAGGTCGCCACCCAAGTCAGCGCATTTAACAATAGCACAGAGACAATCAGGAGAATCAAGATTCAAAAGAATTAAAGACATTAGCTCGTAATAGTGCACAATGAAAATCTGTGCAGAACCGGAATTCGAATTCAGATCTCTTGTTTACTAGGCAGATGCGCTGTCCGCCTCATACTACTGATGCAGTGCCCCTGCTCATGAGCCTCATTACTCGCGGCATCTCGCCGATTCCCGCAAGAGTTGGTGCTTGGTGCGCATCTGCACTGGAGGGACCACTGGCTTTGTATATATGGTGTCTTATCTTTCGGAAATAAAGAATTTGGGTCTGATGGGAGGCTTGCAAGGGTAGTCCACGCGACTGTGGTGGCCACTGTGTCTGGAAGCCCTAGCGGTCAATTAATCTGCCTAATAAACCGGAGACCCGGTTTCGAATCTCAGCCTGGCACAAATTTTCAACTTGCCCCGTGGATATAAATCAAAGCTCACTGGCAGCTAATGTCTTTAATTAGTTTGTGTCTTGATTCATAGTGGATGCAGGATCAAAATGGGGCCTGACGAGTCAGAAAGTACAGATGTCACATATATTCATCTGTGTCATTGCACTGTGCGTATCTACTGGAATTGCTCAGGATTGTAATACGAGGCTTTGTAAGCTACCAGGTGCTGCATTAGCCAAGTTGGATCCTGGAATTCTCACTATGTCACAAGATATCAACTAACGCAACTAGCTTTCACACTTTACTACAAAATTACAACTTATCTAACTTACTTTCTTTTAGGCCGCCCGGTTGGCCGTGCGGTCTAACGCACGGATTTCCGGGCGGGAAGGAGCGCCTCGTACCCAGCACGTATCCGCCCGGCGGATTTGTGTCGAGGTCCGGTGAATCGGCCAGTGTGTGGATGTTTTCAGGCGGTTTTCCATCTGCCTCGATGAATGCGGGCTGGTTCCCCTTATTCCGCCTCAGTTACACTATCTCGGCGATTGCTGCGCAAACAAGTTCTCCACGTACGCGTACACCACAATTATTCTACCACGCAAACATAGGGGATACACTCGTCTGGTGTGAGACGTTCCCTAGGGTCCACCGGGGGCCGAACCGCACAATAGCCCTGGGTTCAGTGTGAGGCGGCGGAAGGGTGAAGCGGACTGCGGTAGTCGTCGTGGGGTTGTGGACCACTGCGGCTGCGGTGGGGACGAAGCTTCTCCGTCGTTTCCAGTTCCCCGGTTAACATACAATATAATACTTTCTTTTAATGTACATGGTGTTTCATAAAGATTTTCAGTAATATAGTTTGTATTTGTACGGATATGAAATGGAACTATCGGATATATTGAGTCGTAGATAAAATAGGTGACAGATTCGGTCCATTGATGCGATACTAGGAAAATGCAATCAGTCAACAAAGGAGATTGCTTACAGAACACTCACGTGACCCATACTAGAATACTGCACAGGTATTTCGGACACATACCACTTAGAATTGGCAGTGGATTTTGAAGGTACACAAGGGCGGCTCGTGTGGTCAAAGATCTGTTGGACCAATGGAAGAGCGCAAAGGGATGCTGAAAAACCTGAACTGACAGATGTTTCAAGATAGACGTCAGCTGTCCAAGGAAAGCCTGCTTACAACGTTTGAGAAACTAGTATTAAGTGAGGAATCCAGGAATGCTCTGCAAGGCCCTCCGTATCACGCCCGTAGGGATAACAAAAACAAGATTAGATTAACTGCAGCGCTTATGGAGGTATTTAAGTAATGATTCTTCCCAACCTCCGCATGCTAATGGAATGGGAAGAAACCTTAACATTGTCAGAACAGGATGTACCCTCTGCCATTCACTTCACAGTGGTTTTCAGAGAGGAGGTTTAGTGCAAATGTAGAAGCTAACAGGAAAAGAGGTCTCACAAACGTATGTATTACTGGACGAAACGTAGGCCAGACCGTAACTCAAATAAGCGTGTTTTTGCAATCTAGACAACTTATAAAGTGCACTGCATAAAAGGACGACATGATGCTGAGAAATACATTTATGTAACTGAAAAAATTATCCACTTGAAGATGAATTCGTCCAGATATCTGGGAGCGCTAATGTGCACGTTCCTGGGACACAGGAGGCCAGCGACCTCACAATGGCAAACTAGAACATTGCTCAGAGCATCAGTGTGAGGTTCTTGTGTTTAACTGTCACTGGATTTTGGAGGACTTTCGGACATCACTTGATGTGCGCGCATAGCTAGAGGGTGGCACATATGGCTGCTAATCAGAGGCTGGGCGTCCTCACTTTACTGTAGTAGGTGTGGTATCAGCAGAATAACCAATAATTATTTTCGGAATAAACCTTTGTGCAGTTTTGTTGGAGAACGCGAAGGATGTTAGCTTGTGTTTCTTCTTTTAAATCACCAGTACTACAGAGCAAATTGACGTGCGAAAGCTTAGACCTATTCTAAAGCAGACAGAGGCGAGAAGGTCAGACGCAAGCCAAGCCGCCTGTAAACGCACGGTTGCCATGGTAACTGGTACGTCACTGCTGGGAACAGGAGAGGTGATGCAGGCTGCTTTAGCTGTGCTGCCGTGCGCCTCTAGGCTACGGGAAGCCAGTTGCTGTGGTGCCGCCTCTATAGGTTTCCCTTGTTCCTGTGTACAGTGGTACGGATGAAACCAAACCATGTACAAGTACTAATGTAATGCTTTTAAATGAGGACATCATTACTTCCTAGTAGGAGCTTTCGTTTTCAAGGAGATGTGAGAATGAAGGACATGAGATTTTGAAGAAAAGAAGCCCAACACCGGCGTTGCACCTTCATCAGAAAAAGAAGTTCGAAACACGTGCATTCCAGCTTCATGGTATAGGTAGATAAAGTGGTTATGCGCTAGCCCTAGAAAAGGAAAATTATTCTGCTGGGCATGTTTGCTCTTAAGCACTGTATGTTCCCCTGAAGGTTTCAACGATCTGAAGAATATGTTTAGAGATTTATTGCAGCATGCTTCTTCTAAAGATCATCTAAGTAGTTTTATTTCATTTAAAGAACTATCCAAACAAGCGTTTAGTATTTCAGAGCTACTTAACGAACATTACAAACCAATGAAAATCGGACACAGGAATGAAATGAAAACTAGCAGAGAGATCATGAAAATTCTAATTGCTGCCACATATCTTTTCTGTAATCAGAGCTACCATTCAGAGGTCATGATGAACACAGAAGATCCCTCAATCCCAGAAATTTCAGAGTTATTTTTAAACTTGGTCTAAACAGAAAAGAAGATTTGAAAGCACACTGGAAGAAAATGGGCTATTTCCGCGATTTTTAGAAAACTATACAGAATGAACTGGTTGAATGTATAAATGAGTCTGTCTGTGAATAGATGCATTCAGGTTTGGATAGAAGCTCATTTTATGCTTGCATTGTAGACGAACAACAGGAGTTCTGGGCAAGTCACAATGTTCTGATTTTGTGAGGCTGATGGACTGTAACGTGACATTCAGGATCATTTTCTTTGTTTTCGTGCTGTTGAGATCTGCTGCTGCTTGATCCGCTGAGCTGAGTGGCGTTTTTCAGAATTATGATATAAAGAACAAACTGGTGGCCCAAACCTATAATGATGCTTGTGTTCTGGGAGCAGAATTAAATGACCTTCAAGGTAAGGTCCATGAAATTGCCTCTCAAGCTCTTTTTACTCTCTGTTATGCACTCTTTTAAATTTAGTTTTATAACAGAGCTGTTCTTACATAAAACCAGTATCTTCTTTGCGCTCCAGGGTATTCCTGCTTTTCTCACAGGTCTTCCAAACGCACAGCCATTGTGGACAGTACTGTTGGAAAATACATTTCTTCCAATAGTGAACTGAAATGGAACTGTAACGCCAGACTAATATCTGCCATTCTGGAAAACTGTCCGGAGCTAGTTGAGGTTTTAAATGGAATAATTTGCAGTCCAGACTCTAGTGCAACGATTACGAGAGAAGCCTGTGCTTTCAGAAATAGCCTCCTAGAGTTTGTTTTTCTTAATTTCTGTTTTAGAAAGCATATTTTTAAATACTACTTTTCAACATTATTCAGAAAAAAATTAAGCACAGTTTTGCAATAGTGCTGTCTCAGAATGCATAGGTCACACGAAAAACTTCAGAAATGAAGCTAAATTAATTTACCTCTTCAAATTCCATGAGATGCTCAACTAATTCTAACCTAAAGCTTCCGAGAACAGAGCTGAACTGATGGGTGAATACGTTGGCAATTCATTGATGTCAAAATACAAACAGGTGCTCTTCGACGCACTGGATAATACTGTAACACGAGTAGAAACAATGTTATCACATGGTGATAAACCGCTCCTACTTAAATTAGGTGACACTGCTCAGTTCGACAATAATGCTCAGCATGTCCCTGTAGACTGAATGCGTGGATTCATTAATTACGTCTACAGGGTAATGTGTGCGTGGTCCTTACGTCGCTCGCAGTTGCGTGTAAAACTGGAGACTGTATTGTCCTGCCAGCACAAATAAACATTTTACTCTGTCAGTTTGAGAGACGTAATAAAAGAATGATTGAGAATGAAATGGACTAAATTCTTCCAGAAGCTTTCAAGTTTTTTTGTCTAATTGCTACTATCCTTTCAACAAGTGCTTCAGTTGACAGGAGTTTTTCTTGTCTTAAACGTGTAAAAACGTATTTGAGCAACAGCCCGGTCCAGGATTGCTAATTAGTTCTTGCTTGTACCTCATCTGAAAAACCGGTACTGCGAATAGTTGAAAGCTCAGACACATGGATTGGCGATGTCATCGAAAGATTCGCGAAGTAGAAGGATCGTCGAGTTAACTTGTTTTACACATAACAACGCTCAGAAGCCGAATCTACCAGTTCGTCTGTACATAAAGCTGAGTGTCATTATTATTATTTCTTTCTTTTCTCAGACGTTATGTCTGGTCAAAAATGGAAAGTGACGCGGACCTTGATCAAGCGTGACTTCCTTTTAACTGTACGGTATATATTATATTGCATTTAGGAACTTTCGGGTGATTGAACATGTATCAATAATTACGGATTTCTGTAGTTGTATATATAAGTTTGGATGTAGCTGTATTGCATTCATGTACTGGTGGATATTGTGTGGTATGACTCTTGTAGTTGATAGTATAATTGGTATAATGTCAACTTTATCCTGATGCCACATGTCCTTGACTTCCTCAGCCAGTTGGATGTATTTTTCAATTTTTTCTCCTGTTTTCTTTTGTATATTTGTTGTATTAGGTATGGATATTTCGATTAGTTGTGTTAATTTCTTCTTTTTATTGGTGAGTATGATGTCAGGTTTGTTATGTGGTGTTGTTTTATCTGTTATAATGGTTCTGTTCCAGTATAATTTGTATTCATCGTTCTCCAGTACATTTTGTGGTGCATACTTGTATGTGGGAATGTGTTGTTTTATAAGCTTATGTTGTAAGGCAAGCTGTTGATGTATTATTTTTGCTACATTGTCATGTCTTCTGGGGTATTCTGTATTTGCTAGTATTGTACATCCGCTTGCGATGTGATCTACTGTTTCTATTTGTTGTTTGCAAAGTCTGCATTTATCTGTTATGGTATTGGGATCTTTAATAATATGCTTGCTGTAATATCTGGTGTTTATTGTTTGATCCTGTATTGCAATAATGAATCCTTCCGTCTCACTGTATATATTGCCTTTTCTTAGCCATGTGTTGGATGCGTCTTGATCGATGTGTGGCTGTGTTAGATGATACGGGTGCTTGCCATGTAGTGTTTTCTTTTTCCAATTTACTTTCTTCGTATCTGTTGATGTTATGTGATCTAAAGGGTTGTAGAAGTGGTTATGAAATTGCAGTGGTGTAGCCGATGTATTTATATGAGTGATTGCTTTGTGTATTTTGCTAGTTTCTGCTCGTTCTAGAAAGAATTTTCTTAAATTGTCTACCTGTCCATAATGTAGGTTTTTTATGTCGATAAATCCCCTTCCTCCTTCCTTTCTGCTTAATGTGAATCTTTCAGTTTCTGAATGTATGTGATGTATTCTATATTTGTGGCATTGTGATCGTGTAAGTGTATTGAGTGCTTCTAGGTCTGTGTTACTCCATTTCACTACTCCAAATGAGTAGGTCAATATTGGTATAGCATAAGTATTCATAGTTTTTGTCTTGTTTCTTGCTGTCAATTCTGTTTTCAGTATTTTTGTTAGTCTTTGTCTGTGTTTTTCTTTTAGTTCTTCTTTAATATTTGTATTATCTATTCCTATTTTTTGTCTGTATCCTAGATATTTATAGGCATCTGTTTTTTCCATCGCTTCTATGCAGTCGCTGTGGTTATCCAATATGTAATCTTCTTGTTTAGTGTGTTTTCCCTTGACCATGCTATTTTTCTTACATTTGTCTGTTCCAAAAGCCATATTTATATCATTGCTGAATACTTCTGTTATCTTTAGTAATTGGTTGAGTTGTTGATTTGTTGCTGCCAGTAGTTTTAGATCATCCATGTACAGCAGATGTGTGATTTTGTGTGGGTATGTTCCAGTAATATTGTATCCATGATTTGTATTATTTAGCATGTTGGATAGTGGGTTCAGAGCAAGGCAGAACCAGAAAGGACTTAATGAGTCTCCTTGGTATATTCCACGCTTAATCTGTATTGGCTGTGATGTGATATTATTTGAATTTGTTTGGATATTAAGTGTGGTTTTCCAATTTTTCATTACTATGTTTAGGAACTGTATCAATTTGGGATCTACTTTGTATATTTCCAATATTTGTAGTAACCATGAGTGGGGTACACTATCAAAAGCTTTTTGGTAATCAATGTATGCATAGTGTAGCGACCTTTGTTTAGTTTTAGCTTGATATGTCACCTCTGCTTCTATTATTAGTTGCTCTTTACATCCTCGTGCTCCTTTGCAACAGACTTTTTGTTCTTCATTTATAATTTTGTTCTGTGTTGTATGTGTCATTAATTTCTGTGTAATGACTGAAGTTAATATTTTGTATATTGTTGGTAGGCATGTTATGGGGCGATATTTAGCTGGGTTTGCTGTGTCTGCTTGATCTTTAGGTTTCAGATAAGTTATTCCATGTGTAAGTGTATCAGGGAATGTGTATGGGTCTGCAATGTAACTGTTAAATAATTTAGTTAGATGTGAATGTGTTGAGGTGAATTTCTTTAGCCAGAAAATTGCTATTTTATCTTTTCCAGGGGCTTTCCAATTGTGAGTAGAATTAATTGCTTGGGTGACTTCATGTTGCAAAATTATCACTTCAGGCATTTGTGGTATCATCTTTTAGGTATCTGTTTCTGCTTGTATCCACCGTGCATGCCCGTTATGTTGTACCGGGTTTGACCATATGTTGCTCCAGAAGTGTTCCATGTCTGTTATGTTTGGTGGATTGTCTATTTTAATGTGTGTGTTATCTGTTGTCTGGTAAAATTTCTTTTGGTTTGTGTTGAATGTTTGGTTTTGTTTCCTTCTATTTTCACTTTTTTTGTATCCTATAAGTCGTTTGGCCAATGCTTGTAATTTTTGCTTCTTTTCATCTAATCGCTCTATCACTTCTTGTTGTGAGATTTTACCTAACCTTTTTCGTTTTTTTTTCTGACATTTCATTTCTTATAAATTGTGTTAGCTGTCCGATGTCTTTTCTCAGTTTTTCTATTCTGATCTGTAGCCTGTGTTGCCATGCTGGTTTTGTGGGTTTCTTCTGTGTGTTGGTTGGTTCTGATCTCTGCCTAGTGTGTATATTTAGTGTAGTGAGTGCTCCTATATAAACCAGTAGTTGTAACTCTTCCATAGTTGTGTTTTCATTTATTTTGTTGTGTATTATTGTGTTGATAGTTTTTATTGTTGTTTCGACTTCTGGGTTATTTGGCGGTCTATGCAAGAATGGTCTAATATCTGTATTTGTGTCTTTGTATTCTATATATGTCAGCTGAAATTTTTCTTCTATATCTAACATGTGTGTCACTTCGTGTTCTATTTGTGCTTGTTCTGGTGGCTGTCTTAAGATTTCGTTTTCCTCTGATTGTTTAATTGATGCGTGTTGTTCTTTGTTTGTTTGCTCTGGGATGTTTGAGTCCATTACTGTATTTTCTTCTTCTTCTGATTGCACATTATTTTGTTCCAGTATTTTTTGTACTTGTTGTTTGATGTTTTCTAATTCTGACTGGGGTATCCTGTTATTTTTGATTATTACACGGATCTGATCAGCTAGTCGTTGTTCTGTTAAAATTTTTAATTCTGGGTATCTGGTAATAAATGTTGTGTATACTTGTGATCTGTATCCAGTTGTGTTAGTTCCTAGGTTTGTTGCTTGGTAATAACAGAACATGAGGTGTCGATTAACTTCATCTGACCATCTCATCCTCTGTCTCTGTTTTCCTTCTAGGGTGGTTGCAGGAAGCATATCCTGCAAAACACCTCTATTTGGATTTGAATCATTTTCCAGTTGGCTAGCAGTGTCGTTACCATTGTGGGCGGGCATAGGGTTCAAGCGTCGTCTCCGACCATGACGGCGCTTGTCCGAGGCTTCTTTAGTTCTGTCCTGAACCAACTAATCACACTAAAAGGGGGGTTAGCCCTATTAGTGGTTTGTTCTTTTCGTCCCCTTTTACGACTGGCAGAACATACCGGAGGCCTATTCTTTTCCCGGGCCTCCACGGGAATTATTATTATTATTATTATTATTATCGGTAGTAGTAGTAGTAGTAGTAGTAGTAGTAGTAGTAGTAGCCGTAGTCGTTGTCGTCGTCCTGTTAGGAGTAACACTAATAGTGGTGGTGGTGGTCGTTAGGAAAGCTAGTTATG
This sequence comes from Schistocerca nitens, assembly GCF_023898315.1. NCBI lineage: Eukaryota > Metazoa > Arthropoda > Insecta > Orthoptera > Acrididae > Schistocerca > Schistocerca nitens. The sequence continues at coordinate 662,518,238 of NC_064618.1, forward strand.
CGTACGTTAAAAGGGAAAGCATGGAGGTTTTCCAATATGTTTCCTGGCCTCTCCAGAATTTAGGCCCATGATCCGCCACTGGTGGCGAGATACCCTCTCTACGTGCTTGCGGCGTGGGTCGTGCGTGAAAGTGCGTATGCAGCGGAACAGCTGAAGGGAGCTATCGATCTGCCACGTGGCCTGCGGACGGCAGCGCATTCAGCCTTCCGCGGCACTTCTACGTGGGAGGAACGCCCGCAGTTGGCAGTGACTAGAAGGACCTATACTCGCGCAGACTACCCCTCACGGATCACCTGTTGAATAACCACGGCCTGTTGTTATTCCTGTCGGCTGTCCACTTTCTATCTGGGGTCGGTCCACTAATCTGACTGCGACGAGCTTCAATTATAATTCTACTTATCTCGTTTTCGCTCTGTTTGCTAACCCTGCTAGAATGTACACTACTGGCCATTAAAATTGCTATACCACGAGGATGATGTGCTATAGACACGAAATTTAACCGACAGGAAGAAGATGCTGTGAAATGCAAATGATTAGCTTTTCAGAGCATTCAAACAAGGTTGGCGCCGGTGGCGACACCTACAACGTGCTGACATGAGGAAAGTTTCCACCCGATTTCTCATACATGCCTGGTGCAACGTTGTTGTGGTGCCTCGTGTAGGGAGGAGAAATACGTACCATCACGTTTCCGACATTGATAAAGGTCGGATGGTAGCTTATCACGATTGCGGTTTATCGTATCGCGACATTGCTGCTCGCGTTGGTCGAGATCCAATGACTGTTAGCAGAATATGAAATCGGTGGGTTCAGGAGGGTAATACGGAACGCCGTGGTGGATCCCAACGGCCTCGTATCACTAACAGTCGATATGAGAGGCATCTTATCCGCGTTGCTGTAACGGATCGTGCAGCCACGTCTCGATCCCTGAGTCAAGAGATGGAGACGTTTGCAAGACAAGAACCATCTGCACGAACAGTTCGACGACGTTTGCAGCACCATGGACTATCAGCTCGGAGACCATGGCTGCGGTTATCCTTGACGCTGCATCACAGACAGGAGCGCCTGCGATGGTGTACTCAACGACGAACCTGGGTGCACGAATGGCAAAACGTCATTTTTTCGGATGAATCTAGGTTCTGTTTACAGCATCATGATGGTCGCATCCGTGTTTGGCGACATCGCGGTGAACGCACATTCGAAGCGTGTATTCATCATCGCCATACTGGCGTATCACTCAGCGTGATGGTATGGGGTGCCATTGGTTACACGTCTCGGCCACCTCTTGTTTGCATTGACGGCGCTTTGAACAGTGGACGTTACATTTCAGATGTGTTACGACCCGTGGCTCTACCCTTCATTCGATCCCTGCGAAACCCTACATTTCAGCAGAATAATGCACGACCGCGTGTTGCAGGTCATGTACGGGCCTTTTTGGGTACAGAAAATGTCCGACTGCTGCCCTGGCCAGCACATTCTCCAGATCTCTCACCAATTGAAAACGTCTGGTCAATGGTGACCGAGCAACTGGCTCGTCACAATACGCCATTTACTACCCTTGATGAACTGTGGTGTCGTGTTGAAGCTGCATGGGCAGCTGTACCTGTACACGCCAGCCAAGCTGTGTTTGACTCAATGGCCAGGCATATCAAGGCCGTTATTATGGCCAGAGGTGGTTGTTCTGGGTACTGATTTCTCAGGATCGATGCACCCAAATTGCGTGAAATTGTAATAACATGTCAGTTCTAGTATAATATATTTGTCCAATGAATACTCGTTTATCATCTGCATTTCTTCTTGGTGTAGCAATTTTAATGGTCAGTAGTGTATTATGTGAGAGCCTTTGCTGCCAGTGAAGTGCAGGAATGCAAAGCGAAGGGTGCGTCTTAAATGTATCCGATGTGGCCAAAAGTCTTTGAACAAGACTCTGGAAACATGTCTCTGGACTCCCAAAGGGTGTACATTTTAAAACAATTATTACGTGTTCTCAGTTTTAGTTTTTAGTTTTACTTACTTTTATACTCCATGAATCAATTGCGCGATAAATCATAGTGATGTGGAGCGAATAATTTTTCATTTTACATTTCCCTCGCAAATTAATTCGTAAATATGGCTACATAAGGTTTTCTAGTAAAAAAATACACATATGTGAGTTAGTTATTCCCAACCACTACTTTTTACACATTACAATAACAGAAATTCTTCTACGGAATAGAAGGAGTTGTTAAGGAGAAACTTTTTCAGTTTCTTTTCAAATTTTACAAGCTGTCTGTCAGACATTTTATATTGGGTTGGAGCATAAGTTCGTAGCGTTTTTCCTTAAGCTTAATAAACACCATGGACACACATAACAGGGACTTTAGTAATCAATAATATATTTCCTTCACTTTTTACAACAGTTTGCCAGCGCTGAAGTAACTTTTCGATTTCGCGACAGTAGAAATCACGTGGTTTTGAGGAGAAGAACTCGTCGGGTAATGTTCGGATTCCATTTTGATCTGGAAAGGAGGTTCCTTGAAGGTTATTCGATAGCGTGCGGAAAAAGTGGAAATCTGAGGGTGCAATATCAGGTGAATAAGGTGTGTGGGCAAAGACTTTCCAACCCAACAAATGGTTGAAATGGCTCTGAGCACTATGGGATATAACATCTGAAGTCATCAGTCCCGTAGAACTTAGAACTACTTCAACCTAACTAACCTAAGCACATCACATACATCCATGCCCAAGGCAGGATTCGAACCTGCAACCGTAGCGGTCGCGCGGCTCCAGAATGAAACGCCTAGAACCGCTCGCCCGCTCGGGCTGGCTCCAACCCAACACCTGTATGATGTTTTTAGTCAGTTTAGCAGAATGCGGGTGGGCGTTACCGTGCAGAAGCGTCACTTCACTTTGTCTTCTTGGTCGTTGTTCTTGGACAGCGTCTCCCATACTTCGCAGTTGTTGACAATAAACGTCAGCAATGATCATTACATCTTGGGGAAGTAATTCGTGGTAAACACATTGTCACTATTCCACCAGATGCATAACATTACCTTTTGTGGGTGTACGCAGGTCATTGTACGGGGAAACGCTGCTTTGTTTGGGCTCAATTATTCCTTTTATTTCACAATATTTATCGTCACCAGTACCGATACGGGTTGCTCACGAGCCAATTGATGACGAGCTAGCAGGTTTTTTCTGGTTTAAGCTTATAGCGTGCGCTACGCATACTTCCCATTCTTCAACCTTCCACACTGCATGTAAATGTTGCACGATGGCGGAATGATCCCAGTTCATCATATTTACAAGTTCCCGGTACTCTGACCTGGACCATTGTGGATTACTGCGTTTAAACGGTCTTCATAAAACCCCGAAGGTCTTCCTGAAGGCGGAGAGACACTAATGTCAAAAGACGAGAAAACCATTATCTTGCCGTGATCCGTCCAGTGGCATTGTCCCCATACAAGACGCAAATGTTTCCGGTTGCCTGCGCTGCTGTCGCACCTGTATTGAACTCAAACAGAAGAATATGTAAGAAATGTTCATATTTCTCCACTTGACGCAGCTTCACTCACTATCTCCAAACGACAAGATAACGGTGTTTAAACTCAAATAGCAATAGTGAACTAAAAATAAAAACTGACAATCGATAAATAAACCCATAGCAAGCGAAATACCAACATGAAAAACATAAGCCCTACGAACTTGTGCACCAGTCTAATATAACTGGATAAGTTATCAACAATTTTAGTCACAACATTGTACAGCCCTTTTTGTGCTGAAGACAACCTTAATGTGGAGTAATCAATGTCATTTTTCCTTCTGGTATTGTAATTGTGTGTATCATGGTACCTTTTTAACTCTCGTTGCGAGAGTGAGACAGAAATTCGATTATGGCATTCTTGTGGAGGTATTTTTTGGATGTTTTTTAATTTTGATGTTAGTCCTCTCAATTTTTGTTATTAATTTTCGTCACTATAGATTCCTTTGTTTAAAGGAGCGGGCGATGCAGTGGAGGGATAGCTGTGCTCAGGGATAATTGGCAGTTGGGACCAAGTAGGCAATGGGAATCCAACAGATAAGTAAAGTACCCTCGGCACTCGCTTATGAGAGTGATCTAAGTTTTTGGAGGAACGTATAGTTTGTGGGGCAATATAAAATGGTGCAAGTCACGACAATATGCTGTTTTAGTGCTGGAATCGAGTCTTTAAAAGCACCCAGCAAGGTCACTTAGTTCGTTGGAACAACCAAACGCAATGTACGTGTCGTCTGTTTAATGGTCAACGCAACGTACCCAGTAGGTGCCATGTTGGGGGGAGTTCTTTTATTGAGAGCTTACAGAGTATGAGGAATAGTAAGAGTTTCTAATTAGATTGTATATTTGATTGCAAATAAAATGTAACCAACAAATTAGTAATATGTAGTTGCTGCAGATACGTTTTACTTTAAATACCGTTCTGCAACACCTGGAAAACGTGAAGCAGAATCATCTGATGATTTACTCCCAGTTGCTTACTGTCACCAGCAGATACTGCACTGGTAAAAACATTAAAGGTTAATCTATGTACCAAGCATGGCGTACGACGCAGCAGACCCTTAAATTAATTATTTTCCACATTTACGATGATTGTCAAATGCCAAAATACTGTCTCCAAATCTGAAAAATTGATCAACAACGAAAAAAGTGCGATGTTTTCGTGAAATTGCTATCAGAAACATGATATCGAACTCTAAAGAAAGTACTCCAATGCTGTTTTAATGTCTAAACACATGTGGCCTGCTAAACAGGCAGATAAACTTCATTATGGAATATGAGAACGAGTAAAAAACATACTTTCCCTAAATAGTCAAAAACCAACGTTTGCTTTTGCAATTTAGTATGTGCATGAGTATGAAACATACCTTCATAAAGAGTTAAAAATCAAGATTTGTCTATCCAATATATCAGCAAATTAATAATTTAGAGTTGTCAAAGATGAATTTATTTTAAGCACTATTCCGCAAAACTTAAAAAACGGGAAATAAAATAAGCTACTGGTTATGATCCTGTTTGTTTTCACAAACAGATAGCAACATCCAAAGTTCGATTTATGACTCACACTTAGTGTAAGACACAACACAACCTTGAATTAATTAATTTTGTCAAGTGTCACAACATTATAAACTGTCTGTAAAATAGATCTGCAACACAAAAAAGTGAAATGTCTAGTGAACGTCACGGATCACCAAGTTATTTTCTACATTTGCACATATTCGTCCAACTGGTGGTGTAACATGAGTGTGAACTGTAAAGTATGCGACAGAAGAGGTAGGAGCGAAGACAATATATCACTAGGAAAATATATGTTACTGTTACAAATGGCTGGGACCGAGTTGAGATTAAGCACAAAACGTTGTACCTTTAGTTTATCGCTCACAAGACTTGTTTTACCTCATCTATTATGCTTTTCAAATGCCACAATATTCTAAAAGTCCGTAAAAAATGCGTCCGCAATGCAAGAAAGGGTAATATTTACGTTACTTCAATGTTTAAATGCGTGAAGTATATTCAGATTGATGATGTGTATTGTCATCACCTAATTCTTCCATCACCGATTTAGGATGTCACGAAGATAATGCATCAACAGAAAAAGTAAAAACGGTGCAAACTGTTAACGAATGCTTAACAAACTGCTACAATCTGGACCATGGCTCCCTAAAAAGCTGTAATCAACTACATCAACATGTAATAAAATATCGCCAAAGGCTATACGACTTTGTGAAGAAAGCAGTTTTTAACACTTCCATTATAGGAAGGAAGAAGGTGTTTTACTGCGATGTATCACCTGAACTGCGGAACGACAAGCTTTGTTTACACACATTCTGTGACAGAGATTGACACATCCAAAGACAATTATAGAGTCAATATATCAAAAATAAAAAGTTTGTTAAAATTATTTATCATCTATTTGTATACGTGACGATTCACATACTTTGCAAGCATAGTAAGCTTTAAATTAACTATTCCGGAAAATAAACTGTAGGCATCACTTATTAAAATGCACGCAACTTGCATACTGGAACTACTGATAAAAACTTTCAGGTTATGATGAAAGTTCGATAGGCATACCACACTTACAAACTCTATGGATATTCAAACTAAATATTTGCACATAAGAATTTTCTGTATAACTTACTAAAATAGACGCAACACGCATGCGTATTACAATACGCAAGATCTCTGCGAAAATTTGAGCAAAATAAATTTGTATTATATACAAGATTTCTCACGCTCTGGGAGCACAATATTCCAGCATCTAAATTGTCTGTATTAGTTATTAAAATAGACGCAGATCACCTATTGGCACTACTTAAATACATTACCGGTCAGTAGACGGCCGTAAGAGGGGGGGGGGGGTTCAATGAGTAATGCAACATTTTTTTTGTCGGCCAATTTAGGCTGAAAAAATACGGAATTTGCTGTGGGACATGACGGAATACTCCCGCTTCATCCTCTGTAGGTTTATGAAGTTCTGTTAGGTTGTGGTGCTTTAACCCTTTCAGGCCTTCTGGCTAAAATTGTGTTCATTAATATTTAGTGTGTCTCGGTTGAAACAGACATATTTTTCCTGAATGGAAGCCTCATGTACACATCTGTTAATGTTTAGTCTTTTCATCATGCACGAGTGCTCTTACCTGTTGGGCATTACAGTAAAAATATCAACAAGTGAAGGTGACCGCCAGAATTCCCGAAGTTATTGGTTAGTTGAACTCCACTGTATAACTGAATATTATTATTGTTGTTTTCCATGGTAATCATTGAAGTATCAGCTTATTTATTACAACAGTGAATGTTTCCAAATTATTTATTTTAGTCCATAAAAAGAAGCCAAATGTTCAAAGTATGTATTGCAAATGGGCATATATATTTCTATAAATTATGCACCATAAATCATTAAAAGATCACCTAAGAGCATTAGAGCATAAAGAAAAATTTTGCCTTCCTCCAGAAAAAAAAAAAAAAAATCAGGTCTGAAAGGGATACGTAACCCTCAAAATGGCGTCTGTAACGGAGGTGTGCTCTAAGCAGAGAGCTGTCACTGAGTTTCCTTCGGCGGAAAACCAGAGCATCATAGATATTCATAGCGCTTGCGGAACGTCTACGGAGAACAAAAGCACGACGAGTCGCTGGACGAGGTGTCGTCATCATCGCATCAAGGTCGCGCAAACCTGTTAGATCTCCTACGTGCCTGTCGGCCGCACACAGCTGTGACTCCTGCATGTTGGAACGTGCGGACACTGTCGTTCGAGGTGATCGATGGAACACGAACACCTAGCAGAACAACTGTTAGTAGTGGTGACGTAGTCGTCCTGCCGGTGTGGTACTCAAAAGTGTGTGTCCGCTGGGTTCATCGCCGCCTAACAGAAGACCAAAAAGAGCAACAGGGGACTGAGACCTGGTGGCCAAGGATGGCAGGATTCGGTTACGATTGTGAACGGGGCCGTAATCAGTTACCATTGGTTGGCTTTTCTTTTAATCACACACAATTTATTTAAAATCAACAACAAATTAAAATAATGGCAATAATTTAAGAATTGTTTCACGGCTGAAGGCTTTAATGGCAATAAATTAAGAATTGTTTAACTTGTTGCAACTTACAAACTACAGTTATTAAAATATTGAAAACAAATCACCAAAGTCTTAAAGGTTAACTGCCACATTGGAATTTTAAGACAAGTAGCGACAGTCACGGCTTAAGGCCTTTAACTCCAAGAACGGCAGTTACTTAAAAAATTTAACAAACATACTGTCAAACAGCAAGGCAATAGCAAAAGTTATTTTAAAAGAAAGGCAACTGATCACCAAGCAGGTGAGACAAAATGATAGTAAACTTGGTAGCACAACCGTTTAAACATGCTGTAACGCCAAGAAAGGCAATTATATTGAAAAATTTAGAAATATACAATAAAACAGCAAATATGATAACGAAGTTAATTCAAAAGGACAAGCAACTGATCACCAAACAGGTGAGACAAATGATGGTAACTTGGTAATACAATAATAAAATAATAACACAATAATAAAACACACGGGCTAGTCACAGACTGTGCTCGAGGAATCGACCTCTGAGTAGGTCAGGCCAAAACACTTTCACGAGCGATGAGAAAGGCAGCCAATAGTTGCATTCACTTCACAATATGGTAACTCAGACTAGTGGCAGTCTAATCAATGACTAATGATAATCTGCTGAAGCTACCTAATGTCCGACAACCAATGCAACGATGGAACACCTCGCCAAATCCGGAACCGGTGGTCAGCACTACGTCCTCAGAATGCTGTGTTCAGAGCGTCCGAAAGGAGAATGGAACCACTACTACCAAAGTAGAAGAAACATCAACCGAGCTACAAATCAAGGAAACTGTTAAAACCACACGACTTACAGACAGCAGCGGCAAGGCGAGGAAACGCACACTGCCATTACATACTCTACCCTCCAGGGCAGGTCACTGGGGCGCTAGCGGCCACCAGGCAGGAAAAATACCGCTGGTTGAACTTAACAAATAGTAACACACACAATGCAGCAATTAGTAATAAGAATTCGAGGAAAGCTAATTAGCCGGCCGAAGTGGCCGTGCGGTTAAAGGCGCTGCAGTCTGGAACCGCAAGACCGCTACGGTCGCAGGTTCGAATCCTGCCTCGGGCATGGATGTTTGTGATGTCCTTAGGTTAGTTAGGTTTAACTAGTTCTAAGTTCTAGGGGACTAATGACCTCAGCAGTTAAGTCCCATAGTGCTCAGAGCCATTTTTGAAAGCTAATTAGATCCGCCTTCCCCCAAGCACTCAACTCGCTGCTCTTCGTCTCGGCGACACAGCGAGCAGCAACACGAACCCAAGTCACTGGCGAATCGCGAGATCTCACAATGGTGGAGGTTTCACTGCAAGGATTAAAATCCACTCAACTTAAAGCTTGTTGTATCCAGTTGACGACTAGGTCGTGTACCCTCGCGACCACAACCCTTCCAACCGGCTGTACATGCGTACCGCCAGCGGTCCCGGCATGTTTCGCGCTGCCCTCTTGGCTCCTCCAGAGTCGCCAACCGAACTGCCCACCCACACGACCCGGAAGAACAACGTCACCCCAAAGATAGGGCCACAGTTACTACATATCGATAACGCTGCTGCTGCCACTAGCGGACTGGCAATGCTTGCAAAACCAAGTGGCGCCAGTCAACACAATAAGAATACAACAACGGCAACCAAGTCAACTAAACGATACAGTCTGGCCTCCAACAGAGGACGGAAGCCTACAACAGCACCAACGCGAGCCGCACCACGGCTCGAAGATCATCTGTGCAGAACAGCTTGTGCCTCACGAGACTGATTGTCACAGTTTTATGACGAACATCGTCACAGGCGATGAAATGTGGCTTCACCACTTCGAACCGGCAACTCAGAGAGGTGGCGCAATGGTTAGCACACTGGACTCGCTTTCGGGAGGACGACGGTTCAAACCCACCTCCAGCCATCCTGATGTAGGTTTTCTGTGATTTTCTTTAATCGCTTGAGGTAAATGCCGGGATGGTTACTGTGAAAGGGCACGGCCGACTTTCTTCCTTAATCCGATGGGACTGATGACCTCGCATTTTGGTCCCCTTCTCCGAATCAACCAACCAACCAAAATAGTAATTCATGGAGTGGTGTCACACCGCTTGTCCACCGAAGAAAACGTTCAAAGCCGCACCTGCAGCCACGAACCCCCTGGAGACGGTCTGCAACTCGGAAGGGGTTATTCTGTTTGATATATGAACTATGATCTCTGTAGTGTATCCAGCTATCTTCAGGAAATTGAAGAAACGAATTCAACGTGTTCGTCTCCACAAAAATGCAAACTTCTCCTTCTTTATGACAGCGCAAGATCTCACACAATTCTGCGCATACGAGAGCAGCTCACAAAATTTCATTGGGTTTTAGTTTTAATTCACCGTACAGTCCGAATTTCGCACCTTCCATCTGTTTGAACAACTAAGGGAAGCACTCCGAGGGAAGCAGTAAGTGGATGTGGAGGAGTCATTAATTCAGCAAGACTTTGGCTCCGATTTCGACCAGTAGGGTAGTACCATGCGGGCATACAGGCCTTTCCATTATGGTGGCATAAGGCCGTCAAATTGAATGTAGATTATGTTGAGGAACAGAGCTTTGTACCGAAAAGAGTGAGGATTAATATGGTATATTGGAAGCCTGAATAAAGCCAACATGCTTTTAGAAAAATAATGTTTTGCATTACTTATTGAACGCCTGTTGTAGTTCAATCTAAGCACAACGCATTAAATTAATCTAAATTCGTAAGAACTGGTCACATGAGAGACTACTGTAGATCTTCCCTACCGCTTAAAAAACACCAGTATTACTCTCAAATCTAAAATCACTGGAATGTTTACACCCTTTTACGCACATAAATTGTCTGTATACTGTATTTTAAGTTTGCTTACTGAAATAATTAAATTCATCTAAAGCGCTGTGGCAGATCTAGCATACAGTTTCTAAAGATGCAGAATTAAAATCCTCTGGCTGACTTCCACCAGGTGCTATAATACTATTTTAGACATCACAACACATAACGCCTACCATCATTCAAAAAAGCTGAAAAACAGGAACAGCTTGTGAGTGTGCGTTCAGTTGTCGTGAGCTATTCATGTGAAGAAAGGTAACTGCGTTCTAAACGATTATTAAGTACTGAATGTTTGCTGTTCTTTCATGAGAAGTTCTCTCTCTCTTTTTTAAAAAAATAATACGTAATGAACTATGATCAATTGCTTGAGTTGTATTTTATCATACGTGGTATATTACTGTGGTTGTATCTGCACAATCCATTTGAAGGTTCATATGGCAGACGAATTGTGGAAACGTAGAAGGATTTTTCTACCACAAGATCGATTGATTAGCGGTTGGCCAAATGTTTTGATTCAATAATTTTGCAATGCGCAGAATCTCTTAAAATTACTTCACACATTTTTACTGACTTCCCTGTGATAGTTATTACGGAGACAGATTTAGTTAGCCCCAATATTAGTAAGCTAGTTAATGGTTATCAGATTTATTTATTATGCAAGTTTTTGCATTTGAGTATTGCGTTAGCAACCACCTCACCTAAAAAAGTAGATGAACAAGATGAGGCTTTATTAGTTGAATGATAGAGAATATTACTGTAGTTTTATTTATACGAAATATGTCTGTTCTGACCACGTCTATATTTATTGCGATTATCGTTTCTGAAACTTCTTCTCACACAACATAATTGAAAAACCAAATAAGTGCGGGCAGGACTAGCGCTCTGAGTATTAAGTACTTACTTAGTGATGTATAAAGATAATAATAACTTCGTTTGGCTCTGTGGTCTGGTGCAAGTCTTTCAACTTCGGCTACTTGAGTGTCCCTAACCTCTCCCAGTTATCCAACAGAGGAAAGGGTACCTGCAATACTTCGCTCAGTGTGTTTTTATTACAGACAACAGGTCCTCTGACCGAACACCCGAATGTACATTGGTGGCACCTCCAGACCACCAGGCCCATCTTCAACAGCATCATGACTGAGCTTGCTAGTATTAAAATATGTGACGTATTTGACTCTATCTTTTGAGTGCATTGACTTAGCTCAAATTTTTTTACACCGCCAAGTGGCAGTAGAGCTTAGTATTTGACAAATATTAGCTTCGAACACCTAAACGTTCCTGAGCCAAATAGGTCTTAACAGATGGTCTCACAGACAGACAACAACAAGTGGGAATAAAATATTTTTAATGTGATGTAGTTACGAATTTTGCATTACGTGTACTTCTAAAGTATTGCTTTTTATCCAGTTTCATGATTATGGGTCAACGGGATGTAGCAAACAGGTTTTGATGAGCGAGTTTGCGGGTATCGAAGTATGTGACATACATGGTCGTACCATATGAATGGGAACCGAGCGGGGTGGCGCAGTGGTTAGACACTGGACTCGCATTCGGGAGGACGACGGTTCAATCCCGCGTCCGGCCATCCTGATTTAGGTTTTCCGTGATTTCCCTAAATCACTCCAGGCAAATGCCGGGATGGTTCCTCTGAAAGGGCACGGCCGACTTCCTTCCCCATCCTTCCCTAATCCGATGAGACCGATGACCACGCTGTCTGGTCTCCTTCCCCAAACCAACCAACCATATGACTGGATTGACTTAGAAGCTTAAAGTTTTCAAAGTCACCGTAGACCTTAGTATGTGACATAAATTTCAGATGAATCTACCCGTACCTAAGAAAAAGGGGTCTTAACAGTCTGACAGACAGACAGATCGACAGACGGACAACAAAGTGATTTTATAAGGGTATGGAACCGTAAAAAGAGATCGATAGTATCCTATGTTCATCGTATTAATTATATCTCAGAGTTGTTTTCTTAGATTTCAGAATTTACTTTTACATATCATTGGCAGCCTGCGTTATACTCTGGTGTATTCCGCTACCAGGCATTGCACGACAGTGTGTTGCCATTATGAGACTCGTCGCCACTTGGGTGAGACCAGACTTGCTGCGATAGTTGCAATGCCTGCCAATGGCTGTCATTACGCGCAGAAGCAAAGTCTTCAGGTGCCTCTGAGCAATAGTGGACGTGCCTTATTTCAGGCAGAGCATCCCCAGGAAATTTCTGCCCTGGTGTTTCGTAAAATTTTGCTACGGTCCCGTCCACACTTCTAACTGACCAACTTTAGTTCTCCATCTCAGCAAACCAATTATCTGATATCACATATAATTGTTGTGACATATTATTTGCTTTCACCCCGCTAAAAGCATTGTAGCATAACCTTGAGTAACATCTAGTTCGACGACATTTGCAAACGTTCGTGCCCTGTAGAGTCGTCAATATCTCGGGGTTCTTCAGTTGTCTCTATTGTACTATTTTTCTTTATCGACAGATGGGAAGATGTACTGGGGCGCATCTGCTCCATCCAGCTTTTACAATAGCCTACAATAGCTGGAGAGGGTGCCTGCCTGTAGGCGATATTGACGAGAAGGTTCAAATGGCTCTGAGCACTATGGGACTCAACATCTTAGGTCATAAGTCCCCTAGAACTTAGAACTACTTAAACTTAACTAACCTAAGGACATTACACACACCCATGCCCGAGGCAGGATTCGAACCTGCGACCGTAGCAGTCCCGCGGTTCCGGACTGCAGCGCCAGAACCGCTAGACCACCGCGGCAGGCTTGACGAGAAGGAACGCTGTCTCCAGGCCAGGTGTCCTCTCAAACACACTACGACCTTAGCTGTTCTTATAGATTTTTAGTTGCTTATTTGAAACCACAGCAAATGTTATTAATATCTCAACCCTAACACAAGGGGAATCGTGGTACATTAGTGGTTGCAGCAGGCAGGAGCTCCAGCACGCTTTGCTGTTCAGGTGCGTGAGTTCCTTGATGAGCAGTTTTTCGAGGCCGTTGGATTCAGCGTGTTTCATCAACATGTCCAGCCCCATTGAAAACGCCACCACGAAGCCCGGATCTTACTACGACACCCAACTCATCAAGAGCAATAATCAACCCTTCACGGGCGTTACATCTGTATGAGAGAAATGAAGAACTGCGCGAAAGGATAGTCGAAACGTTTCGAAGCATAACATCTGGGATGCTTCGCCGGAACACAAGTAGTACATGGAAACGTATAACTCACTGCGTAAGGCACGATGGTTCACACACAGATCCAATGGATACGTACTTTTCACACGTAAGTGCTACAGTATATTGTCTTGGCCGAATGGTATGGGGAATTTCGAACATGCTATATAAGTGTTACTGAATTACTCTGAACGAGGTACAAATGTCTGGGAAAATGGAATATTACGGGGTGCACAGGCACACTTGTTGCTGCTGACGAAGCTAGTAAGTAACGACGACGACATGGTGACGTAAGTCCTGGTGGGCAGTAAACAGGTTGCGAAGTAAGATACAAGTTTCACGAAGCGATCTGAATAGACTGCCAGCATCGTATCGTCGAGCGTTTCTGAAGGACAGCCGGTTCGTTCCGGTTCTGGATGGTTTGCGCCACCGAATCACTGGCGATGACGCATGAGTGCACTCAGGTGAAATCTCCAGCGACTTTGTTGCACACCACTTCACTGTTTGTAACGAATAGACGAAGAAGGCATCATGCTAAGAGGAGGTAAAACGTATTCCTCCAGTATAAGTGTACAGTATAGCGGCGTCTTATTTAAGCACATTGAGCAAACAAAATTGTCACCCATACAGACATCACGCTAATACTGTGTAACTCCACCTACAAATCCGATAATGACTACAGTCCGGCGATGAAGAGGGTCTGTCTGTTTCATCAGGCACGCCATGTCCAGCTGAAGCCATTAATTTATAATTAGGTCGAGTAGAGCTACTAAATTGCAGGGATAGTGTCTGCTACCGTTTACTCGCTGTTCCAAGTAGTCCGAAACATTTTGTTTGGTTTTAAGTTCGGGTGGTTAAGAGAGGCAGTCGCCGTGAGTGTTCATCAAACCAGGAACATATGCGTGCAGTTCTGCTAACACTGCTGACGTCAGCCTGGAGGACGAGAGTGTCCACAGCACATTGATCTTGAAGATATAAAAGAAAGGGCGAGGCTTGATAGGCGTATCTTGTAATCACACCGGTCCTATCGACGGATGGTACCATACTAACAACGCGCCTCAGGACACCGACGTCCTGCAGGGCTGCGGCGAGTGGAGAGCAACACGGCTTCTCCGGCCGATGGGTCACGTGGACTCGCCAACGGACCGATTTAAAGGCCAGCTGTTGTTCCGTAGCTAACGCGCTACGTTCGACGGACGACTGGAAGCACTGGTGATGACTCAGGTGAAATCTCCAGCGACTTTGTTGCACACCAATTCACTGTTTGTAACGAATAGACGAAGAAGGCATAATGCTAAGAGTATGTGGGATCCGTACCATGTCGGGTTGACAGAGGAGATAGAGAAGATCCAAAGAATAGCGGCGCGTTTTGTCACTGGGTTTTTGGTAAGCGTGATAGCGTTAAGGAGATGTTTAGCAAACTCAAGTGGCAGACTCTGCAAGAGAGGCGCTCTGCATCGCGGTGTAGCTTGCTGTCCAGGTTTCGAGAGGGTACGTTTCTGGATGGGGTATCGAATATATTGCTTCCCCCTACTTATACCTCCCGAGGAGATCACGAATGTAAAATTAGAGAGATTCGAGCGCGCACGGTGGCTTTCCGGCAGTTGTTCTTCCCACGAACCATACGCGACTGGAACAGGAAAGGGAGGTAATGACAGTGGCACGTAAAGTGCCCTCCGCAACACACCGTTGGGTGGCTTGCGGAGTATGAATGTAGATGTAGATGTAGATGACTCTGCACTATTATATGTGGCCGGAGTAGACAGGATTCTTTCGACTGATTATGTTATTTCTTCACGACGGCTAGGTCCGCTAGGGATGTGAATGCAGCGACGTTCGCCTCCTTCGCCAGAGTTTGCTAATATTCCCGCCAAGTGACAGTTTCCAGCTTCGTCTGTGACCAGTTTTAACGACTGTTTCGTCTCCTCCAGCCAATGAGTAAGTAAAATGAAAAATTTTATACAATGTTTGTTTATTTATCATCTGCAGACTAAAAATAAAATAGAATTTAGCTGAAAATTCAAGACAGCTGAAATCAGTGCCGCCGCCATAAAATTATGTCTGACAACAGTGACGTAGCATGTGTGGCACCTGTTTTGTCTCTCCTCGCACTTAACACAGATTGCCACATACGTTCAGCCCAGACTGCTTCTCTTGACATAGTCGCTATTGACGTCATTGTTAGAATGTCAAACGAGCTAGGCGTCATAATTTCAGCTTGAATTAAGAGTCATATTTTTCACGTAAACTGAAGACGAATTTTCAGTATTGTTCAGCACATCACAACGGAATTAAGAGAACCACCCAGATGGCTAAAGCTACCAGCACGCAAGTCATATTTATAATGCAATGATTGAACTGAGTCAACACAACGATGAAAGAGAAAAAAACGCGAAAAAAGAACACCATCATATTACCAAAATGATAACGGAATGGAATGCTATACTCAAGCATATCAACCCATATAGTGTTGTCTACGGAGATACGAATCTGGAACAAGATTCTATGTAGACATCTTGTCTGAGAAGTGATCGATGTCTCCGTATTGAAGTTTTAATTAATTCATATTAATGAAAGATTTGTGAAAACAGGACAGACAGCCAAACAGAGAAAATGTTCGTCAACTGAATTGTTACACCATGCTTCAAGCAGTCTTTTGCCTTGTCACACTTGTTTTCACAGTGGTTGTTCACCAGTTTCATTCGAACTGCACCTACCTGATAGCCGGTGTGGCCACCTTTAGCACGGATACCAGAAGCGACGCGTCGTGCCATGGAAGCTATGAGGCATTGGTAGGTCGCTGGAGGGAGCTGGCGCTAAGTCTGCACACACAAGTCACATAATTCCCGAAAATTTCGGGGAAGGGGACGATGAGCTCTGACGCAACTTTCAATCACATCCCAGACGTGTTCGATCGGGTTCAGATCTGGCGAGTTGGGGGGCCAGCACATCAGTTGGAACTCGCCATTGTGTTCCTCGAACCCCTCCATAGCACTCCTTGCCTAGTGATATGGCGCATTATCTTGTTGCAAAATGCCACTGCCGTCGGGAAATATGTGTAAGTAGGCTGTTTAGGTTTTTATATTGGTGACGCCACGTAGCGCTCTGTATGAAAATTACTGACTGCGCTGTATGCAGTCTGTCGCTGGTTGGACTCATTGTTGCAATATTCGCTTGTGTAGTGTTGGGCAGTTGGATGTGAACAGAGCGTAGCGTTGGGCCGTTGGAGAAGAGCCGCCAGCAGTGTTCGATGTGGCGAGAGAGATGCCAGAGTTTTGAGATGTTAATATGAGCGGACCATCTGGACGTGTGTCCGTCAGAAAAAGGAAATTTTTCAAACTGGATGTAATGACTTTTGAACACTATTAAGGTAAATACATTGTTTGTTCTCTATCAAAATCTTTCATTTGTCAACTATGCCTATCAGTAGTTAGTGCCTTCAGTAGTTAGAATCTTTTATTTAGCTGGCAGTATTGGCGCTCGCTGTATTGCAGTAGTTCGAGTAACGAAGATTTTTGTGAGGTAGTGATTCATGAAAGGTATAGGTTATTTTTAGTCAGGGCTATTATTTTGTAGGGATTATTAAAAGTCAGAGTGCTTTGAGCAAAAATATTGTGTGTCAGTTTAGAAATGATCAGAATAAGTAAAGAGAAAACTGTCTGAGTACGTTCAGTTTTACTCAGCTGTTTCAGTATCAAATAACGCAGAAGTTTACCAGCAGAGTCTTTCTTTACATTCAAAGGGGAAGTTTCACATGATCGTCATGAAGGGGTGTACGTGTTCTGAGACCAATGCCATAGTGCCTTGCACGAACTCCACTGGACCCAAGGACGCCCATGTGAATGGAGCTTCCGCCAGTTTGTCTCCGTCCCGCAGTATAGGTGTCAACGAGTTGTTCCCCTGGAAGACAACGGATTAGCGCCCTACCATTGGCATAGTGATGAAGGTATCGGTATTCATCATAACACACAACGTTAGGAGTTTTTGGTGCACTGTGTGTCCAGACACACTTGTACTGTTGTTGTTTGTTGTTGTTGTTGTTGTGGTCTTCAGTCGTGAGACTGGTTTGATGCAGCTCTCCATGCTACCATATCCTGTGCAAGTTTCTTCATCTCCCACTACCTACTGCAACCTACATCCTTCTGAATCTGCTTAGTGTATTCATCTCTTGGTCTCCCTCTACGATTTTTTCCCTCCACGCTGCCCTCCAATGCTAAATTTGTGATCCCTTGATGCCTCAGAACATGTCCTACCAACTGGTCCCTTCTTCTCGTGAAGTTGTGCCACAAACTCCTGTTCTCCCCAATTCTATTCAATACCTCCTCATTAGTTACGTGATCTACCCATCTAATCTTCAGCATTCTTCTGTAGCACCACATTTCGAAAGCTTCTATTCTCTTCCAGTCCAAGCTAATTATCGTCCATGTTTCACT
This sequence comes from Schistocerca nitens, assembly GCF_023898315.1. Taxonomy (NCBI): domain Eukaryota; kingdom Metazoa; phylum Arthropoda; class Insecta; order Orthoptera; family Acrididae; genus Schistocerca; species Schistocerca nitens. The sequence goes on from NC_064618.1 coordinate 662,536,270, forward strand.
TCCATACATGGCTACACTCCATACAAATACTTTCAGAAATGACTTCCTGACACTTAAATCTATACTCGATGTTAACAAATTTCTCTTCTTCAGAAACCCTTTCCTTGTCATTGCCAGTCTACATTTTATATCTTCTCTACTTCGACCATCATCAGTTATTTTGCTCCCCAATTAGCAGAACTCTTTTACTACTTTCAGTGTTTCATTTTCTAATCTAATTCCCTCAGCGTCACCAGACTTAATTCGACTACATTCCATTACCCTCGTTTTGCTTTTGTTGATGTTCATCTTATATCATCCTTTCAAGACAATGGCCATTCCGTTCAACTGCTCTTCCAAGTACTTTGCTGTCTCTGACAGAATTACAATGTCATCGGCGAACCTCAAAGTTTTTATTTCATCTCCGTGGATTTTAATACCTACTTCGAATTTTTTTTTTCGTTTCCTTTACTGCTTGCTCAATATACAGATTGAATAACATCGGGGAGAGGCTACAACCCTGTCTAACTCCCTTCCCAACCACTGCTTCCCTTTCATGTCCCTCGATTCTTATAACCGCCATCTGGTTTCTGTATAAATTGTAAATAGCCTTTCGCTCCCTTATATTTTACCCCTGCCACCTTTAGAATTTGAAAGAGAGTATTCCAGTCAACATTGTCAAAAGCTTTCTCTAAGTTTACAAATGCTAGAAACGTAGGTTTGCTTTTCCTTAATCTTTCTTCTAAGATAAGTCGTAAAGTTAAGAATTGCCTCACGTGTTCCAATATTTCGACGGAATCCGAACTGATCTTCACCGATGTCGGCTTCTACCAGTTTTTCCATTCGTCTGTAAAGAATTCGTGTTAGTATTTTGCAGCTGTGACTTATTATACTGATAGTTCGGTAATTTTCACATCTGTCAACACCTGCTTTCTTTGGGATTGGAATTTTTATATTCTTCTTGAAGTCTGTGGGTACTTTCCCCTGTCTCATACATCTTCCTCACCAGATGGTAGAGTTTTGTCATGACTGGTTCTCCCAAGGCCGTCAGTGGTTCTAATGGAATGTTGTCTACTCCCGGGGCCTTGTTTCGGCTCAGGTCTTTCAGCGCTCTGTCAATGCAGTATCGTATCTCCCATTTCATCTTCATTCCCTTCCATTTCTATAATATTGTCCTCAAGTACATCGCCCTTGTAGAGACCCTCTATATACTCCTTCCATCTTTCTGCTTTCCCTTCTTTGGTTAGAACTGGGTTTCCATCTGAGCTCTTGATATTCATACAAGTGGTTCTCTTTTCTCCAAAGGTCTCTTTAATTTTCCTGTAGGCAGTATCTATCTTACCCCTAGTGAGATAAGCCTCTACATCCTTACATTTGTCCTCTAGCCATCCCTGCTTAGCCATTTTGCACTGCCTGTCGATCTCATTTTCGAGACGTTTGTATTAATTTTTGCCTGCTTCATTTACTGCATTTTTATATTTTCTCCTTTCATCAATTAAATTCAATATTTCTTCTGTTACCCAAGGATTTCTACTAGCCCTCGTCTTTTTACCTACTTGATCCTCTGCTGCCTTCACTACTTCATTCCTCAGAGCTACCCATTCTTCTTCTACTGTACTTCTTTCCCCCACTGCTGTCAATTGTTCCCTTATGCTCTCCCTGAAACTCTGTACAATCTCTGGTTTAGTCAGTTTATCCAGGTCCCATCTCCTTAAATTCCCACCTTTTTGCAGTTTCTTCAATTTTAATCTGCAGTTCATAACCAATAGATTGTGGTCAGAGTCCAAATCTGCCCCTGGAAATGTCTTACAATTTAAAACCTGGTTCCTGAATCCCTGTCTTACCATTATATAATCTATCTGATACCTTTTAGTATCTCTGGGATTATTACATGTATACAACCTTCTTTTATGATTCTTGAACCAAGTGTTAGCTATGATTAATTTATGCTCTGTGCAAAATTCTAATAGACGGCTTCCTCTTTCATTTCTTAGCCCCAATCCATATTCACCTACTATGTTTCCTTCTCTCCCTTTTCCTACACTCGAATTCCAGTCACCCATGACTATTAAATTTTCGTCTCCCTTCACAATCTGAATAATTTCTTTTATCTCATCACACATTTCATCAATTTCTTCATCATCTGCAGAGCTAGTTGGCATATAAACATGTACTACTGTAGTAGGCGTGGGCTTCGTGTCTGTCTTGGCCACAATAATGCGTTCACTATGCTGTATGTAGTAGCTAACCCGCACGCCTATTTTTTTATTCATTATTAGACCTACTCCTGCATTACCCCTGATTTTGTATTTATAACCCTGTATTCACCTGACCAAAAGTCTTGTTCCTCCTGCCACCTAACTTCACTAATTCCCACTATATCTAACTTTAACCTATCAATTTCCCTTTTTAAATTTCCTAACCTACCTGCTCGATTAAGGGATCTGACATTCCACGCTCCGATCCGTAGAACGCCAGTTTTCTTTCTCCTGATAACGACGTCCTCTTGAGTAGTATCCGCCCGGAGATCCGAATGGGGGACTATTTTGCCTGTGGAATATTTTCCCCAAGAGGACTCCATCATCATTTAACCATACAGTAAAGCTGCATGCCCTCGGGAAAAATTACGGCTGTTCTTTCCCCTTGCTTTCAGCCGTTCGCAGTACCAGCACAGCAAGGCCGTTTTGGTTATTGTTACAAGGCCAGATCAGTCAATCATCCAGACTGTTGCCCCTGCAACTACTGAAAAGGCTGTTGCCCCTCTTCAGGAACCACACGTTTGTCTGGCCTCTCAACAGATACCCCTCTGTTGTGGTTGCACCTACGGTACGGCCATCTGTATCGCTGAGGCACGCAACCCTCCCCACCAACGGCAAGGTCCATGGTTCATGGGGGGGGGGGGGGGCACTTGCACTTGTACTATGTCCAGCATTAAAGTCTAACGTTGTTCCGCCACAGTCCGCCGCCTGTCCTGCTTTACCAGTCTACCCAGCCTTCGACGTCCGACATCTGTAATGAGTGGTAGCCGTCCAACCCCACGACGTCTGGACGTCGTTTCACCTTGGTTTCGCCATGTGCTGAAGACACTTACCACAGCACTCCTCGAACACCCGACAAGTCCTGCAGTTTCCGAAATGCTCGTGGCGAGTCTCCGGGCCTTCACAGTGCCCTCAGTTAAACTTACCATTCTACACACAGACAGCACGCTCACTGATACTACGAGCAGTGTGCGTGTGTCTGACTAGCAGTCATACCTCTCCAAGCGACGCTTCTATCACCTGGACGGGTTTATATTGTTACATAGAAGGTGTAATTAAATGAATGACGAACACTAACTTCACTTAACGAAAGTTTATTCAGCAGTTGCGCATACTAGAGCGTGAAGCGAACTGCCTCCGGCCAGAACGAATACAGTATTTATACAGCTAGAGAACATTCCAGTACAATGATTCTTGACATTTGTGGATAATTCAAGAGTGTACTCGAGCCGAATACAGAAATTAACATTGTACAGTGCAGGTAAGTTTTGAACTCACGACCCTTCATGCAACAGTTTAGTATCATAACTTCTACACCACGGTGCTACCTACCCACTTTCTGCAACGATATCGATAGTAGGTCGGTGATCGTAATGTTCTGGTTTATCGGTGTACCTTGTTTGCAGCACGTGAAGACGTTTGGTTGGTTTGCAATTACGATTCCTCTAATGATGTTCAGCAAGGAATGAACCCGATGATCATTGTAAACTGGTGGTCATTGTAAAGTACGAGAGCTGGTCATAAAGTTTTAAGCCGTACCTCGTAAAAATAAAGTTATGCGATTAATTTTGTTTCAGCTGCATTTCTGCAGTATTTGTACACTGAAATTCAGGCGCCACAGTACTAGCACGCCACTAGACGCAAAGTCTCTCACTGGTGTTCCGCGGGAAGTGAGTAAGTACCCCGCAAAAAACTATTAATAATACAACGCGTTTCCCGGCATTTAGACGATACTATTTTTTTCTTTAATCTTTATTATGATTTCCGTGTTGTTAGTTATGATTTATAATTGAAGTAATCACTGAATATAACAAAAGTCTCATTTTTAAAAATTTTGTCAACCTTCAAAACTGCACTAAAATGTTGGCACAAAGATGACACACCACAGTCAAGGGCAGATAAGGGTGGGGTGGGGGGGGCTGGCCAGATGAGGGGGAAAAGGGGGGGAAGGAGAGGTAAAACGAAGTGGGGAGTGGAGCCGACAGAGGGACGGGCAGACACCAGAGGGAGTGGGGAAAGGCAGAGGAGGGGAATGCAAAAGGACTTAGAGGAGAGAAAGGAGGCAGAGAGAGGGTAGGTGGAAAAAACGGGATGGAAGGAGGGGGGGAGAGGGAGCCTGGGAAAAGGACAGAGGAAGGGAGGGAGGGGGAGGTGAGGATCAGAGTGGATAGGAGGAATAAATGGAGGGAGAGAGGGCATCATCCAGGAGGGGGAGTTGACGGAAGCCACCTTTGAAAAGAAGATGAAGGGTGTAGAGGTGGAGGGTAGGAGGGACACAATGGTGAAGGTGCAGCAGAGGGCAGGGGTTGGAGAGGAGAGGAGCAACCAGAGGATGAGGGGGATCAAGGTGGCGGGAGATGTAGAGGATGCAGATATGTTAAAGGAGCAGATGGGGGAAAGGAATCAAGTCATAGAGGATCCGCATAGGGGACAGGAGGCGTATACGGAAGGCGAGGCAGAGTGCATGGTGCTCGAGGATCTGGAGGAACTTATAGAATTTGGGGGGAGCGGATATCCAGGCAGCACTGGCATACCAGAGGATGGCATGGATTAAGGATTTGTAGGTGTGGAGGATGGTAGAGGGTTTCAACCCTCATGTCCAGCCAGAGAGGAGTTTTAGGAGTCAGAGGTGGTTGTGGGCTTTGGACTGGACAGAGCGGAGATGTGGGTTCCAGGTGAGGTGACGGTCAGTGTTGAGGCCAAGGTAGGTGAGTATGTGGGAGAAGCAGGCAGGACGAGCACAGATGGTAAGGTAGAAATCAAGGAGCTGGAAGGCTACAACCAACAATAATTGCCTGGGTCTTGGAAAGATTGATTTTCAGGAGCCACTGGAGAAGGCGTTGGGACTGTTGAAGGGTAGGAGTGAGGGCAAGAAAGGTGGTGTCATTGGCATACTGCAGGAGGTGTACTGGATGGTTGGGGCATATCTGCTGGGTACAGGAAGCAGAGGGGATGGGAGCAGACGGAGCCCTGGGGCACACCTGTGGAGGGGTAGGAGGTGCGGGAATCGGCGTTATGGATGATAACATAGGAGGGGCGGCGGAAGAGGAAGGAGGCAATCAGATGGACATAGTAGACAGGAAGGGCGTAGGTCTGGAGTTTAAACAGGAGACTGGGATGCCAGACACTGTCATAGGCCTTTTCAAGGTCGAGGGAGACAAAAATCGTGGAGTGACGGGAGTTAAGCTGGAGGGAGAGTAGATGAGTGAGGTGTAAGAGGTGGTCATCAGCAGAGAAGGAAGGTCGAAAGCCACATTGGGTGTTGGGGAGGAGGTGGTGTTGGTGGAGGTGGTGATGGATGTGCCGGGTAAGGATGGATTCCAAGAGCTTGCTGAACACCGAGGTGAGACATATAGGGCGATAGGAAGAGGTATCAGATGGAGGCTTGTTGGGTTTGGAGAACGTCAGGATATGGGAGGTTTTCCACAGGTCGGGGTAGAAGCCCGTGGCAAGGATTACGTTGTAGAGGGTTTCAAGGACTGCAAGGAAGGAGGGAGGGCAGTGTTTGAGGTGGCGGCAGGTAACGCGGTCGTGGCCGTGAGCAGTGTTGCGTTTGGTGCAGAGTGTGAGGCTGATGTCCTGTGTAATGATGGGAGTGTTAAGTTCAGATGGTGGTGTGTGGCCCAATTACTGGAAGCTAGTAGCAAGGGGAGGAACAGAAGTATCCATACGGTCGATGACGTCAGGGAAGAGGGAATAGTCAAATTGGGGATCATCTGGGATGGAAAAACATCGGAGAGGTGGGAGGCAAAGTGGTTGGCCTTACTGAGGTTGTCAGGAAGGGACGGTCATTAAGGAGGAGAGGGGGAGAGGGTACTGGGAGGTAGGGCGGTTCCCAGTAAGGCGGTGGAAAGCAGACCAATACTTGGAAGAGTTTATTGGGAGTGTGGTGTTGAGTTGTGTACATGTCTGTCGCCAAGCACGGCGTTTCTTCGCAGTAAGCATGTTACGGATGTGTCGTTGTTATTGCCGGTGGCGGGTGTGTCCCAGTCACGAGTGCGGAAAAAAGAGCGGTAGAGGGGGAACTCCAGATTTCTTCAGCCGCCTAATCATCACGGACGAGTGCTGGCTGTATAACTAAGATCGTGAGACAAAGGATGAAAGCAAGCAGTGTAAACGTGTGAATTCATCATCATCGAAAAAGGTGGAGATGCAACCATAATCGGGGGGAAGATGATGCCTATTGTTTTTCGGGAATTTAATGGCGTGATGCTAACAGATTATGGTCGTAAGGGTCAAAGCGTCTCAAGAGCATACTACCGACATCTACCCACAAGGATTTGGGGGCTATGAAGACGAAGCGTCAAAGGAAGGAGTGTGATCCATGACAACGATCCATCTCATACTCTAGAAGACGCAGTCACACGTACTGCTTCTTTGAGCAGCCAGGTTTGCCTTAGACCCCGCGTTAGCCCTGCAACCAATGATTTCTTTCTATTTCTTCAGGTGAAGAAACCCTTGCGTTCCAGGAATTTCCTAAATGACGACGAGGTGGAATGTTTCCCGGATGCAGACTTCTACCAACAAATGCACAGAATTAAGTAGCGGAGTGTTTTTGTATCACACTTGGTGATATTTGTGCATGGAAGCTCTCAACGTATATAGACTACTGGAACATTAGGCATAGTTTCTAAAAACTAGCAGGCACGCGCAAGAAATTCACATAATTCATTGTTTCAGAAGTGCTGTCAACCTTTCCCCGGGTGTAAACGATAACTCCTTTTCGCAGCTCGGATCAGACGCCTCCTCTATACATGATACGGCCGACGAGAATCCGCAGAGACAACGGGTCAATCCGGTTCTGTAATTACTACGTCACGCCACATCAAGAGACATACATGAGCTATGCGCTGTCGCATCACATACAGAAGATGTTCACATAATGTGATTCGAGACTGAGGCGAAATCGATGACTTGAATATACTGACAACTACTAAAACATGTGTTTAAATAACATTAATGACACGAAACATAAATATCACAATGTATCTGAGATCACTATATACAGCATTTAAGCAATTATGGTACGGTGTTGACGGCACAGTCGTTTACGTTTAATCTTTACTTTCAAACATTTTACGAATTTCGGTGAGTTCCTATCAGCAGAATCTCTGATAAATTGAAATTACTAGAAGAAAAGAAACCGTACGGTTACATTCGCTTTGTTATTCACCCTTAAACTCTTAATTGAAAACGTAAAAGTAGAACAGTGTGTTAGAAACGTTTGCAGAGTCATGGGAGAGGTGCGACAAGTGGGAAGAATATCTTCTTATTAATCGTTGTGCAAAAATCTGTTAGATATTCCGTCTACTAAGAGGTATCGTGCCGCGAGAGAGGTAGTGAGAACCAAATCTAATAACCATATCTACAACACTACAGGAAAAAATGATCTTTATTACGCATTAGTAAAGCTATCAATGTCTCAGAAAGGAGATCATTATACAGCAAACAAATTTTTTTGTTAATTTTACAAAAATCACAATAATCTGACAGATAGAAAAGCAAGTTTTAAATGTAGCCCAAAATCATTGCTCCTGGAGAACTACTTCAACTCCAACGACGAATTTCTATTTAAAATTGGTATCCTGTAAAAAAAATCTAGTTTTTAAGTATAGTTGCGTGAGTATGACAAAATTTTGTGTGTTCACTAATGTTAACGCCAGTCATGAATACATATGCTGTAAACTGATTCGTTCCGCACCATTTCGATAAACGAATCATTCAGATGATCTACGGAACATACAACAATCTGACTGACGGCTGTGTTAGTAGGGGCGGTGTACAAATTCGGTTTGTTATAGTAACTGGCTGTGTGTGTAATGTCCTTAGGTTAGTTAGGTTTAAGTAGTTCTAAGTTCTAGGGGACTGATGACCTCAGAAGTTAAGTCCCATAGTGCTCAGAGCCATTTGAACCATTTTTGTAGTTCTGTTCAAGTACCAGCTTGCATTCACCTCAAGTGATTGAGGGGGACAAAGTCCTGATGTCCGAATACGATTTGTAATTTCATTCCTAACACGACCTGAGAGAAGGAAGAATGAAGGAAACTTGGGGTATTTTTATGGGTGTTGTACGCCTAGAAGAAGTCTTCGGTGCCGTAAAATGGTGTGGCTCTGGGTCTTTGTGAAGAATGGGAATAAACAACCTCGCGATCTGAAATATCCACGTGTTTCTATTTATTTAACCCAGTTACGCATTTTGCACAGACAGAGCTAAGTGGGACAGGGTAGGACGCTGAACACGCATTCCGGAGGACAGTGGCTCTAATCCCAGCCCGCTCATCCAGATTTAAGTTTTCCGTGTTTTACCTGAACCTCGTAAGGCAAATGTCGGGGGTAATCCTTTTAAGAAGGAAGTGAACTATTTCCTTCCCCGACCTGAGCTTCAACTCCCTCTATGACAACACCTTTCTCAATGGGACGTTAAACCCTAATCGTCCTTTCCTTCCTCGCGAAGTGAATCGTTATCCAGAAATGTGTCAGTCAGAATTCGTCAAGAGGTTGTGCATGATCTACAAGAATACATGCAGCAAGGAATATATCATAACTAACTTAGCACTCGCTGCTTCGCTCGCGTAGTAGGTATGGTCTGCACAGACTATTTGTTGTTGGTTTTAATCAAATTTTTTGTTGTTCACAAATTGCAACACCTAAATTTCTCATGCTAATTAAGGCCATAGAGGCATGGTCTATTCCGAATGTAATTCTGACCAAAAAGCGATTCTGGTAGCTGGAATCCAAGGTTTTTGTTAATCATGCCTCTTGAGTTCTTGTGGTGATTTTTCCATAGGACTTTTTACTGTCTAACACATATTTATTTATATCTAACGGGGAAGTGGAATACCTGTTATCATAGATTTAACTTGAAAATTTTTTTAATAAACCGAAATATTTTCTTAAAAATCTTCTACGCCTGCTTCGCCCCCATAGGCGTTGAATTTCCAAAAATAGTGATACACCTACTCTTATTTCTAACTAAAAAGCCAAATGCAGATTTTCATAGGGTTAGCTTTGCTAATGCATTTATAATGAAATAGTTCATAAGACGTTTCATCTTTTATTTCACCCCCTTAGGGGATGAATTTCCAAAAGGAATGAAACACGTGTTTTTTATTTGCAACTGAGAAGTAAGATACCAATTTTCATAGATGTAGCTTAAAAGTACTTTAGTGGTTCTTTAATAATGATTTATATTAAAAAATTTCACCTTCTATTTTTGTAGGTTTGGCTTCAAAATTGCCTTAACAGCGACATATTTTCTGAAAAACATTTCATCCCCCATTCCCCCCCACCCCCACCCACCCTTAGGCCTGGAATTTCGAAAAATCCCCTCTTAAACGACGCCTACAGTATAAGGTCAACATCCTCTCAAAATTTCAAGTTCCTATTCTCAGTGGTTTGGGCAGAGCAACGATGAGTGAGTGAGTCATTCAGTTATGACATTGTATGTCATGTATGAACAGATAATGTTTGCGGTAACTTATAAACACTAGTTTGGAAACAGCTGTTAGAAAACATGTAAGTAGTGTGCGTGAAATGTGCTTGCCTTCCTATATTTTTCCTGTTCATCATTATTGTTAGCTGAAGGCACGGACGGATGAGTAAAATGTTGCCATGAATGTTTCATTATTTGTTGCTGATGGAGCAGCAATTGTCGGCTCAGTAACTATCCCAGACGAGAAGTTAACCCTCTGTCAACAAAAGTGCGTCGCTATTATTTTCTAGTAGGAAGAAATAATAAGGAACTGTAGACGGTGGCGTAGATCTTAGCTTCTCTGCAAAGTATTTGTGAAACTTTTTTGATAGTTTTAGTTTCTCCACAATTGTGGAGTTGGAGACCGGTTGCTCCGTTCGACTGACCAGTTTTTCTAACACTTCGTCGGTTTTCGCTTGTGGTCATTTGAAACTTGTTGATCTGGAGTAGGAGTAGTAGCAGCTAGTGACCGTGTTCGGCTGATCATCAAAGAAGAATAAAAGTACAATACTACTGATAACGCATTAAATGTTATCGTCATCAGTAGACGTTAGGTATTTCATTGATTAGGTTCGATGTACTTTTCATTCCAATTGTTCTATAGTGAAGAGATCCTGTGGGATGTGCAACGTCATAAAACAAGAATACACAATAAATGTTTACAAAATTAAGACCAGATATGAAATGTACCTTTCACAGATCCCAAATAAACTTGCCCTTGTGGATGTGGAACTGGTCCAAAGGAAAGCCTTGAGCATAATTACATTTAAAAGGATATAAAACTGGTCATCGAATATTACATGTTCTGTACAGTTAGGTGCATACAGTAGTCCTTAGACTGTTGTATCCATGTATCTTCAAATAAAGGAAAAAAAACAGAAATTTTTTTACAGCACTTACTTGCAATGATCGCTTTACTGCATAAAATTTGTACAGAAGTCAGATTTACGCAATACTAACATTATGTGATGCTATTAACAACATAGGTGCATCAGTCGGTACTGCTAAGAAATTCATCAGCGGAAGAGAACAAGTGGCTTCCAATAAATCCTTAGATCCCTCTCAAACTGAACTTCATTATTAGTTAAACTTTTTTGGTTCCTGGCACGTTATTGAAAATGGATATTGCTGAATAGTGGACACTTTTCTCAGCCAAAGTAAATGATTTTAAAACTATGTGAAAGTTATTCTAATTTGTAGTATTATGTCCATGAACTGAGTTGTTGGTTTGAAAAATGTATATATTTGTAATACAGTTAGTATTCTCAGTTCCTTAAACAATCCTCTGCAGGACGTTCTCGAGTTCACACTACAAATAATTCGTACTGCACGTTTTTGGGCATGGAAGACCTTAGCTTGGCATGATGAGTTATCCCATCAAATAATCCCATATGAGATTATGAAATGAAAGTAAGCATAGCAAGCTAGCTTTTCTATTTTTATATCACATACATCTGACAACATTGGCATAGCAAATAGAGATTCTTTTAGGCGCTTCATCAGTTCAGTGGTATTCTCCTCCCAGTTAAAATTATCATCAAGCTGTAATCGCAAGAATTTAACATTGTCAACTTCTTCTACCTGCTTGTCGTCACAGTTTAGACATACGCTGCCAGGAATCCTTTTACATGTTCTGAACTGCATATAGTATGGTTTTTTTTTCAAATTTTTACTAATGTCCATGAAAATTTCGTTAGCCAACATTTCTAAGGCTATACTTGATTTACTATTTATCGCAATGTTCGTATCATCTGTGAAAAATGTAAACATGGCGTCTGGCAATGTTACTGATGAAAGCAAACTGAGTCATTGATACATACAAGAAAAAGTAAGGCCCTAAGATGGAACCTTGGGGGACACTGCATATTATTGACTCCCAGTCAGATGATGCCTGATACCTTAATGCATGTCTCTTTTTCTATTGACACCCTTTGTTTTACGTCAGAGATATAGGATTTGAACCATTTTGCAGCGTTTCCTTTTACACCCTAACATTCTGATTTTCTAGCAAGAATATTGTGATTTACACAGTCCAATGCCTTTGACAGATCGCGAAATACACCAGTAACTTGTAATTTATTGTCTAATGAATAAAATAGATTTCAACTGTAATTGCAGATAACCTTGTCAATGTGAGAAACTTTTAGAAATCCAAATTGCGGCTTAATATTTTGCTTGTGGTCAGATGGTTTTGAAGATGACTGTAAGTTCTCTTTTCTAAAATTTTTGAGAATGTGAGCAAAAGTGAAACTGGATGGAAGTTTCATGGTATTTCTTTGTTTCATTTCTTATACAAAGGCTTAGCTTCAGCATATTTCAACCATTCAGAAAACGTTCCACTGATAAAACACTGGTATACAAAAGTATACTTAAAGTGTCACTAAACCATTCAGAAAACGTTCCGCTGATAAAACACTGGTATACAAAAATGTACTTAAAGTGTCACTAAACTCAGGGGCGCATTATTTAGCAAGCTTTGTTGGTACATTATCATAGCCATTAGAATTTTTTGGTTTTAAGGATTTTATGGTGGACATTACTTCTACAGGTGTAATTATTTGTTGTGAGTGGTCTAAGATATTCCCTGGCAGCTTCTACTGAACCTAACAACCCCATCTTTTCAGTAACAGTTATGAAGTGCTTATTGAAAAGTTCAGCAAAACTGCACACATCTGTTACCTGTGTATCTTTTACTCTTAATACACTCCTGGAAATTGAAATAAGAACACCGTGAATTCATTGTCCCAGGAAGGGGAAACTTTATTGACACATTCCTGGGGTCAGATACATCACATGATCACACTGACAGAACCACAGGCACATAGACACAGGCAACAGAGCATGCACAATGTCGGCACTAGTACAGTGTATATCCACCTTTCGCAGCAATGCAGGCTGCAATTCTCCCATGGAGACGATCGTAGAGATGCTGGATGTAGTCCTGTGGAACGGCTTGCCATGCCATTTCCACCTGGCACCTCAGTTGGACCAGCGTTCGTGCTGGACGTGCAGACCGCGTGAGACGACGCTTCATCCAGTCCCAAACATGCTCAATGGGGGACAGATCCGGAGATCTTGCTGGCCAGGGTAGTTGACTTACACCTTCTAGAGCACGTTGGGTGGCACGGGATACATGCGGACGTGCATTATCCTGTTGGAACAGCAAGTTCCCTTGCCGGTCTAGAAATGGTAGAACGATGGGTTCGATGACGGTTTGGATGTACCGTGCCCTATTCAGTGTCCCCTCGACGATCACCAGTGGTGTTCGGCCAGTGTAGGAGATCGCTCCCCACACCATGATGCCGGGTGTTGGCCCTGTGTGCCTCGGTCGTATGCAGTCCTGATTGTGGCGCTCACCTGCACGGCGCCAAACACGCATACGACCATCATTGGCACCAAGACAAAAGCGACTCTCATCGCTGAAGACGACACGTCTCCATTCGTCCGTCCATTCACGCCTGTCGCGACACCACTGGAGGCGGGCTGCACGATGTTGGGGCGTGAGCGGAAGACGGCCTAACGGTGTGCGGGACCGTAGCCCAGCTTCATGGAGACGGTTGCGAATGGTCCTCGCCGATACCCCAGGAGCAACAGTGTCCCTAATTTGCTGGGAAGTGGCGGTGCGGTCCCCTACGGCACTGCGTAGGATCCTACGGTCTTGGCGTGCATCCGTGCGTCGCTGCGGTCTGGTCCCAGGTCGACGGGCACGTGCACCTTCCGCCGACCACTGGCGACAACATCGATGTACTGTGGAGACCTCACGCCCCACGTGTTGAGCAATTCGGCGGTACGTCCACCCGGCCTCCCGCATGCCCACTATACGCCCTCGCTCAAAGTCCGTCAACTGCACATACGGTTCACGTCCACGCTGTCGCGTGTTAAAGACTGCGATGGAGCTCCGTATGCCACGGCAAACTGGCTGACACTGACGGCGGCGGTGCACAAATGCTGCGCAGCTAGCGCCATTCGACGGCCAACACCGCGGTTCCTGGTGTGTCCGCTGTGCCGTGCGTGTGATCATTGCTTGTACAGCCCTCTCGCAGTGTCCGGAGCAAGTATGGTGGGTCTGACACACCGGTGTCAATGTGTTCTTTTTTCCATTTCCAGGAGTGTATTACGTGCTCCTTTACATCTCTGGTTCAACTAATCTCTGGTTCAACCTCTCTTCCTTCACTATATCCCACATAGTCTTTATTTTGTTACATTATGCGACTGATAATGCATTTCCTTTGATGTCCATATTACTATCTTCAGTATTTTGCAGCATGTTTTTAATGATATACAGCATTTACAGCAGAGCTGTTGCTGACTGATAGATATAGTTTACCTTTTGTCTTATAGGATACCTTTATTCCTTGAGTAATCCACATCTTTCTCAGAGACTTTGGTCTAATCTCGGTTACTTTTGGAGGAAAACAGTTTTCAGATTTGATAAAGGACATTATTAATAAACGTATTGTACTCGTCATTCATACTACGAGCACTGTACACATCACTCCGATTCGTGTCTCTGAAGAGTTTCCTCAAAAAATCAGTTTTTTGTTTACTAACTACCTTCTTGACCTCAGACTTAGTAGGTTTTATATCCTGAGCAGAATTAATATTTAGCGAAAGGAACTGTATGGCATGGTCTCAGAGGCTACTTATTATTGGTTTTATAATATAAGTTTGCTCGTTAGACATTTCTGTAAAGATATTATCAATGGCCATCTTTGAGCCATTAGCTATTCTGGTTGGGAAGCTACACGTATGACTTAAATTGAATGACAATGCAACTGATTGCAGCAAGTTCTTACTGGAAGATTTTTCAAGACAATCTACATTAAAATGACCAGAAAACACTAATTCTTTGTTTTTTGTTGTTAAATATGTCAACAGACATTCACAGTGATTTATGAAATGATTAAATTTTCTTGCTGGTACTCGGTATACACTTATTATTACGAATAATTTGTTATGAAATTCAACTTTTGTTCCACATGCTTCCATATGCTGACCTACGCAAAATTTATGGATGTCTATGTTATTAATTATATGGCAATTCCTGGTGGATGCTTAATTTCTACTTACAAAAGAGAGAAGCTAACCTAAATCCTGCAACATCAGTGGTCACATGATGTTCAGAGAGGCAAATTATGTCAGCTGGATTGGATGACTTTAATTCATAAATGCAAATAAGTAGTTCATTAATTTTACTTCTTAGCCCTCGAATACTTTGATGCACTAAAGAAGATTGGCATTTCACCTTGACAGATAAAATAGGATGGAATTAAAATTTCTGCTGATTAGTGGAAATTTTTAGCAACAGCTGTGTTTGCTGATCCATTGTCGCAGAATTATGTTGTTTCTGTCTCTAACTGAAGGCTCGTTTCAACCCTGACGTCTCTTAGAACGTGACTTCTTTCTGTCCTATCTATCCTAATAAAAGTGTTGCTCCAACACCTGTAACCACTCGTATTGTACCACTCATGGCAGTGCCTCCCCATCCCCCCTCCCTTTCCTCATCTTAAATTTCTCAACGTTACCACAGCCTGTTTACCCTTCCCTTTCCTGTTGATGTGTAGACCACGCCTAGTGTAATCCCACCTACTGAGAGAATCAACAGGAAGCACACCAGTATGTGATCCTGCACCCGACCCAAGCAGCTGTGACTGTTTCTTAAAGGCCACCACGTACGAGATTTCCAGCGCGTCTTGTATGGGTGTGCGAACTCAGATGGACTGGAGCTTTCCGTCGCACATGGAAAGGTCGATCTCGGATTGGAGAATGAAACAGTCCCCATCCTTCTCAAAATGAGTAATCTAGCCTCGGTGGATAGGGATTTTGGACAGGCTGAAAATATAACCAGATCGGCCTAGCTACGCAAGTAGTTTGAAGTTTCCCCATGCATGGTCAGATTCATCTAAGTTGTGGCGGTATCAACAATGACTCGCCGGCCGCTGGTGGCCGAGCGGTTCTGCCGCTACAGTCTGGAACCGCGCGACCGCTACGGTCGCAGGTTCGAATCCTGCCTTGGGCATGGATGTGTGTGTTGTCCTTAAGTTAGTTAGGTTTAAGTAGTTATAAGTTCTAGGGGACTTATGACATCAGCAGTTGAGTCCCATAGTGCTCAGAGCCATTTGAACCATTTTTTTTTTCAACAATGACTCACTGTAAATGTACAAATTTCATTAGCACGTAGTGTCTATAACTGTATTCCGCCAGTGTCGCCACGCTACGGATGTGGAATTAATAAATCAATTTAACTACCGTCCCTCTCAGCATACTGAGCAGATGCGTCGTTGTCCGAAAATACGCTTACTGTTTCACACCGCTCTCGGAGCTGCATTGTATACGAAGCTACAGTTTACATGAAACTATATGTAGTTGCGGAAACCTTTCCAAATCTCAAACATCTACGATGCATATATGCAGACTGAAACGACGAATGAAAATTTGTACCAAGGCCGTAATTCGAGCCCTCGTCTTCTGCTCACCAGGAAGATGCTGGAACCACTACGCCAGAGCGGCTTTGCATAACTGCACGGACTACCCTAGCAAGCCTCCCTCCTCAATCCAAATTCCCATTCAAGCCTCAGCCTCAGAGTTATGCCACCTCAGAAAGGTTTGAAGAAATACCTCTCGGAAGTCGTAGAGAAATGACATATATATATATAATCCGAATAAACCGAAATTAATAATCAGTAAAGTTATGAGGGGCGTTCTTAAAGTATGCAACACGTTTTTTCTCCACCACTTTCGGTAGAAAAAATACAATATTTGTTGTGTGACTTCGTGGAATATTCCCGCTTCAGCCCCTAAGTTCCGATAGGTGGCGGCGCTAGGGTCTTACATGTGAAAAGGACGGATTGAGTCAAGGATGGGGAAGGAAATCGGCAGTGCCTTTTCAAAGGAACCATTCACTATTTGTCTGGAGCGATTTAGGGAATCACGGAAAACCTAAATTTGGTTGGCTGAATGTGGATTGGAACCGTCGTCCTCCTATAAGTAACCTTCAAAATGGCGTCTGTAAAGGAACTGGGTTCCAAGCAAAGGGAACGGAACGGACGAAAGGTACCTCTCGAAAGTCGTAGCTAAATGTCATACACATGATATGAAAATGGCTTGTAGATAAGCCGAAACCAATAACCAATAAAACTGCGAGGGATGTTCAAAAAGTACCAACGTATTTTTTTTTTTTTGAGCCAGTTTCGGTAGAAAAAAATGCGGGATATGTTACGTGACGTCGTCGAATATTCCCACTTCAGCCCCTATAGTTTCATAGAGTTCCGATAGGTGGAGGCGGTAAGGGCCTATACGTAAAAAGAAAAAGGAAGGAGGATTGGGTTTAACGTCCAGTCAACGTCGAGGTCATTGGAGACGGAGCTCTGATAGTCTCAAGGATGAGGAAGAAAATCGGCACTGCCCTTTCAAAGGAACTATCCCGGCATTTGCGTGGAGCGATTTAGGGAAATCAAGGAAAACCTAAATCTGGATGGCCGGACGCGGGTTTGAATCGTCGACCTCCCGGCCTATACGTAACCTTCAAAATGATGCCTGTACAGTATTTGCGTTCCAAAATGAGAGCTGTCATTGAGGTTCTTTTGGTGGAAAACTAGAGGGTAGTAGATATTCAGAGGCGCTTGCAGAATGTCTATGAAGACTTGGCAGTGAACAAAAGCACGGTGAATCGTTGGTCGGGATGTCTGTCATCATCGCAACAAGGTCGCACAAACCTGTCCGATCTCCTAGTCCTGCGTGCTGGCCAGTGGCACACAGCTGTGACTTCTACAAGGTTGGATCGTGCAAACACTCTCATCCGAGGTGGAGGTCTGATCACAATTAAACGCTTCGCTGCTCAGCTTCTTCCTCTCCATGACCAACGCAAGGTTTAACACAAGTCTGCCCTCCCGAGAGGAGGTCACAAAACTTCATTGGACTGTTATCCCTCATCCGTCCTACACGCCGCATCTCGAATCTTTCGGTTTCCCTCTGTTTGCTCTAATGAAGGATGTACTCCGCGAGAAGGAGTACATCGATGTAGGGGAGGTTATTGATGCAGCAAAACGTTGGTTCCGAAGTTGACAGGTAGAGTCGTACCATGCAGCGTAAGGCCGTCGCATTGAACGAAGATTATGTTGAAAACAGGGTTTTTTACTCACGTGAGTGGAGAATAATATGGTATACTGGAATTCTGAATAGAGCCAACCTGCTTCCAGAAAAAAATGTTTTATATTGCTTATTGAACATCTCTCATAACAAAGATAACACACAGTGACGACACCCATCAGTGCCTGTCAGACATCCGTCTCACCCACACACTTTCGTTCTCTAAACCCACACTGCTATACATTTCTCTAATTGCTACTTCTGTGCTAAACAAGTAACAAGGAATAAATCAGTCACGTTCCTTTCGAAGGAACCACCTTGCTTTCGCCTGGAGTGATTTACGGAAAACACTGAAAACCTAAAAAATTACTGAAGCGTCCGGAGTTACTACATACTGTGCACTTTAGCTATAATTTTACGGGTTGTTATTCCGTCGTGGTATGACCGTTTCGCCCAGGTCTACGGAGAAAATCTTCAGGGATGAGATGAACGGTTGGGTAGGGGCACATACTTGTAATGACCTGTGCGGACGAGGGCGAAAAGTTGAATATATCGAATAAGGCAGCATTATCCAGCAGTATTTTTCAATCGTAACATTTCGCTCTAGAAATCTTGTATTTCATAATTACACTATGTACAGAGAGCATATGCCATTCAGCAGTTTGATATGTTCCGGTCGAAAATGACGTGTATACTCAGCAAGTCACTACAGAGGACATAGCAGAGAAGGTCTGTATCACTTTTAGTCCCACTCAGTCTTACCTTTCAGTAAAGGCAGTTACTCATGTAACCAGTTGCTGTAAAATCTGTTATGTAAAATTGTTCTAAGAGTTTTTCAGGTACAGTTAAGAGGAGGTTTACCATCTTTTGGTTCAGAAAATCGAAAATTTTTAAATTGCTTTTTTGGATCCATAAAAGTGTTTAGAATCCACCCCTGAAACAGTTTTTCCGCATACGGAATTGAAATGTTTATTATTCGTGGTTGAACAAAACAATGCAACTGTCTGAAATCGGCCTTTTTCACGCACCAGTTTTTTTCGTTTGGAGGACGAGTCATTGAACCGGTGCTTGAGAGGAAACGCACAAAATACAAATGAAAGTTTGAACGCGTGTGTTTGGAAGCTAGCCGCCAAGCATTTGCATTCTGGTGCGAAGACTCTGCAGATTGCGACTTTCCTGGCAGTGAGCAGCTTCAACGAAGGGTATTCAGCAATTCTGAAGACCATGACAACGATGGACGTCACCCTGGGACTCTATTCGACGCAGTTCGCCAAGCATTCGGACGACCACCGAATTCAAGCGGCCGAAAACCGCCTGTCACCGGCCGTACGAGCGGCTCTGGAGCAGCGCAAGATGGCCCAGATCGAGCAGAACGCCCTCTATGAGGAAGAGGAAGGAGTAGTTTATGGACCCGGAATAACAGATTGAACGTAAGTTACATAATATTGCATTTATATGTAGTCAAAAGTTCAAACGCGTTTTTCTCGAAATGTCTTTTTTTTTTATCGCGCGGTATGGTAACTTCAAATCTACTGAGCCGATTGGCATGATTCTTTGTTTCTGACGAAGCTAACTAAATTGTCTCGGATTTGTACCACTTTTATTCCGATCCATCAACTATAAATATTTTTACTTGGCCGACGAAGTTGAAAAATCGATGAAAAAAAACCCTTATTTTTTTTCAAATGACCGCCATTTTGTTTCCTATGGTCCAAATGACTTAAGCGAGGTTCAACTCCTAAGGAATCTTATATACTTCGCAGATGTCAACTCAATTTTGACTTCAGACGAGCCGGCATACCTGTGACATGCCGCGCGTGGAGGTCTTCATCGAAATTTTGTTTCGTTCCGACGGCACGTCCGCCTTTGCTCTTCGACATTTCCGATCGAAAAAATTCCAGTTTATAGAGGAAATTTCAATAAACATTTTGACCAAATTTGACATTGATATCTATAACAAATCCCGAGAAAAAAATTCTCAAAGAACATGCTTTTTCCGGGACAAAGATAGTAAACCTCCCGTTAAGTAAGAATGACTTCTCCCTGCGCCCTATTTTCGCTGAAGATATTTCATCATTAGCATAATATTTTTCTATGGAAGTCTATTTATAGCTATTAGCTGTATATAACTAAATTACTTCGACCTCTTCCTTCAGTATGGCCAATTGTGAGTATTCCTAAAACCGATATGGAACTCAAGAATAGGCCCCATGGGTCGCATACAAGTCTTTTGCGTGATCTTCATTGCTGGTGCGACATGGTAAGGGAATGAAGATACTCACACACACATACAGGGTGACAATTATTGAACTATATGAAAAAACATAAATTAGTTAGAAACTACGGTGTGCACACACTTTATTCAACTTACAAACATCACTATAGATATTCGAATTTAGGTGATGACATGTTCGATATGCCTGTCATCATTGGCGATGATATGGAACAGACGAATAGCGAAATTCTGCATGACCCGCTGAAGTGTCGGAACATCGATGCTGTCGATGACCTCCTGAATGGCTGTTTTCAGCTCAGCTATGATTTTGGGGTCATTGCTGTACACCTTGTCTTTAATGTAGCCGCATGTGTTCAGATTTGGAGAATAAGGCGGTTAATCGAGGCCCATGCCAGTGGCCTCCGGGTACGTCGGTCCCCAAAGTGCTCCTTCAGGACATCAAACATTCCCCTGTTACGATGGGGTAGAGCTCTGTCTTGCATGAACCACCTTGTCTAAATCAGGCTCACTTTGGACAATGAAATCATCTTCCAAAACCTTCACGTACCGTTCGGTAGTCACCGTGCCACCAAGGAATATCGCACCGATTATTCACTGCACGTCACACGGTCCACCCGTTGAATTCGCAGTCACCTAAGCCAATTTTGCTTATTGTTGATCCCATCCAAATGAAAGTGGACTTCGTCGCTAAACCAAACCGTACCCACATACTAATTCCAATAATGCCCCGCGGCCAACCGTACTGTTTGAACGTGCTAATGCAAGCCGTTCAGAAGTTATGACGATTTTATTCGCTACAGTTCAATAATTGTCACCGTGTATGTATGTGTGGAGTCTGTTCTGTCGGATAAGACCTTTAGAATACAGACGCACAAGTTCGACAGAACAGACGCCACACGTATGTATGTGTGTGTATAGCTTCATGTCTATGAGTGCGACGTTTATTACAATTATTTCGGTGTGGATACACATTACTACCGACCTCTTGGGGGAATCAGAGTGAGCTGCCAGCAGGAGGGGAATGGACAAGGAGGCTGCTTGCCTACGACAGGACGGTAATGTGGGTCGGATAGAAACACTGTCAGTCGATTCGACCGCTCGCGTTAAGCTGGCAATCAGGATTCACGTTCCACTCCGCCACAAATTTTCACCTGTCGACTTTGGATTTTTTTTTAGATTCCGAATGCAGCCGATGTCGTTGATTTATCTTAATTCTTATGGTAGTGGAATACGAAGATATCCAACTTTTTCTACGTTTGTGCGCAATTGCTGCATTTGCCTGCATTTCATATGAAATGGCATTAAGTAGTTCAAGTGGCCATTTTGTTTGTTTCGCGTTTCATTACCGCTATGACAGACTCCTACGTACAGCACCATCGTCATCGGGCAGTGTGGGATGTGGAGGACGAGACAGGTGCTACCAAGAGCCGCAGGGGAGCCTCCATCACTACCTGATCAAAAGTATCCGGGCGTCCCTAGGCTATTCGGAACTGGCCACTAAATGTTACGAAATACGGATGCACCAGAGTAAAACGAGCCGGGGAGTATAGTGTTGTCAGCGGAGAAACAGCAACAGGAGAATGGCTCGGGCAGGAGAGCTCAGAGTTGTCGAGGAAGAACCTGAATAATAAATCCATCAGGGACATTTCAGCCCTTCCAAAGCTGCCGAAGATGATTGTTGATGATGAGATTGTGAAGCGGAAACGCGAAGGAACAACCAGCCAGATTATGTAATGACAGATAGGATCCGTTGAGCAATGCGAAGATTGGTTGTAGAAAACCACATGAAATCAGCGGAAGGAACCACTGGCGAGTTCCGACGTGATACCAGCAGTGCTGCTAGCACAATGGCTGTGCGCAGAGAGTTCAAAGAGTGAGATACAGTGGTCGAGCAGCTTATTCTAAGCTTTATATTACTGCAGTCAGTGCTAAGCAACGCTTGAGATTGTGTATAAAGCGAGACCACTGGACTGTGGATGACTGGAAACGTTGTCCATAACGTAAGTTAGTTTAAGTTAGATTAAGTAGTGTGTAGGCTTAGGGACCGATGACCTCTACAGTTTGGTCCCATAAGACCTAAAAAAAAAAGCACGCTTTCCTCTATGCCACTGTGCCAATCCGATGGAAGGTTATCGGTGTGGCGAACGCCTGGAGAATGGTAACAGCCATCATGTGTAGCGTGAGCAATGGAGTGAGGAGGAGGTAGTGCTACGGTATAGGGGTGATTTTTTTTTGGTTAGAATATGATCCCTAGGCTGCGCTTTTTTTGTCATTAGTTTTGTGACTGGTTTGATGCGGCACGCCATGAATTCCTCTCCTTTCCCAACTACTTCATCTCAGAGTAGCACTTACAACCTACGTCCTCAATTATATGCTGGATATATTCTAGTCTCTGTTTTCCTCTCCAGTTTTTACCCCCTACAGCTCCCTCCATTGCCATGGAAGTGATTCCCTGACGTCTCAACGGATGTCCAATCATTTTGACCCTTCTTCTTGCCAGTATTTGCCATATATTTCTTTCCTCGCCGATTCTCTGGGGAACCTCCTTATTTCTTACCTTATCAGTCCACATAATTTTAAACACATACAATCCATGATTCACTACCATTTAATGCAGTACTCCACACGTACATTCTCAGAAATTTCTTCCTCAAATAAAGGCCTGTGCTTGATACCAGCAAATTTATTTTGGCAAGGAATGCCCTTTTTGGCAGTGCTAGTCTGTTTTTTATATCCTCCTAGCTCCGTCCATCATGCGTTATTTTGCTATCTAGGTACAAGAACTCCTCAGCTTCATCTACTTTGTGATCACCAATCCTGATGTTAAGTTTCTCGCTGTTCTTATATCTGATACTTCTAATTTATTTCGTCCTTCTTCGATTTACTCTCAGTCCATATTCTGTACTCATTAGACTGTTCATTCTATTGAACAGTTCCTGTAATTCTTCTTCAGTTGCACTGAGGACAGCAATGTCATCAGCGAATCTTATCATTCATATCCTTTCACCTTGAATCGTAATTCCACTCCTGAACCTTTATTTTATTTCCGTCATTGCTACCTCGATGTATATATTGGATAGCAGGGGCGAAAGACCACATCCCGTCTTACACGCATTTTAATCCGAGCACTTCGTTCTTGCTCTGCCACTCTTATAATTCCCTCTTGGCTCCTGTACATATTGTATACACACATCAAAATGAGTTTTGCATCTCCTTGGTTCCGAGAGTTCTGGAACCTGTACAGAACATAGATTCTTATATTCTGCACACCAACGTGAATAGTCGTTTTGCTGCCACTTCCCAAAACGATTTTAAAAATTCTGACGGAATGTTGTCTAATCCTTCTGGCTTATCCGATTTTAGGTCTTCCAAAGCTCTTTTAAATTCTGATACTGGATGCCCTATTTCTTCTATACATACTCCCGTTTCTTCCCCTCGTAGAGGTCTTCAATGTATTCTTTCAACCAGTCGGCTCTGTCCTCTGCATTTAGCAGTGCTTTTCTCATTACACTCTTATTGTTATTGCCCTTGCTTTTAGTTTCAGCGAAGGTTGTTTTATTTTCCCTATAAGCTTCCGACAGTCATTTTGTTTTCGATTTCTTCATGTTTTTCATGCAGCCATGTCGGCTTAGGTTCCATTCACTTCCTGTTTATTTCATCCCTAAGTGACTTGAATTTCCGTATTCCTGAATTTCCCTGAACCTATTTGTACTTCTTTTTTCACCGATCATTCGAAGTATTTCTTCTGTTACCTATGGTTTTTTCACAGTTATCTTCTTTGTACCGATGGTTTTCTTTTCAATTTCTGTGATTGCCCTTTTTTAAAGACGCCCATTTCTCTTCAACTGAGTCGCCTGCTGAGCTAATCCCAATCGCAGTATCTTTAGCCTCAGAGAATTTCAAGCTTATCTCCTTATTCCTTAGTTATTACATATCCAACTTCTTTTGGCATTGATTCTTCCTGACTAGTCTCTTAACCTCCAGCCTACTCTTCATCACACTTAAATTGTGATCTCATTCTATATCTGCTCCTAGGTTTGCCTTACATTCCAGCATCTGATCTCGAAATCTCTGCCAGACCATGATGTAATCTATTTGAAATCTTCCCCTGTTTTCCGGCCTTTTCCAAGTGTACTTCCTCCTCTTATAACTCTTGAACATAGTACTCGCTATTATTAACTGAAATTTATTGCAGAATTCAATCAGTCTTTCTTCTCTCTCATTCCCGATACAAAGCCCATATTCTCCCGTAACTATTTCTTCTACTGCTTCCACTACAACCGCATTTCAGTACCCCATGAGTATCACATAGTAATCTCTCTTTTTAACTGCTGAATATCTGCATATAGTTCCTCTATCTCTTCATCTTCGGCTTGTGACGTCGGCATGTATATTGCACTATCGTTGCCGGTGTTGGTTTGTTGTCGATTTTGATGAGAATAACCCAATCACAGAACTGTTCACAGTAACTCTCTTTCTGTGCCTTCCTTCTCATAACGAATCCTGCTCCCATTATAATATCTTCTACTGCTGTTGATATTACACCGAGGGCGGCGGTGCAGTAATTAGCACACTGGACTCGCAGTCGGGAAGACGGCGGTTCAAACCCGCCGCCGGCCGTCCGGTTTTAGGTTTTCTGTGTGTTGTGGACTGACAAGACAGCCAGTCCACAGTGACGGGTAACCGAAAGGCACGCGCTTAAACTCACGCAGGCTAGAGAGGTCTGAAACAGGATACGTAATGAATGCTATAAAGAAAAGTACGTAGCTGCTGGAATACTTAACTTTAATCCATCATTGTTGTACATCGCTCTTGACGATACAAGTGAGACTCTGTAGATACATGCTAATTGCGCCTTGCTAGGTCGTAGCCATGGACTTAGCTGAAGGCTATTCTAACCATCTGCTCTGCAAAGGAGCGAGGCTTCGTCAGTGTAGTCGCTAGCAAAGTCGTCCGTACAACTGGGGCGAGTGCTTGTCCGTCTCTCGAGACCTGCCGTGTTGTGGCGCTCGGTCTGCGATCACTGACAGTGGCGACACGCGGGTCCGACATGTACTAATGGACCGCGGCCGATTTAAAGCTACCACCTAGCAAGTGTGGTGTCTGGCGGTGACACCACACTGTGATTTCCCTAAATCGCTCCAGGCAAACGCCAGGATTGTTCCTTTGAAAGGGCAAGGCCCATTTTCCTTCCACACCCTTGACACAATCCTGCGTGTGCTCCGTCTCTAATGACCTCGATGTCGACGGGACGTTAAACACATTCTTCCTTCTTCTTTCCTCGCTGATATTACGCTGTACTCATCTGAGTAGAAATCCTTATCCTCTTGTCATTTCACTTCACTGATCCCCACTATATCTACATTGAGTATTAGCATTTCCCTTTTCAGATTTTCTATTCCTCCCGCCATGAAACCTTTAACATTCCACACTCCGGCTCGTACAATGTTATCCTTTCGTTGGCTGTTCCATCTTTTTCTCATAGTCACAGCTGCCTTGATTGTCAACTCTTCGATAACCGAATGTAGTCCAGATCATTTGCCACCAAAGAGGTCATCATGATACTTTTTCAGTTACAGGCCACATGTACTCAGGACACACATTATGAGTCTCTAATGCAGCCTTTTCCATTGCCTTCTGCGTCCTCATGCACCTTGTCATAAGGCAACATTCCTTAAATGGACCTATCTGTCCAGAGACACGACCTGAACTCAATTGGGATGAGTTAGAACACCGACTTTACGCCAGATTCCAGCGTTCTACATTACGGACTTCTCTGGTTTCGGCTCTAGGGAATAACAGGATGCTGCTACTCGATAGAAAATCAGACAGCTCATTGAAAGTGTCCCCAAAAGAGTTCAAGCCATCACAAAGGCGAAGGGTGAACACATCCCATATTAACGTCCAGTAAAATGTGTTCGGATGCTTTTGATTAGATGCTGTGTATTATCGCTGCTTACTGCGAACGTCGACTCGGAGCACTGCCTACGACTTTCTGTCCGGCAATGATTCTTCGGCGGAAACACGTACTCGAGGTAATTATCTGTCTGATCCTATCTCTGTTATTGGTCTGCTTTGCTATACGGGGTCGAATCTCTATCGCAAATCAATCTGATCGCATGCGTCAGCAACTGAGCTGATAAGATTAATTATCGTTTCATATTTTATTTCAACATATAAGTAGTATGATGGGCTTTCGGGCCAGGTTACTGCCGTGAGGGGACCAGAAATCTTAACGGGTATATGCGTTACGCGACCAGTGTCTAAACGTGTGAACCGAACCAACCTCATACACTGTGTAAACAGCTTCAACACGGCGCCAACTCAGTTTTCCACGCCCAGTAGAGTATGCTTACACTCAAAAGTGAACTGAAGATCTGGTCAGGGTGGCAGCACCGTCGTGGTTACACCAGACACAGGGGGAGTATACTGTTGAAGGTTTTTGAATCGAGCGGACTACATCTGTATTCACCAATCTCCTGCATTGCACAACAATGATACACTGACCAGAACTGTTGTTGATAGTACCACTCGCACTACATCTGTATTCACCAATCTCCTGCATAGCGCAAGAATGACACACTGACCACCACTGTTGTTAATAGTACTACTCGCACTACATCTGTATTCACCAATCTCCTGCATAGCGCAAGAATGACACACTGACCACCACTGTTGTTGATAGTACTACTCGCACTACATCTGTATTCACCAATCTCCTGCATAGCGCAAGAATGACACACTGACCACCACTGTTGTTGATAGTACTACTCGCACTACATCTGTATTCACCAATCTCCTGCATAGCGCAAGAATGACACACTGACCACCACTGTTGTTGATAGTACTACTCGCACACCATCATTCTGACAATATTCATTCTAAGTTTAATGTGTATGATTCCACCTCTAGTCTAATAAACGACTGGCAACTTCATTCTGTCTCTCCATTTTCTCGCGAAGGTCTATTGTAGTATGCCATTTCTACAACTACAATATCCGACAAAGAAAGGGAAGAACACAGAACACATGGCTGGATATCACTACAGCTTCGTATGTATACACATCATTGTGGGGTATGTAAGTGCAAGTCTCTGTGGCACGTTAAGTAGCCATGAGTGCGCTTTAGCGGTGGTCGTGTTCAGCGGTGTTACCAGGTCTCGTAGAGTACATAAGGGGCATGAACAGCGTCAGATGTTGAGTGAGCACTGTGGAGCACTGTTGTGAGACAGCGTTATCAGCACTTGACACAGTTTGAAATGGGCCTCTTTGTGGATCTCCATTCGGCCGGCTGGTCTAATAGTGTAACAGACAGATTTGTGGTCCATTCGGATGTGGCAGTGGCCCGATGTTGTACTGCATGGGAACGTGAGGGTAGGCACAATCGTAGTCAAGGTTCTGGTCGACCACATCTGACCATCGCACGGGAAGATCGTCGTATTGTGCATGAAGCACCTAGTAAGCCCTTCACATCTGCTCTTGCCATCCGAGAACAAGTAATGGTCTCCCTGCAGCATCTGGGTCATCCCACATGATTGGTCGGGGACTAGCGCAGCCGTCCTCGTGGATTACCTAGCCATGCGTAGGCTGTCATTAACAGCACAATACAAACGTCTGCCTTTGGAGTGGTGCCGTGACTGGGAAGCACAGACTGCTGATGAATGGTGTTGCATTATGTTCAGCAGTGACTCGCGGTTCTTCGCTTCCTCGAATGATCATCGTCTGCAGGTTTGCTGCTACCTGGGCCGAGGCCCTTCTTACAGTGTTTAGGAGAACCATAGTGGTGTTACTCCTGTCTTCATGGTGTGGGGAATCTTTGGAAATAACTTCAGGTCACGTGTTGTAGTGTTAGAGGGAACTCTGCTGACACATCTGTGCGGCACGGACATCCTGCGTCCTCATGTGCAACCTGTCATGTGACAGCATCGCGAAGCCATTATTCAACAGAACAGCGTTCTGCACGCTTCGCCCGCGCTTCTAAGACATCTCTGTGTGATGTTGATGTACTGCCGTGTCCAGCAAGATCCCTAGACCTGTCCCAGATTTGTGGGAGCAGCTAGGGCGTTAACTCAGTCTCATTGCCAGTATTCAGGAGGTCAAGGATCAGATACAACAGTTATGGGCCAACTCGCCCCGAAGAGGATAAAACGGCTTTTGACACCCTTTTATGAGTGGATGCGTACAGGGCAGACGGGGTGCAACGTCATACCGACAGGTGAGCTAAAACTGCAAAGTTCTTCTGCAGTGAGGTTACATATCCTCTCAACTCATGAAGTTTCATTTCGTTTCCTGCTCCCCTTCTGGGTGCTTAATTGTGTCTGCCAGGCAGTGTGTCGTGTCGCATGCGAGCCACCTACGCAAGGTCTTCAGGGACAAAGGCTGTAACGTTCATCAAATAAATGAAGTTATCTCAAGCAAGAATAACAAAAAACTGTCGACGAATAGCAGGAAAAGAAACTTGCATTTTTTTCTTCTGTGGACGCATCTCAGGCGAGATAACTCGCTTGCTGAAATAACACGAAATCAAATTTATCATCAGGTCTTTGACAAAATCCGACAATTACTGAGCCTAGTTAAAGGTGTAACATGTCTGAGAACAACCGAGGTTTGCAAGATTCCTTGCAAGTATGTCTAGTCTTAACGTCGGACAACAGGGCGTACTGTAGAACAGCGCGGGGAAGAGCACGAGAGATTTTATCAGCTGCGCTACCCCAAAAAATTCGCTTTAATTAGTGCTGGAAAACAGTCGACTTATCAAATGTGAGGAAACCTCTGTCCTGACACCCACTAACCGCTTCTGGAAATGTGTAATTAATAGAAACCATTGAAATAAAAATCATCGATAACACCCTTGATAGGGACGGCGATCTGCAGCTGAGCACGGCGTCGGATGCAGCGATCATGTGGTTGAAGTGTGAGCAGCGAACACCGAGTCAACGAATGCCCACATAATGCGATGCCGTGAGCACCATGATGACACACTCGGCAGCTATAGTACACACTGAGGTGGCAAAAATCATTGGCAACCTCCTAATATGGTGCTGGACCTCCTTTCGCCAGGTGCAGCGCAGCAGCTCGACATGGTATGAACTCAACAAGTTATTGTAAGTCTGCTACAGAAATACTGAGCCCCGCTGCCTCTATAGCCGTCGATAGGTGCGAACGTGATGCCGTTGCAGTATTTTGTGCACGATCTGACCTTTCAATTATGTCCCATGAATGTTCGATGGGTTTCTTATCGGACGATCTGGGTGGTCAAAGCATTCGCCCGAACTGTCCAGATTGTTCTCCATGCCAGTCGCGAAAAAATTCCGACCACTTACGTGATATCGTTGTTTGGGAACTTGAAGCCCATGAATGGCTACAAATGGCCAGTCAATGATGGGTTCAGGTGGACCAGAGGACCCACTCCATTCCATGTAAACACAGCCTACACAATTATGAAGCTTCCACCCGCATGCACAGTGCCTTGCTGACAATTTGGCCATATGGCTTCGTGGAGTCTGCGCCACACTCGAAACCCACCATCTGCTCTTACCAACTGAAATCGGGACTCACCTGACCAGGCCACAGTTTTCTAGTCGTCTAGCGTCAGAAAGATGTAGTCAAGAGCCCAGGAGATGCACTGTATGCGATGTCGTGTTGTTAGCTAAGGCACTCGCGTCGGTCGTCAACTGCCATAGTCAATTAACGCCAGATTTCACCACACTTTTCTAACGGATACTTTTCACATTGATTTCGGCGATTATTTCACGAAGTGTTACTCCTATGTTGGGACTGATAACTCTATGCATGCGGTCGTTAAGTGAAGACCGTCGGCCACTGCGTGTCATCGGTAATGCCTAAATTTGGTATTCTTGGCATGCGCTTGACGACGTGGATTTCGAAGTACTGAATTTCCTAACGATTTCTAAAATGGGATGTCCCAAGCGTCTAGCTCCAACTACCATTCCGTGTTCGAAGTCTGTTAGTTCCCATCGTGCGGCCGTAATCACGTCAGAAACCGTTTCACATGAGTCACCTGAGTAGAAGTAACAGCCCCGCCAATCCACTGCCCTTTTATACCTAGTGCACCGCCATCTGTATATTGGCATTTCGCTGTCCTATAACGTCTGTCTCAACAGTGTGTAAGGGCGTACTAACAGTCCATTAACTACCATTCCCCTTGACAATGGCCATGGAGTGCTTGGTCGAAAATTCCTGGCTTTTTAACCACTTGACGCAGCTGGAACCAGAGGACGTTTATTCATCGATACAACCGCGTGACTCTGCATTCTTACACAACAAAATCGTGCCTGTTAATTCTGTAACTGGCCAGAAAGCTATTTCACTAGGTAATCGAGTGTTGAGTTCAACCTATAAATACAGATGGCAGTTTTGCAAAGCTTCACACCAGTTCCGTTCGTGTATCACTGTGTATCTGACGCCACTTGAAGTGCATCCTGTCCAAACTCTTTATGATGAGTAATTATATGCAAGTTGCGTTTGCGTAACCTACAGTATTACGAAGGACATCCATGATAAATTGATTACATTGCACATTTAAAGATTCACAGGTCCTCGTATTGCGATGAAAGTGTAATCTTGGCTTCTTAACATTCGACTGGTTATGTATCGTTTCTGGATAAGAATTTCGTTACCACAAATTGATTCATCTTCCCTTCTTCATCATCCCCGAATGCCTGGCTTAACATCGTGGAGCAAGCCCTAAAGTGACGGTTGTGCCAGTAAGTCATGCTAAAGGGTGTTTCACAGTTCCTTTTATATGCTTCTTGGAGTTGTAGAGGGGACATAATACATAATGTTTAGTTAAGGAACCCATATCCAGGAATGTGACGTTTATATATAAGAGAAGTTTGAATATAGAATCATTCTGAAATCTCCCACCTCACGGTACGCACCAAAAAATGAGAAAAGGGAGACGTCGTCAGTCCCTGTTGTAAAATTATGGCATCACATACCAGTTTGGTCCGACTACGACAGCGAGAATCTGGTACGTTCGCAACTGGGAGCGTTGATTGTGCTGCTGTACGGACGCGCCGTACTCTCGCGACTTTGAATAGAACGTCCTTCGTCACGGAGAAGAACACCCGGCGACAAGTACCCTAAAAGTTGCCCATGCCATAGGTTCTTGTAGAACACATAGGTCAGAGATCATTGTCTTCGCTGTGTCCGTACCTTGAAGCGGGCCATTTGAAAGCGATTCAATCTGTAATCAGACAGTACATTTCCTTATCAGAACTTCATGTCCTAAGTCCTCCCTACAACCTCTAGAAGTCTGTAATAGGAATTTTGAAACACCTTGCATAAGCTTATCATGTGCGCAGGGTGTGCAAATTTTAGTTCCAGTTACAAAACTCTATAGTAAAGGAATCACTGTTAAGGATGACGTCAAATTTGAACAGGGTATTTTTGACGCAGGGGGAATTACCTGCACGCGTGAAAGTGGACAACGAATGGCCATGGAACATTCTGTGGACAGACGAAACCCATTTCCGTCTCCAAGCACATGTCAATACGCATAACTGCAGAATATGGACAACGGAAAATCCACACGCACATCAACCAGCACCACTTCGCTCTGCAAAGATGACTGCGTGGTGCGGATTGACAGCATCATATGTCGTAGTGCCGTAGATGAGTTCTCCAGGTCCTGTTAGCTGTGGCGTCACTGGGAAACGCCGAGACTCTTTTGCGCACCAACATCATTCCAAGAGCGTAGACGTGTGGGTAGTATCATTTTTATGCAAGATGGCGCTTCTCCGCAGATTGTATAGCCAGTGAAGCGGTTGCTGCACAGGCATTTCGGAAATGCTGGAATTATCAGCCGTCATTTCCCTACATCCTAGTCGTCCAGATCATCTGATCTTAATCCATGTGACCCCTGGCTGTGGGATTGTCTGAAGTATGCTGTGTTCAGTGTTCTAATGACGAACGTGGCTGAACTGAAACCACGCGCTGCGCAACGCATTCTGAACGTGACCCAACTCTTCCCCCCCACCCCCACCCCCGACCCCCTCACCCACCACCCTCCCCGACACCCACCGAACTGTTGTGGAACATGCTGTTTCTCGATTTCAGCTTGTGGCAGAAAACGGTGGACAGCATGCTAAACATGCTTTGCGCCAGTTTCACGATAATGCGATACCGATACCATTTTGCTTTTTATGCGACTGTTGGCCACAGAACAAAAACCGATGTCATTTGGCTTTTCATCCGGTTTTTGGCCCCAGAACAGTTAAAGAAGTTGTCATTTTGCTTTTTATGCGGCTTTTGACCGCATGACAACTGAAAAGCGATTTTTTTGATCTGGAGTGGTACGCGGCTGCCGTGGTGTATGGGCTTACGTACCTAGGAGTACCATAATGTTGACTGCCGAACTTGCGCAATCATGCACGTTGAACTGTACGGATGGTGTAATTCGCAACTCAAACCATAGCCGTCGTATTGCGATTCATGTACGTTAATTTACGTTAAGAGGCTCTAATGGTAAAAATCTTCATTAACCTTTTTTTGTTCCATCAATATTCCCCATGTGTCAAAAATATGCTGTTCAAATCTGACTTCATTCTGAGCAGTGTTTCTTTTTCTAAAGCGCTTAAAAACTGGAACATTAATTATGGACAACCTGCACGTGCTGTCTCCTAAGGGCGAACAACAGGGTGATGGTTGAAAAAACTCGAAATGTTTTGTTATGTATTTTGAATGTATATACATTGAAGAGTTATTAATCAAAATATTACGCGAGAACTCCAAAAACCGATTCTGTGGACATTTGAAACCGAGCGTTCGTGGCGCGCCTCGGCGTTAGAGAACCGGTTTCGCACTCACGCTCCCTTCGTTGCGTCCGTGAGATGTTTAGGGTTAAAGCTAACCTGATTCGCTGAGCGTTGTTTGGGCGGTTTCATTCAAAATGTGAACGAAAGTTTCAACAATCTCATTTGGAGATACTCTCCAAAAATAACATCCAGCCGAAGTGAAATTGCCAACATTGTTTCAGATTTGCCCGTATATCTATCTACACAGTGTAGATAATACGGCATTAATGCACGTGACAAATGCCTTTAAATCAAAATCGGCAATGGAATGCGCCGATTCTGTGAAGATAGAGACGTCAGCGTCGATGCGCTCAGCGATGAAACGGGCTTTGAGGACGAAAATCAGGACATGCCAGGTCAAAGTAGCAGACAGTGGCCATCCACTGGCCGGGGCGATAGTTATTAGGGACCAGGTATCGATGATATGCGTTAAGTTTCGAGCTTTGTCCCTTCTTTTATATGAAAAATACTTGGAAGCGTTAAATGCATGCGGGCTGGAGTGGCCGAGCGGTTTTAGGCGCTACAGTCTGGAACCGCGCGACCGCTACGGTAGCAGGTTCGAATCCTGCCTCGGGCATGGATGTGTGTGATGGCCTTAGGTTAGTTAGGTTTAAGTAGATCTAAGTTCTAGGGGACTGATGACTTCAGAAGTTAAGTCCCATAGTGCTCAAAGCCATTTGAACCATTTTTGTTAAATGCATTTTTCTCAAAACCACGTTTTTCGGCATGCTTGTCATCGCCCACGCTACAATTTTCATCCGGTTTTAATGATCTTTTGTCTCCCTTGAAGCAAAATGAAGTCTCTTCAGTTCATCGTAGCAGACTTTTTTATGTTTATATTCAGTATTTCTTTCGGCCAAAAAAGAGGTGTCCAAAACACGCCATTTTTTTTAAATGTCTGTAATCGTGCTAAGAAGTTTTTTTTTCTATTTCTTTTTTTTTCTAATCCCTACAATGAACTAAAATTACATGTGTTAAAGATCAGGTTGATACGTTTCAACCGGAGTTACACCGACAGCCATCGATCTGACACCTTTCAGAGTTGCCTCGGGAAAATGCCAACTACGCAGTGGAAATATTAATATTTTTCTATAAAAAAGTCAATAAAAACTTCACAGTGTGTTTTATTCATTGCATCAAACCCCATTTGTCTACTACATTCCAGTACAGAGAAAAAAAATCATGAATTTGAGCAAATTTTCGTCCGTCACCATGTCGTTCTCTCAAAACAAAATACACTACTGGCGATTAAAATTGCTACACCAAGAAGAAATGAAAATGATAAACGGGTATTCATTGGACAAATATACTACACAAGAACTGACGTGTGATTACATTTTCACCCAATTTGGGTGCATAGATCTCGAGAAATTGGTACCCAGAACAACCACCTCTGGCCGTAATAACGGCCTTGATACGCCCGGGCATTGAGTCAAACAGAGTTTGGATGGCTTGTACAGGTACAGCTGTCCATGCAGCCTCAGCACGATACCACAATTCATCAAGAAGAGTGACTGGCGTATTGTGACGAGTCAGTTACTCGGTCACCATTGACCAGACGTTTTCAATTGGTGAGAGATCTGGAGAATGTGCTGGCCAGGGCAGCAGTCGAAACATTTCTGTGTGCAGAAAGGCCGTACCAGACCTGCAACATGCGGTCGTGCATTATCCTGCTTAAATGTAGGGTTTCACGGGGATCGAATGAAGGGTAAAGCCACGGGTCATAACACATCTGAAATGTAACGTCCACTATTCGAAGTGCCGTCAATGCGAACAAGAGGTGAGCGAGACGTGTAACCAATGGCACCCCATACCATCACGCCGGGTGATACGCCAGTATGGCGCTGACGAATACATGCTTCCTATGTGCGTTCACCGCGATGTCGCCCACCACGGATGCGACCATCATGATGCTGTAAACAGAACATGGATTCATCCGAGAAAATGACGTTTTGCATTCGTGCAGCAAGGTTCGTCGTCGAGTACACCATCGCAGGCGCTCCTGCCTGTGATGCAGCGTCAAGGGTAACCGCAGTCATGGTCTCCGAGCTGATAGTCTATGCTGCTGCAAACGTCGTCGAACTGTTCGTGCAGATGGTTGTTGTCTTGCAAACGTCCCCGTCTGTTGACTCAGTGATCGAGACGTGGCTGCACGATCCGTTACAGCTATGCGGATAAGACGCCTGTCATCTCGACTGTCAGTGATACGAGGCCGTTGGGATCAATCATGGCGTTCCGTATTACCATCCCGAACCCACCGATTCTTTATTCTGCTAACAGTCATTGGATCTCGATCAACGCGAGCAGCAATGTCGCGATACGGTAAACCGCAATCGCGATAGGCTACAATCCGACCTTTATCAGAGTCGGAAACGTGATGGGTACGCATTTCTCCTTCTTACACGTGACATCATAACACCGTTGCACCAGGCGACGCCGGTCAACTGCTGTTTGTGTATGAGAAATCGGTTGGAAACTTCCCCCATGTCAGCACGTTGTAGGTGTTGCCACCGGCGCTAACCTTGTGTGAATGCTCTGAAAAGCTAATCATTTGCATATCACAGCATCTTCTTCCTGTCGGTTAAATTTCGCATCTGTAGCACGTCATCTTCGTGGTGTAGCAATTTTAATGGCCAGTAGTGTATAAAAAACGAATTGATCTTGTGTTGCAGTCCAGCTTCCAAAAACGACATCTGCGCATCACCTACTCGAAATTCTCTCGTGCTGTCAACTGAGCGGGTAAGTCGTATGGAATCAGCGTTTCAACGGATTTGTACCCGTTATCTTTAGGAGATTAGTAGGAACCTCAATGAAGCCAGGCTTGACTCTGTCCGATAACCAAAGAATACTTCTTCCGTTGTTTTGTCACGCTCGGTGCACTTGGTGAGTTTCTTCACCTGTGCCCTACTTCGAAAGCCACGTCTCGAGACGCGTTGGAGGGAGACCGCCGCCGGTGGATCGGAAGTGTAGTGGGCAGCGGCCGCGGGCGGAACCGGGTCCTGGGTCCTGTGTGGGCGCTTACGTAAGCGACGGGCTATCGCATCATGCGCCCGTGACTCGGCCGCCACGGTCACGCGCGTGCCGTGCTGCGCCGCCTTACGCAACCACGGGAGGGTCAGCTCAGATCCGTGCCACAGCACCGGACGTGCTGTGTTTCATTACACTGAATGGAATAGACAACATGAAACCGGCACCGTAATGACGCCGCTACCAACACTATTTACGAAGGACTCTTACACAAGTAGCGCGACACTACATACATACCGAGCGAGGTGGCGCAGTGGTTAGCGCACTGGACTCGCATTCGGGAGGACGACGGTTCAATCCCGTCTCCGGCCATCCTGATTTAGGTTTTCCGTGATTTCCCTAAATCGTTTCAGGCAAATGCCGGGATGGTTCCTTTGAAAGGGCACGGCCGATTTCCTTCCCAATCCTTCCCTAACCCGAGCTTGCGCTCCGTCTCTAATGACCTCGTTGTCGACGGGACGTTAAACACTAACCACCCCCCCCCCCCCACCACCACTACATACATGTTAACTACTGACTATTGCCCCCGTTCGTCAGATGGTTACAGTGAAGTACACATTTCATTGCAGTGCAATGTTGTGAGATCAGTTGTACTTGCGTAGAGTGCGTTACTCAAAATCCGGAAGAGGGTAGCTATACAGGGTGTTCGGAAATTCCCGTTATATACTTTTAGGACTGGCACACGGAAGTGAGTACATAATGTTTTCAATGGAAACCAATGTCCGGAAACGTATCGTTTCCTTTCTAGGGTAGTTTCGGTTCAGATGTTTAACTCACCAACTTCGGTTTGAAGGGCTGAACTAGGGGTGACGCAATACAACCATTACGTAACGGCTCGAAAGGAAACAAAGCAAACCTCCATTCATCACTTAAGCACATTTCTTTCTACACTACCGGCCATTAAAATTGCTACACCACGAAGATGACGTGCTACAGACGTGAAATTTAACCGACTGGAAGAAGATGCTGTGATATGCAAATGGTTAGCTTTTCAGACCATTCACACAAGGTTGGCGCCGGTGGCGACACCTACACGGTGCTGACATGAGGAAAGTTTCCAACCGATTTCTCATACACAAACGGCTGTTGACCGGCGTTGCCTGGTGAAACGTCGTTGTGATGCCTCGTGTAAGGAAGAGAAATGCGTACCATCACGTTTCCGACTTTGATAAAGGTCGGATTGTAGCCTATCGCGATTGCGGTTTATCGTATCGCGACATTGCGGCTCGCGTTGGTCGAGATCCAATGACTGTTAGCAGAATAAAGAATCGGTGGGTAATACGGAACGCCGTGCTGGGTCCCAACGGCCTCGTATCACTAGCTGTCAAGATGACAGGCATCTTATCCGCATGGCTGTAACGGATCGTGCAGCCACGTCTCGATCCCTGAGTCAACAGATTGGAACGTTTGCAAGACGACAACCATCTGCACGAACAGTTCGACGACGTTTGCAGCAGCATGGACTATCAGCTCGGAGACCATGGCTGCGGCTACCCTTGACGCTGCATGACAGACAGGAGCGCATTTGATGGTGTACTCAACGACGAACGTGGGTGCACGAATGGCAAAACGTCAGTTTTTCGGATGAATCCAGGTTCTGTTTACAGCGTCATGATGGTTGCATCCGTATTTGGCGACATCGCGGTGAACGCACATTGGAAGCGTGTATTCGTCATCGCCATACTGGCGTATCACCCGGCGTGATGGTATGATGTGCCATTGGTTACACGTCTCGGTCACCTCTTGTTCGTACTAACGGCACTTTGAACAGTGGACGTTCCATTTCAGATGTGTTACGACCCGTGGCTCTACCCTTCATTCGATCCCTGCGAAACCCTACATTTCAGCAGGATAAGGCACGACAGCATGTTGCAGGTCCTATACGGGCCTTTCTGGATACAGAAAATGTTTTATTGCTGCCCTGGCCAGCACATTCTCCAGACCTCTCACCAATTGAAAACGTGTGGTCAATGGTGGCCGAGCAATTGGCTCGTCACAATACGCCAGTCACTACCCTTGATGAATTGTGGTATCGTGTTGAAGCTGTATGGGCAGCTGTACCTGTACACGCCATCCAAGCTCTGTTTGACTCAATGCCCAGGCGTATCAAGGCCGGTATTACGGCCAGAGGTGGTTGTTCTGGGTTCTGATTTCTCAGGATCTATGCACCCAAATTGCGTGAAAATGTATTCACATGTCAGTTCTAGTATAATATATTTGTCCAATGAATACCCGTTTATCATCTGCATTTCTTCTTGGAGTAGAAATTTTAATGGACAGTAGTGTACTAACATTTAAACATTACGTGTTTACATTATTCTAAAACAAAAACGAACTCGGCATACTGTGTACGAATAGAACAGTACTGATGCATTACAAAAGCGCCTCGATGTGGCGACCAACAGCTTTGTTATAGACACAGTACCTACAAAGCGTGTTCTGGTATACACTCTCCATCCCACGTGATCTCTTCAGTTTCTACTGCAGTGGCCACAACTCGTGCCAGCAGATCTTCCTCTGTCTCTACAGGAGTCTCGGAAAATAAACTTTGCATATGACCCTGCAAGAATTAGTCCATATCGCGGTGGCCACGCAGCTAGATATTTCACTTTATCGTCTGCTGAGACGTCTCAAAACCGCACTTGCAGGTCTCGTAGTAAGCCAGACGTTAAGTGACATCAGGTACCTAGCTGACGTAGTACGCGTCATCTTGTCAAGCCTACTGCATACCAGGACAAGCACCTCTGAGAATTTTCTCCTTCCCTCAGCAGACGTGGACGCTTTACACGTCTGGATTGAAAGCGTCACACTGTTTCCTATTCAAAACATTTCGTATTCACTCGCGCCTACAAGTTCTATAAGCTTGTCACGGGAATTCTCAAACACCCAGTATTTCAGGTCTGTAGTCGTCCTTAACCATTCGATGAAACGCGCATGTCAAGTGTTCGTAGAAAAATTTCCAGATGCCGATATCTCAGCACAAAGCAGCATATACGATTTAGTTAAAAATGTCGTACATCAGATACAGTTTGAAACGTAAAACGACACTGCAAATTTATTTTATGATTGCACAGGCCATTGCCAATATTGAAACGAGGATTACTGCTAGTCCAGAAAAAATCACTATGTGAGTTATCATAGCAGTATGTCGCTAAATACACATCCTGTCGTAAAACTCTTCTCGAATTAAAATTGCAACTACACCGCGCTAAACCTGTGCAACAGCTGAAGGAGACAGAAAAACCGAAACTGATTATGACACCTGGCTTCTGGAAACGTTGTTAGTGGACAGACAGACATGATGTCGTATTTAATGCTACACGTGACTTAAGTTCATTTGTCCAGCTATGTTACTTCGCAGAATACTGGGATTTGGACACCGAGGAATCCTCGAGAGGTATTCGAGCGTCCACTTCATGATGAGAAAATGGGTGTTTGGTGTGCCGTCTCCGGGAATCGTATAATGGGACCAACATTTTTTGACCGAACTGACAATACACAAGTTTACCTCACAATTTTCGAAAAATTATATGCGCAGTTAACTCATAATGAAAAATAGTGCAGCTTCTTTCAACAAGGCGGAGCTACGTGTCATAAATCAAACGATTTGCCGAATGGCGTTTATGCAGCTTTCACAAATGAACGAGTTGTAGGCAGTAGACTGTGACCTCCACGTTCCCAGAATCGTCTACTTGCAATTTTTTCCTTTGGGGCTACTCATAGGAAAGATTCAGGCAGGTAATCCCCAAAATATTGATGAACTGAAGGTGAACAATGAAAGAGCAATCACCAAAATTGACAACAAAGTTTTGTGTGAGACAACTCTCAATATAATCATTCGAGCACACAGCTTCATCCTGTCTTCAGTTGGCATATAGGTTGTCACAACGTCGATGTCCAGTGATCATCGAGCAAGACTTTTGCTACAATAATGATAATAAAAGCACTAATGTTAAGAAACGCATAACTGAAACAACTATTCATTCATAAATTTCATTCAAACGTAATCTACAGATTCTACAGCGATTACGTTCTCGGTTCGGTTTTATATTGGTCAACCTGTGGAATCCTACTAGTGTCTTCTTCTGTGCGCTCTGATTGTGATGAAGTTCGCAACCTACAACTTTTTTCCTTCCAGTTTGTATAGTTCGTAACTTAATTCTTGTTAACGATGATCTCTTCATTTCCTTAATTCGTTGGGTGCTGTCTATACAGTTAACGGATCTGACCTTCTCTTACTGGCGCTACGACTGATTTTGTGTCCAAGTTCCTGTATATGGTGGGTCTGAGGCTGCTGTGTCTTCCTCTAGTACTTCCTTTAAATAGTCGCACGAACGAAAAAAATGGCTGATATCGAAATAAGTGACCATGGAATAGACAAGCAACTGTAATCGCTCAACAGAGGGCTGTCCACTGGACCCGACAGAATACTATCATGTTTCCGCATAGAGTATGCAAAGGACTTGCCCCTCTCTTAGCAGAAGTGTACCTTAGGTGTTGGGAGGAGCGAAGGGTTCCTGACAATTGGAAAAAGGCACAAGTCATTCCCATTTTCAAAGAGGATCGTCGAACAGACACACAAAACTATAGACCCGTATCTCTGACGTAGGTCAGTTGTAGAATTCTGGAACATGTTTTATGCTCACGTATTATGACATTTCTGGAGCCAAAGATCTCCTTTGCAGGAATCAATTATAGTGTGAAACCCTGCTCGCTCTGTTCGTACACGAATCCCAGAAAGCAGTAGATACAGGCGCTCAGGTAGATGCTATGTTCCTTGACTTCCGGAAGGCATTCAGTGTAGGTCTGCACTACCTCTAATGAGCAAAATATGACCGTACGGGTAACCAGATCAACTTTTTGATTGGATGTGAAGAGTTTCTAGCAAACAGAACACAGCGTATGATTCTGAACGGCGAGAAGCCTTCAAACACGAAAGTAACTTAGGGCGAGCCCCAGGCAAGCGTTATAGGACCATTACTTTTCGCAAATACACAGTATGTATACAGGGTGGTCCACTGATCGTGACCGGGCCAAATATCTCACGAAATAAGCGTCAAACGAAAAAACTATAAAGAACGAAACTCGTCTAGCTTGAAGGGGGAAACCAGATGGGGCTATGGTTGGCCCGCTAGATGGCGCTGCCATAGGTCAAACGGATGTCAACTGCGTTTTTTTGAAATAGGAACCCCCATTTTTTATTACACATTCGTGTAGTACGTAAAGAAATATGAATGTTTTAGTTGGACCACTTTTTTAGCTTTGTGATAGATGGCGCTGTAATAGTCACAAACATATGGCTCACAATTTTGGACGAACAGTTGGTAACAGGTAGGTTTTTTTAAATTAAAATACAGAACGTAGGTACGTTTGAATATTTTATTTCGGTTGTTCCAATGTGATACAAGTACCTTTGTGAACTTATCATTTCTGTGAACGCATGCTGTTACAGCGTGATTACCTGTAAATACCACATTAATGCAATAAATGGTCAAAATGATGTCCGTCAACCTCAGTGCATTTGGAAGTACGTGTAACAACATTCCTCTCAACAGCGAGTAGTTCGCCTTCCGTAATGTTCGCACACGCATTCACAATGCGCTGACGCATGTTGTCAGGCGTTGTCGGTGGATCAGTATAGTAAATATCCTTCAACATTCCCCACAGAAAAAAATCCGGGGACGTCAGATCCGGTGAACGTGCAGGCCATGGTATGGTGCTTCGACGACCAATCCACCTGTCATGAAATATGCTGTTCAATACCGCTTCAACCGCATATGAGCTATGTGGTGGACATCCATCATGTTGGAAATACATCGCCAGTCTGTCATTCAGTGAAACATCTTGTAGTAACATAGGTAGAACATTACGTAGGAAATCAGCATAAATTGCACGATTTAGATTGCCATTGATAAAATGGGGGCCAATTATGCTTCCTCCCATAATGCCGCACCATGCATTAAACCGCCAAGGTCGCTGATGTTCCACTTGTCGCAGCCATCGTGGATTTTCCGTTGCCCAATAGTGCATATTATGCCGGTTTACGTTACCGCTGTTGGTGAATGACGCTTCGTCGCTAAATAGAACGCGTGCAAAAAATCTGTCATCGTCCCTTAATTTCTCTTGTGCCCAGTGGAAGAACTGTACACGACGTTCAATGTCGTCGCCATGCAATTCCTGGTGCTTAGAAATATGGTACGGATGCAATCGATGTTGATGTAGCATTCTCAACATCGAAGTTTTGGAGATTCCCGATTCTCGCGCAATTTGTCTGCTACTGATGTGCGTATTAGCCGCGATAGCAGCTAAAACACCTACTTGAGCATCATCAATTGTTGCCTGTCGTGATTGATGTTTCACATGTGGCTGAACA
This sequence comes from Schistocerca nitens, assembly GCF_023898315.1. NCBI lineage: Eukaryota > Metazoa > Arthropoda > Insecta > Orthoptera > Acrididae > Schistocerca > Schistocerca nitens. The sequence goes on from NC_064618.1 coordinate 662,578,519, forward strand.
CTTCCTGTTTCCTTAAATAACGTAACTATCCGGGGAACGGTCCGGACACTTGGATGATGTCGTCGAGGATACCGAGCAGCATACATAGCACACGCCCGTTGGGCATTTTGATCAAAATAGCCATACATCAACACGATATCGACCTTTTCCGCAATTGGTAAACGGTCCATTTTAACACGGGTATTGTATCACGAAGCAAATACCGTCCGCACTGGGGGAATGTTACATGATACCACGTACTTATACGTTAGTGACTATTACAGCGCCATCTATCACAAAGCGAAAAAAGTGGTCCAACTAAATCATTCATATTTCTTTACGTACTACACGAATATGTAATAAAAATGGGGGTTCCTATTAAAAAAAAAAACGCAGTTGATATCCGTTTCATCTATGGCAGCGGCATCTAGCGGACCAACCACAGCGCCCCGTCAAGCTAGACGAGTTTCGTTATTTGTAGTTTTTGTCGTTTCATGCCTATTTCGTGAGATATTTGACCCAGTCACTATCAATGGACTACCCTGTATACCAATTTTTAGCGTTTTCCATAAGCTTTCAGGGCCTATACATGTCCCGAACCTACCGAAGTGACGAAGTATGGATTCCATACGTAACACTGACGTAGACGGGAGACATTTTAATTGGAAGTCGCTTGCCCGGTGCCAGCAGATAAAGACGATATTTCAGTACATGTGTTGTTCAGAAGTACGATGCAATGTTCCTTCAGACATGCACGTATGTTTGAAGGAACATTTGCATCGTAATTCTGAACAACACAGGCACTGCTATGTCGTACTTGCAGGGAGTGGCAGATGATCCTCGACATATACAAGGGTAACGTATTGCGAATAAATGGACAGAAATACCCTTCTTTGTATGACTACGCAGTTGCAGGAGAATCACTGGAAGCAGTTACTTCCACAAAATATCTAATACTATGCGTAGAGAGGGATCTGAAATTCAATTAATCGTGAGTAACGTAGATGCTGAGAGTCATTGGAAGATTCCTCAGGAAATGTAGTCCATCACCAAAGTAAGTAGCTTACAAAACATTCGTTCTTCCAGTACTTGAATATTGCTCTCAGTGTGGGATCCGTACCATACACGACTGCTGGAAGAAATAGAGAAGATCTGAAGCAGAGCAGCGCGTTTCGTTGCAGGTTCAGCTACTAAGAACGAAAGCTTCACAGAGCTGATCAGTTAACTCCAGTGGCAGACGCTGACAGAGAGGCGTTTCGTATCACGGTGTGTAGTGGACTGACAAGGCAGCCAGTCCACAGTGAAGTAGCCGAAAGGGCACGCGTCAACTCACGCCGTCTGGCGTGAAGTCTGGAACAGGATAAGTTATGAATGTGATAAAGAAAAGAACGTAGCTACTAGAACACTTAACTTTTATCTATCCTTTGGTATACAGCATTCTTGATGATACAAGTGAGACTCATTAACATACATGCAATGGTACAAATGCCGCCTTGCTAGGTCGTAGCCATTAACTTAGCTGAAGGCTATTCTAACTGTCTCTCGGCAAATGAGAGAAAAGGCTTCGTCCGTATAGTCGCTAGCAACGTCGTCGTACAACTGGGGCGAGTGCTAGTACGTCTCTCGAGACCTGCCTTGTGGTGGCGCTCGGTCTGCGATCCTGACAGTGGCGACACGCGGGTCCGACATGTACTAATGGACCGCGGCCGATTTAAGCTACCACCTAGCAAGTGTGGTGTCTGGCGGTGACACCACACGGTGTGCGGCGTATCGTTAGAGTTCGTAGAGAGTATGTGCCTAGAAGATACCTCTTCCTCCTAAGAGTATCTCGCGAGAAGACCACAAAGATAAAACCAGAGAGAGATTCGAGCCCACACGGAGGCTTACCGGAAATCGTTCTTCTCTCTTACTAATCATGACTGGAACAGGAAAGGGGGGAAGTGACATTCGAGCACAAAGTACTCGGAGTAATTATGAAGTGTGCCTAAAACTCTTCCTATGAGATAGGGGATGGAGGGGAGCGGTAGAACGCTTGTGAATTGTTCAGGATGGGCAACCATTTGGCGGGTGGTGTCGCAGTCACAGTTCATGATTCTGGATACACTGTTTGCTGGACGTTTAGCTGGATGTGTGAATCACCAGTATTCTGTCAAACGAAAGCGGCTTGTTCCAGGACCAACTGGAGAAGCGTCTTGTACAGGATGACGACAAGGTGATCGGGTAGCGTCGCCACTGAGTGTAGCATCAGGTTGAGGCCCCTAGGATATCCAGCGCTTTCCACCGCATTTCCTGAATATGCTGGTGTCACCTTGGCCAATGTCCAACGTCCAACCTGACGTCGACGTAAATATCTGCTCTGCTGCATTGGATATGAGCGTTTCAGGTTGACCGTCTATTCTGACTGATGATAACGGCTCATCTTTTGCTGCGTTGAACTCCAGGTGTCACTGGAGAGCCAAGGTCATTCATACCTTCAAGGCGTCAGACAGTCATGCCATTATTAGTCCGAAGACCGATAGTCGTCAGCACACAATGCAAGCAGCATGCTATCTGCGACCGACACAGTGGGGCGTGCGTCACTGACATCAGGCGAGAAACCAATCATTGGTGGAAAACTTGAGAGCAAAATTCAAACACAAACCTTTTATGTTATTAAATAAACTATTATACTGTTATGGTCCATTTAGCACTAAATAAGATTGTAACGGTTTTATAGAAACAAAATAAATCTAAAATTTTGTACTATTTTGAACCTCACAAGGATCTAGAATGGTAACGTAAGAAACTAGAGTGCAAGAAGACCAATGAGGTCGTTTCTTGGACGGAATGGGGGCTGGGATGAGAGGCAAGTGGTGAAAGAGACGCTTGAGTGGGTTCTTTGTGAGACAGAAGCAGGTGGCAGGTTCTCACACATTCAGGCTCGCCACTGTGTGTGGGCGAGGTGCGGCAATGGCTGGAGCAGCCAGCAGAGGTTCTTCGGCGCATGCATGTGCACTCGAAAACTCAAGTGCTTTTATACATCTACAGGAACGCCTTCTGATATATACGTAATATATATGTAATGTAACGGGAAACGTTACAAAAACGTAAATGTTGGTCAATCTCCGGAAGTTCTTGACCAAATGGTTTGAAATTTTGACACAACGTGGAACTAATATAGTTTTTTTATGTACCTAATTCTTTAATGCACGTATATTTTTAATGTATATATAATATATGTACTATATAGAGATCTCAGAATGTATCTTTCCGATTTATTTAAAATTTTTACGTGTTACTGTAGAAACGTTTACACACGTATAGACTAAATACTTTTAATATATACAGGGTAACTATTGCCACCGAGAATAATTCCGAAAGTATGATAATAGCTGAAAAGTTTGTGGGACAAAGGTTTCATGGGACAATGGGGGCCATAATATGAAGTTGGTTGTTTGTTGCTAGGTGGGGTCGCGTCAGAGATATGGTCAACTTCGTATTTTTAAATGGGATGCTGTAGTTTGGTTCTTATTTTCTGACAGCGGCTATCAAGACGAATCCAATGATGTGTAACAGTAAGGTCTTCGAAGGTCAACGAAGGTGAAAAAGGCGGCATGAACATCTATTTACACTAGGTGTTCGAAGTGATTACCACTGGTATCAACGCAGTGCTGCAATCTTCTTATCATGGATTGAGTGGTATTCCTTATCACTTCGGCACTTATCGAAGCACATGCACTGACAATTGTCTCTCACGTATCGTGCAAATAGTAAATACTCTTCAGTCTGGAACCGCGCGACCGCTACGGTCACAGGTTCGAATCTTGCCTCGGGCATGGATGTGTGTGATGTCCTTAGGTTAGCTAGGTTTAAGTAGTTATAGGGAACTGATGACCTCAGATGTTAAGTCCCACAGAAAAAAAGTAAATATTCGCCGAATACGACGTATCCGTCTAATGTGCCATTGACATGTAAACACCATTCGATGGTTTCGCAGTACAACACTAACAGGAACGGTAAGACTAGTATCTTCGAATCAAGCGAATGTGAATGATGTATTCCTTCGAAGAACAAGTCCATATGCTTCTCATTCACGCAGAATGGCAACGAAATTCAGTGAGAGCTAGAGACTTACACGCTGAAACATATCCCTAACGGACTCGTCCTACACGTCGTACATTTCAGTATGTGTATAATAAATTCAGAATATTGGATCCTTAAAGCATCGGAAACATACCCGGCAAAGGAAAGTTACTAACGAGGAAACGAAATTTGGTACTCTTGCCACTGTGGTTCGAGGTCCTTGTGTAAGTTCGCGTCAAATCGCAAGGGAATCTTGCATGAGCCAGAGTAGTGTTGTTCGTGTTCTGCATCGCCATAGATATCATCCTTACCACATCAGTCTCCACCAAGAATTAACGGGTACGAATTGCATGCGTCGCACTGAATTCTGCCGATGGGCTCAACTTCAGATTCAGAGGGATGACACATTTATTAATTTGAATTGACGAGGCTACATCCACAAACCATGGAAATGTTAATTTACATTGCATGCATTATTGGGCAGCTGAAAATCCATGTTGGAAGCGGCAAGTTGCACACCAAAAATCGTGGTAGATGAATGTATGGTGTGGGATTCTGGAGAACAGAATTATAGGCCCCTATTTCATAGAAGGAAATATTAATGGTAGGAAGTACACCATGTTCCTGCAAGAAACATTAGGTGTATTATTAGAAGAAATACCTTTGGGAACAAGGAACAGAATGTGGTATCAACACAATGGGTGTCCGGCACATTTTTCGCTGATAGTTAGAAATGAGTTGCAAAGAAAAATCCCAAATCGTTGGATCGGATGCGGAGGAGATGTGTCGTGATTGGCTCGTTCGCCAGACTTGTCGCCGCTGGATTTTTTCTTGTGGGGATTCGTAAAAGACGTTGTTTATAAAGACGTTCCAACTACATCTGAAGATATGCGAGAGAGAATTGTCAGAGGATGTGCTTCGATAAGTGCCGATGTGATAAGGAATACCACTCAATCATAGTCGCTATCAGAAATAAGTACCAAACTATAGGATGCCATTTACAAAAACAAAAGTATACACTAGTGAAACGTTGGCAAACAGGAAAGTTATATTTATGGCTTATTGGTTTATGATTCGAATGCCACTACAGAATCTGATTTGCAATATCAATAAACAATACGCAAGGTCAGAAAGGGGGAAGAGAAGATAGACAGAGGGGTGGGAGGAAATGGACATGGAAAACGGGAAGGAGGAGATGGAGAGAAGGTGGAAGCAGTAGGAGATGGAGAGAGAGGAAAGGAGAGCAAGATGGAGAGAGAAAGGGGGAGTAGGTGATTGAGAGAGCAAGGGGGACGGAGACAGGGAAGAAAAACAGCAAATGACGTGTCCTAACCCCAGACATATTAGAATTGTGTGCGTTTTCTTTTCTGGTTGATGCAGCTGTCCATGCTACTCTATCCTGTGCAAGCTTCTTCATCTCCCAGTACCTACTGCGGCCTACATCCTTCTGAATCTGCTTAGTGTATTCATCTATTGGTCTCTCTCTACGATTTTTACCCTCCACGCTGCCCTCCAGTACTAAATTGATGATCCCTTGATGCCTCAGAACATGTCCTACCAACTGATCCCTTCTTCTAGTCAAGTTGTGCCACAAACTTCTCTTCTCCCCAATACTATTCAATGCCTCCTCATTAGTTATGTGATCTACCCATCTAATCTTCAGCATTCTTCTGTAGCACCACTTTTCGAAAGCTTCTATTCTCTTCTTGTCTAAACTATTTATCGTCCATGTTTCACTTCCATGCATAGCTACACTCCATACAAATACTTTCAGAAACGACTTCCTGACACTTAAATCAATACTCGATGTTAACAAATTTCTCTTCTTCAGAAACGGTTTCCTTGCCATTGCCAGTCTACATTTAATATCCTCTCTACTTCGACCATCATCAGTTATTTTGCTCCCCAAATAGCAAACCTCCTTTTCTACTTTAAGTGTCTCATTTCCTAATCTAATTTCCTCAGCATCACCCGACTTTATTCGACTAAATTCCATTATCCTCGTTTTGCTTTTGTTGATGTTCATCTTATACCCTCCTTTCAAGACACATTCAACGCAATGTCATCGGCGAACCTCAAAGTTTTTATTTCTTCTCCATGGATTTTAATACCTACTCCAATTTTTCTTTTGTTTCCTTTACTGCTTGCTCAATATACAGATTGAATAGCATCGGGGAGAGGCTTCAACCCTGTCTCACTCCCTCCCATACCACTGCTTCCCTTTCATGTCCTTCGACTCTTATAACTGCCATCTGCTTTCTGTACAAATTGTAAATAGCCTTTCGCTCCCTGTATTTTACCCCTGCCACCTTCAGAATTTGAAAGAGAGTATTCCAGTCAACATTGTCAAAAGCTTTCTCTAAGTTTACAAATGCTAGAAAAGTAGGTTTGCCTTTCCTTAATCTTTCTTCTAAGATAAGTCGTAGGGTCAGTATTGCTTGACCTGTTCCAACATTTCTACGGAACCCAAACTGATCTTCCACGAGGTCGGCTTCTACCAGTTTTTCTATTCCTCTCTAAAGAATTCGTGTTTGCAGTCGTGACTTATTAAACTGACAGTTCGGTAATTTTCACATCTGTCAACACCTGCTTTCTTTGGCAATGGAATGATTATATTCTTCTTGAAGTCTGAGGGCATTTCGCCTGTCTCCTACATCTTGCTCGCCAGATGGTAGAGTTTCGTCAGGGATGGCTCTCCCAAGGCTGTCAATAGTTCTAATTGAATGTTGTCTACTCCCGGGGCCTTGTTTCGACTTAGGTCTTTCAGTGCTGAAATAAAGTAATATAAAATAAAATAATGACATAAAGTAATATAAAATAAAATAATGACATAAAGTAATATAAAATAAAATAATGACATGATGGCGTAAGGATCGTTATGATAGCGTCATTCTAGTGAAATGAGTGGAGACGGTCTACGGTCGGAGTATAGGACGGCAGTACCTCGACAATGGCGCCGTCGTCGCCGTACCGGAAGAGCAGGTTGTTGGTCCAGCAGTCGCCGTGGCAGAGCACGGCCAGCGGCTCGCGCGGCTGCACCAGCGCCACCATGCGGCCGAAGAAGTCGCCGTCGCAGGCGAAGTCGCGCAGCCTCTGCAGGTACCGCGCGCCCGCCTCCCCGTCCTCCTCCGCCAGGAACTTGCCCACCTGCGGCACCACACGCTCGCTTTCACACAGCCTGCCGTCGTTATCTGGAGTGCAAGCTAAATCGTCTTAAGACTAGGTTAGTTCGAGGGTAAAATTCCGGGGACTGGACAAAAACTTGGAAACACCGCGAGGTGTGCATGATTGAAGATAAATGCAGATCCTAACCAAGCCAGCATGCTGCGCTATTCTGTTTGATCACGCACATCACCTGTGCAGTGCCCTCAATACGTTGCAAGTGTCGGTCGTTCTGTGTAGTTGTGAGGGCATTATGTCAGATCTGGGTGCATTCGAATGTAAGTGAATTGGTGGTGCTCGTATGTTGCGTGCTTCCGTAACCAAGGGAGACGAAATACACTATTGGCCATTAAAATTGGTACACCAAGAAGAATTCAGATGATAAACGGGTATTCATTGGACAAATATATTATACTAGAACTGACATGTGATTACATTTTCACGCAATCTGGGTGCATAGATCCTGAGAAATCAGTACCCAGAACAACCACCTCTGGCCGTAATAACGGCCTTGATACGCCTGGGCATTGATTTGAACAGAGCTTGGATGGCGTGTACAGGTACAGCTGCCTATGCAGCTTCGACACGACACCACAGTTCATCAGGAATAGTGACTGGTGTATTGTGACGAGCCAGTTGCTCGGCCACCATTGACCAGACGTTTTCAATTGGTGAGAGATCTGGAGAATGTGCTGGTCAGGGCAACAGTCGAACATTATCTGTATCCAGAAAGGCCCGTACAGGACCTGCAACATGCGGCCAAGTATTATCCTGCTGAAATGTAGGGTTTCGCAAGGGATCGAATGAAGGGTAGAGCCACGGGTCGTAACACATCTGAAATGTAACGTCCACTGTTCAAAGTGCCGTCAATGCGAACAAGAGGTGACCGAGACGTGTAACCAATGGCACCCCATACTATCACGCCGGATGATACGCCAGTATGGCGATGACGAATACACGCTTCCAATGTGCGTTCACCGCGATGTCGCCAAACACGGATGCGACCATCATGATGCTGTAAACAGAACCTGGATTCATACGAAAAAATGAGAATTTGCCATTCGTGCACCCACGTTTGTCTTTGAGTACACCATCGCAGGCGCTCCTGTCTGTGATGCAGCGTCAAGCGTAACCGCAGCCACGGTCTCCGAGCTGATAGTCCATGCTGCTGCAAACGTCGTCGAACTGTTCGTGCAGATGGTCGTTGTCTTCCAAACGTCCCCATCTGTTGACTCAGGGATTGAGACGTTGCTGCACGATCCGTTACAGCCATGCGGATAAGATGCCCGTCATCTCGACAGCTAGTGATACGAGGCCGTTGGGATCCAGCACGGCGTTCCGTATTACCCTCCCGAGCCCACCGATTCCATATTCTGCTAACAGTCATTGGATCTCGACCAACGCGAGCAGAAATGTCGCGATACGATAAACCGCAATCGCGATAGGCTACAATCCGACCTTTATCAAAGTCGGAAACGTGATGGTACACATTTCTCCTCCTTACACGAGGCATCACAACAACGTTTCACCAGGCAACGCCGGTCAACTGCTGTTTGTGTATGAGAAATCGGTTGGAAACTTTCCTCATGTCAGCACGCTGCAGGTGTCACCAGCGGCGCCAACCTTGTGTGAATGCTCTGAAAAGCTAATCATTTGGATATCACAGCATCTTCTTCCTGTCGGTTAAATTTCACGTCTGTAGCACGTCACTTCGTGGTGTAGCAATTTTAATGGCGAGTAGTATATTTGGTAGCCGGTGAATGACGAAACCAGCCACAAATACTTTCTAATGTTTTATTTTAGTGACGTAACGGGTTTCGAGTGACGATGCCCAGATGGCTTATATTTTTAGTTATGCAAACGTTTTGGTTAATAGCGTGTCGTCTGCTCTCACACTGCACACGAATATTTGAGTATTTAGTGCCTCTTTAGATGTTGTTTCATTAATAAAACTATCCGAAAACGCTTGCATTTATTTATATGTGATGCAAAATAGTTATGTCACTTACACCAGTCCCTGCAGAAGGCGATTTGTTTTGTTGTGGTAAGTGTGGTTGTCCAGGTCGAATTTTATGTTGTTGAATTCAACACAGCATACATATTGTAAATAAATTACTTCGGCACATTTCGTAATATTCTTAATGTCAGCGCTGAAATCACATGAGTGCTATACGCTTGATTTTTTATTTACAATGTAAGGATAATCACACAGATATTTGATTATCATTACGGTTGACAAGGTAGTTGTTGGAAATACAAAGTTAAAAACTTAGAGGGTGGAATGAGAGCAACACATCTGTTCATCATGACAGTTTATATTTATACTGTTATATACTGGTATCTTAAACTGCAGTGGCGAGACTGTCATAGGTCCAATTTGTGTTTGATTTCTCTGAAAAGTCCAAGGAAATTATTTAGAAAATGTTTATCGGCTAGCTCCAGCTGCTCATTTAGAATGTACTAGGGTGAACTGACGCTGTGAATATATATTTCTAGTTTCCGTAGCAGGTCTATTTTCTTGCCTTTGTTTGTGGGATATAAAATCTGTACGTTATCATTAATGTTAGAAACAGAGCGTCCGTATTGATTCATGTGAGTGGCTATTGCAACTTTATTCAAAGTTTTTGGTCTAAAGGCATCCATATGTTCACGGTATCTTACACTGAAGCTTCTGCCGGTCTGTCCAAGTAGAAGATGGGGCAATTGTCACAAACAATTTTGTAAATTCCTGATTTTTCTAGGCCTAGACTGGTTGGTTTGATGCTGTGGATAATGTTATTTTGCATTGTGTTATTAACGTGGAAACTTACTTGAACTGCCGTCCTTCAGAATTGATTGACGATTTGAAATGAGATTGCGCCTAGAAAGGAAATGCATGCAAATAGTTCCTTTTCTGCTCCAGGTTGTGAATTTATTGCTGATGATTTACTATTTTTAATTTTATTGCACGGTGTTGGACTGTTCACAGAAATCAAAGATAAAATGGACCCATAACAGTCTCACCACTGCAGTTTAAGATACCAGTATATCACTGTGTAAATATAAACTATAATGATAAAGAAATGTGTTACTCTCATTCCACCCTCCAACTTCTTAATTTTGTATTTCCTGCAACTACCTTATGAACCGTAATGATATTCAAATAACTGTATGATAATCCTTGCATTGGAAACAAAAAATGGTTCAAATGGCTCTGAGCACTATGGGACTTAACATCTGTGGTCATCAGTCCCCTAGAACTTAGAACTACTTAAACCTAACTAACCTAAGGACATCACACACATCCATGTCCGAGGCAGGATTCGAACCTGCGACCATAGCAGTCGCGCGGTTCCGGACTGAGCGCCTTAACCGCGAGACCACCGCGGCCGGCTTGTAAACAAAACATTAAGTGTGTAGCACATGTGTGATGTTCAGCAACGACATTAAGAATATTATGAATTGTGGCACAGTAATTTATTTACGATATATGTGCTGGGTAGAATTCAACAACGTATACATCGACCTTGAAAACCATATGGATCACAACAAAACAAACAGCCATCTACTGGAACGTATGTGACACAACTATTTCTCATCATATATAAATAAATGGACGCACTTTAGTATATTTTTATTCATGAAACAACTTGTAAAGTGGCATTAAATACTCAAATATTCTTGTGCTGTGTGGGAACAGAGGACATACTGTTCGTCAAAACATCTTTAGAACTAAAAATATTAACCAACTGAACATGGACACGGTAGCCCTAAATCGGTTATGATGTTAAAATAAAACGTTTAAAAAGTTTTTGCCGCTATTTGTGTCATTCACCAACTAGCGTCAACGGCCGCGGAGTCCACAAGATCCAACATGGATAAAATAAGATCGAAATATTTGGTGTTTCAAGACGCACCGCTTCGAAGATTTATACCGCGCACAGGGAAAGCGGAGAAGCATCATCTGCTGAATCGCAACGCGGACGAAAGTGTGTGTTGAGTGATCGTGACTGACGGTCATTGAAGACGATAGTTACGAAAAATAATGAGACAACAGCTGCGAAATTCACCGCAGAAATGAACGCCCCGCTCGTGACCTCAGCTGGCACCAAAACAACACCAAAAATGCCATAGGCTGATAATAGCAGGGCGAGATGAAATTCGAAAGCCACTCGTCAGGGATGCAAAAGCGCGAAAAAGGATAATGTGGTGCCCAAGCCATAAAACCTGGGCTATGGAGCAATGATCGAGTTTAGGTCCCAAGAGTGAGACATGGCGGTGAATCGGCGACGATTTGGGCAGTCATAACATGGTATTCCATGGGCCTCGTGTTTATTCTTCAATGTCGCATTACTACCAGGGATTATGGGAGCATTTTGGCTGATCTCATCAATCCCATGGTTCAGTTGTTCGTTCCCCAATGGTGACCCTATGCTCCAAGACGACAAGACCACTGTTCGCTCAGCTCGCATTGTCCAGGACTGGTTTCGTGAGCACGAGGATGAATTGTCGCATCTTCCCTGGCTACCACACTCACCAGATATTAAAGTTATAGAGCCTCTATGATATGAAAGTAGCATTTTTTAAGGTCTTATGGGACCAAACTGCAGAGGTCATCGGTCCCTAAGCCTACGCACTACTTAATCTGACTTCAACTAACTTACGCTTTGGACAACACACACACCCATGCCCGAGGGAAGACTGGAGCCTCCGACGGGGGGAGCCGCGCGAGCCGTGGCAAGGCGATTCAGACCTCTCGGCTACCCTGCGCGGCAGGAAAGCAGTTGATCCGACATCTGTCGAAGATGTGACCACAGCATGCAAGAGCGGTGGAGCGGCGGTGTGCAAACATGCAGTTCACCGGGAATTGTCCTAACGGTGGACATGTCTGAGAACACAGGGACTAAAATCCTACGAAACGTCCTGAGTTACTGTCTATACAAAGTCACTCCTGTTCAGGAGTTGCCTCCTGCTGACCTTCCTGCAAGAAAAATGACGGGGGGAGCCGCATGGACCGTGACAAGGCGCCCAAGACCACGCGGCTACCCCGCGCGGCTAGGAGCATTTCTTCGCTATTTATGATACGCCGGTACGTACTATTTCCCCGACTTTCGCAAGATTAATGTACAATGAAGAGATGTGAAAAATAAGTTCTAATATCAAAATAAAGAGTTTATGGTTATGACCATTTAACGTATTGCCTTCAGTATGCCTGAGAATGCGTTCATTTTGGACGGGCCATTTGTTACATCCTGAGATGGTTCTCGAGAGAGATTTTCAGCTTGAATTCTGCTTCCTTACGGATGCTGGGGTCTACATAAAATTTTATGGTTTAGCAGTGCCTGGACAAAAAAGGCCTTGCGTAAAATGTTGAAACACACTAAAGATTCATATTGCGTTAAATACAAAGTTTGTGAGACGCTGAAAAGAAATTTTTCTTTGAAAGAAGGATGCAGGGACCTGTAGACCGGAGTTGATAGCAGCTATTAATCTTTTTGAATGTGTATGAATTACAATGTGTTTGCCTAAGGGAACCCCTTAACACTAGCTGGAGAGGAAGCGTTACTTTTTTTCAGTGCCACCCAGCCAGGTACCTTACTCAGCTACGGTCATCTGTTGTAGTTGCCAGAGGGACCAGATGGATTTCCAGTCTATATTTTAGTCAGCATGTTAGGTTAAATAACGCAATGGAAGTCGTCTAAGGAATTAACTACTCAGGAGGACAGAAAGGTTTGCAGATAGTGGCAAACTAAATGCCACTCAAGATTACGTAGGAGTGGTTTGAGAGAGCAACATTCCTGGCGAGAAAGTGTTTCTTTTAGTGTGAGAAAAGGAGGTTTTAGCCAACAGCAAGGAAAGTTGCTAGTAAAAACTTTCAGTTGACCATTACTATTTAAGTAACAAAAAATTACCATTTGGTATTTTTTGTAATCTTTTCAGGGCCTTTCATTATGTACATCATATTATTCTCTCAGACAAACTAAAGTTTTATGGAACTGATGGCTTTAGCACAGCTGGTTTAAATCATACTTAACAAACAGAATGCGAAAGGTTGTGCTGAATAATTCAAACAATGTCAGAAGGGCTGAAAATTTTGGTGATAGGGTGGAAATCACAAACGGTGTCCCACAGGGTTCACTTTTGGGGTCCACTTCTATTTCTTATTTATGTGTAATGACCTTCCACTTAACATTCAATAAGCAGAATTGGTACTTTTTGCATAGAATGTTAGTGTCACAACATCTCCCATTAGAGAGAAAGCCACAGGAGAGATGGTAAACGAAATTTTCCAAAGAATTATAAAGTGTTTCTAAGAAAACGGACTTTCATTGCATATTGAGAAAACACATTGCTTTTAGCCTTGTGATACTGTCAACTGATGTAGCACGTGAGTGGGAGTCAGTAAATATGACAGAATAATCCAAATTTTTGGTTGTACATACTGATGAAAAATTTTAATTGGGAGAAGCATGTTACTGAGTTTCTCAAACTATTAAATTCAGCTATTTTTGGCCATTGTATAACTGCTAATCTTAGAATCAAACGAATCACACTCCTGACATAATTTGCTTATTTCCACTCAACATTGTCTTATGGAATACTTTTCTGGAGTAATGCATCACTTGGAAAGGAAGTAGTGACTGCAAAGAAGCGAGTAGTGAGAAAAATATATGGTGTTCACCCACAGACGTCATGTTGCTACCTCTTCAAGGGGCTAGGCATTTAACTGCACCGTCACGATACACGCATTCGCTAATGAAATTCGTCAAAGAGAATATATCACAATTTGAGAAGAACAATGATGACCATACCTAGAAGACTGAAAGTAAAAATGAACTTTATTACCCATTATTAAAGTTGTCAGTGGCTCAAAAGAAGTGAAATATACAGAAACAACAATTTTTGGTCATTTGCTGAATCAAAAGTCTGACAGGTAGCAAAACAAGTTTGAAATATAACTTAAAATCATTCATGGAGAACTTTTTCTGTTCCATCACCAATTTATGTTTAAAAACTGGTAGCCAGTAAAAGAATAATAATAAATTCATCCTAGTTTTTAACTGTAGTTCATTAGTAGGACTAAAACTAATGTGTTCATTAATGTTGATACTAATCACGTGTACATATTGTGTAAAATGACTAGTTCCACATCATTTCGATAAAAGAATCGATCAAATGGTATTGGAACATGTAACTAACTAACTAACTAACTAACTATCTAAAGACTCCCGCCTATTGGATCCTGACAATCTATTCTCTCAGCAACAACACACCATGTTGCAACGTCTGGTAAAGACAAGCACTAAGGCACTCTCATAAAAGTCCGCCTGACAATGTTCCGTTTACCTCAAACTAATTTCCGGGAAAGTGGTCTTGAGAAAATTGTCGAATCAGTTTAAAATATTGATTTTTTAATGATTTCATGATACCTTCAGCTGCCATTCTCTTCATTTCCTGTATGGTTGTACAATTTCGCCCTTACGCCATTTTCAGGTATCTAAAACAGAAGCATCATATGTTGGATACATCGGTGACACTTGTGATTTTAACGTAGGAACATGTCGTATCTGTAGATACACTAGGCAGCACATTAAGACTTACTTTATGGACTATTCTTTAATGGTATATTATGCCATACTTTCCTTGGTCCTATGACTGCAAGTAATGGTCATAAAATAAATTATAAATTTTTTTCACTATTTTAGAAGCTTTCTACTATCGAGCAGTTGTTGCAAAGCTCTTATATACAAGGTGGATGTTTTAACGTACCTAACACTAAGGAAATTATAATTATTTTACAGAAATTTGTCAATGAACCTTAATGGACACATTATTCAAAAAGAAAACCGATCAAACACATGCCAATCCCATAGATAAAATAACTTTAATGAGAGACGAAAAAGAACCACAGGAAAACAAAGTTCCTGTATGGGCATATCTACCACATCTAGGTTTTGCCCATGTTATCAATTATACTTAATTATTCTTCATAACTAGTGTGAACATGACTATGTAATTTCTTTAAAATAACTTGTAAATGTTTGGTTCTGTTATTGCGAGAGCACGTTGTTTTGGAATAGGTGTACAAAGATCTTATACATAATAACGATCACAGTAATTTAATGAAACAGTACTGGAAACTAAGAGAATGGAGTAAAATCTGCTTCATGGTTGCATGATCTTTCGCATTGCAGTCATATTTACTAATAAGCGTAGCGACAATTTTACATTATATAGTCCTGTAATGCTTCGTCGTGGAACTAATAAAAAGTTGTCAAGGAATTTTCCAGTTCGTAAGACTTTTCGATCATTTAAAACTCTATCTGACTGGTTTTTAGATGGATGTAAATTTCAGATTCCTCTATTACGTCCATGATTTTTCCTTTCTTTAACTTACGTAATATCTGAAGTGATTCATCTATGTTAGGTATTGACTATATTATCGTGTGTTCTTTAAATCGCGTTCTAATTTTCCTTCCTGTTTGTCGAACACAAAATTTTGAGCATTATTAGCAGTTAATTTTGTAGATTCCTGAGTGCAAAAATGGCTCCGATTTCCTTGGCATGTATCTCAATAATGGCTGCAGATTGTTAGTGTTCCTGCAGCTACTGTACAATTTTGTTATCTTGAAATATCGAGTAATTTTGTCGGGAACAATACCTAGATATGGCCATAAAAGAATTTGGTTTTTCTGTGGTTTGTTTTTGTTTCAGTTTACAGTTATTTCATCTACGATACTGGCATCTGCTTAATTGGTTTTATTTTTGAATGAAATGTCCAATAAGTTGTCAGGTAACCGTTATTTTTAGTCATGTCTCGGAGGAAACCTAGTTCTTCCTCAAGTTTTTCATTTTTTTATTTTTTATCAGAACGCGTTTTGTGTAACGTAACTGCGGTCCAAAACAGACGCATTTTAAAAAATACAGTAATTATTATATCCAACTGTAGTTACAATCCTGTAGTTGGCACATTTTAATCTTTCAAAAAAATGGCTCTGAGCACTATGGGACTCAACTGCTGAGGTCATTAGTCCCCTAGAACTTAGAACTAGTTAAACCTAACTAACCTAAGGACATCACACACATCCATGCCCGAGGCAGGATTCGAACCTGCGACCGTAGCGGTCTCGCAGTTCCAGACTGCAGCGCCAGAACCGCGCGGCCACTTCGGCCGGCTTTAATCTTTCATTTACTAATGATTGCACATGCCGCACTGAAATGCAGTTTATATTAATGAATGTAATTAATAGACGTTAACTTCTCAAGATGAATAACGTAAGAAGCCGCAATCTGTATCTATATCTGTGTCAATATCTGCACTCTGCCGACAGTGCATGGAAGAGGGTACTGCTCATTGTACTCCTTCCCGTTCCATTCAGGTATGGAGTGCGGGAAGAATGTTTGCTTAAACATCTCTGTGTGTGCTGTAATGAGTTTAATCTTGTCTTTGCATTCATTACGGGGGCGATAGGTAGAGGGTTGTAGTATATTCCTAGATTCATCACTTGAAGTTGGTTCTAGAAACTCTCTAATTAGGCTTTAATGGGATAGTTTGCGTCTGTCTTCAAGGGCCTGTCAGTTAAGTTTTTTCACAAATGAATTTTAACGTTAGCTTAGCAATGTGTTCACCAGAAACTATTTAGATCGCGAGGAAAAGGACCCAAAATGGTCAACATAATCTGTCTTCTTACAATTACTGTGTAAAACATAGTTATAGAGTTACTAAATTGTTTGGGGGACGCAACTCGTCGCTTTAATGTAGGTCGGAGGTCAGTATGACAAAAACTTCCGAAGAAATTTCATTTCTCAAAACTTTTGAAATTCTGTTTCAAATTTCGTTCGAGGTTATCTCTAGAGGGCAGCCTACTACAACAGCTTCAGGTGGGCAACTGCTCCTTCCCTTCTGCCGCTTCACCCAGCGACCCCTCCCTCTCTGCCCACCCTCTACACACATACACACACACACACATCAGCAAAACACTGTCCGGCCACGAGCGTTTCGCCAAAGTTTCACTGCGAGAGTAACTCGGTGGTCGCCCCATTGCCCAGATAACACACAACTCGGTTTGCGCGGAAGAAAACTCCTGAGATAACGCCGCTTCTTCTCACTGCAGCTGTTCGGCGCTCCCTCTATCTCACGAGATAAACCTGCTTATTCTAGACGTCGTGATAACGATCTGAGTCACTGGTCTTCTAGGACAAACATCTGGAAACTGGAAACTTAAGCACAACATAATCTTCGTAGCTGAGACGCGGAGATGTTTTGAACTGACATCTGCACCCAAGAGTTTTGCCGGTTCTTTTCTGAAACAAGCTACAGACGGCTGCAACTGTTTGCTCGTATAACTCTCTGGGTTAAGAGAAGCCTTGTAGTTCATGCCATAGTGACTTCTAAAACGGCCGCATAATGATTTACGATCCTAGATATGAATTAATTTTGACAGTCCCCTGACAGTATGTTAAAGTCCGTTTTCCAGTGAGACGTTTCAAAGACCAAAGATGACATCTCTCTACGGAAAAGGCAGTAGAACAAATACACAGAATGAACACCAATATCGCTGATGTTTGCCTTTTGCAGGATTCTAGGGCACATTTCGATTACATTATACGTTTCTGAAGAGAACCGTTTTTCAACAAAACCCTCTCATGTGAAATACAAAATCCTTTTTCTGCACACAAATTCTTGCAAATAGTAGATTCATGTGAGCAGGTAGACTCTGTCTCTCAAGAGTTCTGATAGGCGATCATCACTGTATGATATTACAGACTGATAAACAAGATACGATCATTTTTATCAGTATTAGCAAGCTACACCAGCCATGAAAGCTCTTCGAGGCTGCTGTCACAACACCTTGCTGGGTAATTCTATCTTGGCATTTAATTTTACAATTCATCACATGTAAGATTTTCATATCCTTTGTGATGTTGTCGAACTTGCGTTGTCTTGGTCTTTCAAGAGGTCTTCTCCCTTGACAATATTTTGTGCATACTTGTAAGATTTTCCTAACTTCTGCATTTCGAAGTGCGTGTCCCATCCAATAAAGTCTCTTAGCTTTACTTTCAGATACAGTGACTCCTTCTCCATATAGATCATATATTCTGTCCTTTCGGCTGTATTGTTATCTTGAATCCCGCCAAACATCTACCTCAACGCTTTCGTGGCTTTTTAATTTTTCTTCTTCTGGTTTTGTTAATGTCCATGTCTTACAGGTACAAGTCAGATCAGGTATGATAAAGAGTTTTATATATGCGAATCTTTGAATTCCATGAAATAAGCTTCATCTTTAATACGTCCAGTAATGCGAAGTAACATCTATTCGCTTTTTCTATTTATGATTTATTTCTTCTCTGACATTGTTTTCTGTAATTATCAAGCTTCCAAGATGAGTGTAATGAGTTACTGTTTCGCTTTTCTCTGTACCAGTCTTAAATGCATCGATATGCTTCAGTTTGCCGTGAGGCAATGAAGTGTTTGATTTGCCGGCCGGAGTGGCCGAGCGGTTCTAGGCGCTACAGTCTGGAGCCGCGCGACGGCTACGGTCGCAGGTTCGAATCCTGCCCCGGGCATGGATGTGTGTGATGTCCTTAGGTTAGTTAGGTTTAAGTAGTTCTAAGTTCTAGGGGACTGATTATCTCAGCAGTTAAGTCCCATAATACTCAGAGCCATTTGAACCATTTTTGAAGTATTTGATTTTCCTCGTATTAATTGCTATTTCGATTCCGAGTCAGCTGTTATACTAGAATGTGGTGAGTGATTTATGTCTCTTGTTCATGTTATTCATAAGGTTACGATGTCGTCTGCATATGCCAGCGTGTTATAACTGCACTCTAGTTTTGTTCCAAGTTGTGACGGTTTTATTTTCCCGATGGTCAGCTCCATAACGAGGCTGAACACTGATGGTGTTAAACATCTACTTGATTGACTCTGGAAATACCATGGGACTGTGCACTTTAACTCTAAAACTTAAATTTTTAACGCACGTTTTTATCAACTGTATTACTTTGTCTGAGATTCCAGATACATTCAAAGTCATTCATAGTTTCTGTTAATACTATGCTTTCTTAACGTCTATGAAAAGGGTGTGCACATCTTAAGCATATTCAGATTTCTTTTTAAGTGGGATTCATAAAATGAAAGTATTATTCATTGTTGATCTGCTTCTTCTAAAACCATCAATCATTTCTTCCAGATATGGTTGCAGGCTTGATAAAATTAAGTTTGTCTTTTCAAGGCTTATATTCACAAATAGGTGATCGTCCCGATGATTCTTTGACGAAGAGATCCTAGTACGTCATAGTGGCGAACATTCGGCAGAAATGAAAGTAAAGCGGCATACTCCAAGGGCGGTTATTGCTGATTTATCGGGTAGGATCAGCAGCGGTATCAGGCAGTTCGCTGCCGATGCTAGGGTCTACAGGATAGCATTGTCGTTCCACAGGAAATGCAGAAACACATAGACCAAATTTTCGCTAATTTAACAAATGACAGCTATTTTTAAATGGCGATGGATGCCTAAAATAAAGATAAAAAGCCTGATAATTTCGCTTCCAAGATAAATCATGAATATCTCGAGCGCGTGACATCTTTTAAATGTACTGATGTTCAGAAGAAAACAGGATATCTTGAGCGACTAGAGACAGGTCGTTCATATTCACAGGGCGTGTACATTAGTATGTTCTGCGCAAATGATTTGCATTTGAACCACGTCGTCCACCGGTTTCAAGATCAACATCGATATCGAGGCGCAACACCAGCTACCGGTAAAATGTGTCTTCGGCTCTCGTTGTCGCTATAAACCGAAGGTAATGGATCAGTGTAACTTGAGCAGACGTGCAGCATGGCTCGTAGACGTACGCGGGAACTATACCGTCAAAGAAGTGAGTTTGAAAGAGGGTGCATTATTGGCACAAGAGAATGAGATGCATCCACCAGGGAAATTGCTGGTTGTGTGGGACGAAGTGTTTCGGCAGTGCAACGGGTGTGTGCAGAATGATTGACGGAAGGCCGTAGAACACGACGAGATGGGTCTGGTCGCAACACACACATCACCCCCCGAGAAGATCGACACCTCATCCAAATGGCTTTGTAGGACAGATTTGCGTCGTCCTTGGCTCTGGGACAACATTGGAACAGTGTAACACACCGTAACCATCAGGGGTAACAGTCCGTTTATTACAGCATCGATTACGTGCGCATCATCCACTTCTCTGCGTACGTTTGACGAATGTATAGAAACATGCTAGATCGCAATGGTGTATGGAACGAGGTCACTCGGAAGAAATGGCATCAGATGATGTTTTCGCATCAATCCATTTTCTGTGCGTGTAGAAATGATGACAGCATTTTGTTTCGCCGCAGACAGGGGGAGCGGTATGAAATGGTTCAAATGGCTCTGAACACTATGGGACTTAACATCTGAGTTCATCAGTCCCCTAGAACTTAGAACTACTTAAACCTAACAAACCTAAGGACATCACACACATCCATGCCCGGGGCAGGATTCGAACCTGCGGCCGTAGCGGTCTCGCGGTTCCAGACTGAAGCGCCTAGAACCGCACGGCCACACCGTCCGGCAACCCGAACTGCAGTTTGATTTCCAGTACCCAATTACAGCGATGCAGATGATCGCCCACCTACCCTGGATGAGATAAAAACCAGAATCAGACACCTTAAGCAGAATAAGAGTCCAGGTGAAGATGGAATATAGGCTGAAATGATCCTGGCAGGAGGAGAGCAACTTGCAGAAAGAATACACCGACTGATACGGGCAATATGGACCAAAGAAGAATTACCAGGAGAATGGAAAACAGCTCTGATTTGTCCAATACATGAGAAGGGCGACAATCTGAAATGTGACAACTATCGAGGAATCGCCCTGCTTAACGTCTGCTGTAAGATCTTGTCCAATTGCCTCATACATAGAATTCAGCCAGTGGCAAAATCAGTGATTGGGGAGTACCAGGGAGGTTTCCGGCCAGGACGGTCAACAATAGATCACATCTCCAGTCTCCGGCAGCTCTCTGAGAAACTGGGTGAATATAGTAAAGATTTGCAAATTTTATTCGTTGATTTTAAGAAGGCCTATGATTGCATACATCGCAAGAGCCTGCTCAGCTGTGTAAGGGAGTTTGGCATGACAGAGAAATTCATCAATCTGATAAAAATCTGTCTGAGCGAAACACGTGCAAAGCTGAAGATGGGAAATCGCGTAACTGAGGAAATTGAAATTGTGACAGGACTCAGGCAAGAAGATGGATTGTCCCCTATCCTGTTCAACTTTGAACTCGAGGAGATCGTAGGCGAGACTTTCCAAGAGAACGAAGGGATTGAAATCGAAGGAAAGAGACTGGCATACTTATCCTATGCAGACGACATCTGTTTACTGTCTAGGTCGGAAGAGGAGTTGAAGCAAATGACCAAAGCACTAAAGGAGGCTGCCAGAAAATTTCGGCTAAATATAAACGAAGCCATGAGAGAGTACCTCGTTATGACGCGTGGTCATTGTCAGACTGCAGGTCATCTACAATCACTGCAGGTTGGGGACCAGTCCTACAAGAGGGTGCATGAATTCAAATACTTAGGGGCACTTTTCACGGAGAACTCGTCATGTGAAGCAGAGATCAATATCAGAATACAAGCAGGAAACCGATCTTACCACAGCCTAGCACAACTGCTTCGGTCCAGAAATCTCTCCAGACAGTTCAAGATTCGACTGTACAAAACCCTGATCTAGCCTGTTGTTCTATATGGCTGTGAGTCATGTAGTATCCCGAAACAGGACTTCCATAAGCTCCTCATTTTTGAGAGAAAAGTGCATCGGAAGATCTTCGGTCCGGTTCTGGATGCATACACTGGGGAATGGAGGACCAGATACAACCAAGAGCTTGAGGAACTATACCAGCAGCCCAACATAGCAGGAGATGTCAAACCCAAACGAATGCAGTGGGCCGGCCATGTGGCCCGGATGGAGGATCACAGATGGTTTATGAAGCTCCTGGATTTCACACCTACAGGAAAGAGACCCCCCAGGGAGACCCAAGAAGCGTTGGAGGGATGGCCTCCATGAAGATTTTAACGAAGTGTCAGTAGATGTGGACGGATGGCAGGTAGCAGCAATGAACAAAATACAGTGGAGGAGGAAGCTTATAGAAGCGTGCTGTCCAGGGAGCCTGATCACATTGCAGCAGTAGTAGTAATATATTCGAAGTAAGGAGAATATGAGTAGTAAACCAGCACAGCCAATGAGGACATTCCTTGCTAAGAGATATCTACTTGTATTAAACACAGGCCTTAATCTAAGGAAGAAATTTCTGAGAATACGCCTAGAGCACGGCATTCGATAGCGGTGACTGATAGCGTATGGGGAAACGGGAAAAAAAGAGACTCGTTTGATGTGTGGAGTTACAGAAGTGCAGTGTTAAGGTAAGAAACGTTGTGGCCTTTCATTGAATCGGCGAAGAAAGAAATATGTGGAAAACACTAGCTAGAATAAAGTAGACACATGTTAAGGCATCAGAAAATATTTCGATGGAACTTGAGAGAGCCGTGGAGGTTAAAAATTGTAGTGATAGGCAGAGCCTGGAATGTATTCAACCAATAATCGAGGGCGCTGGGTGTAAGTGCTATACTGAGATGAAGACGTTGGCCCAGGAGATGATGCCGTCGCGTAATGTATCAAACCAGACACAGATAGTAATTAAAATGGAGGAAGACCGTGTGAAAGTTCTACTACTTCTATCGTATATCTCATATAGTGATTGTGAGAATAAGAGAGATTATGGTACGCACAGACAAACATAGGTAGACATTTTTCGTCGTTCAGTATAGGAGTGGAGTTGATCAGAATATCGTTAATACTGGTACGAATTACCCTCCGCCACTCAGTGTCTCGCGAAACATATTTGAGGATGTAAATGTTGGGTACCAGGAGATCGATAAGGCCAGATCACGGCCGACTGGATTTTTGATAGCATTTAAAGGACATAGCATATGTAAGGAGATGGGACCTGGATAAACTGAAAGAACCAGAGGTTGTACAGAGTTTCAGGGAGAGCGTAAGGGAACAATAGATAGGAATGGGGGAAAGAAATACAGTAGAAGAAGAATGGGTAGCTCTGAGGGATGAAGTAGTGAAGGCAGCAGAGAATCAAGTAGGTAAAAAGACAAGGGCTAGTAGAAATCCTTGGGTAACAGAAGAAATATTGAATTTAATTGATGAAAGGAGAAAATATAAAAATGCAGTAAATGAAGCAGTCAAAAAGGAATACAAACGTCTCAAAAATGAGATCGACAGGAAGTGCAAAATGGCTAAGCAGCGATGGCTAGAGGACAAATGTAAGGATGTAGAGGCTTATCTCACTAGGGGTTAGATAGATACTGCCTACAGGAAAATTAAAGAGACCTTTGGAGGAAACAGAGCCACTTGCATGAATATCAAGAGCTCAGATGGAAACCCAGTTCTAAGCAAAAAAGGGAAAGCAGAAAGGTGGAAGGAGTATATAGAGGTTCTGTACAATGGCGATGTACTTGTGGACAATATTATATAAATGGAAGAGGATGTAGATGACGATGAAATGGGAGATATGATACTGCGTGAAGAGTTTGACAGAGCACTGAAAGACCTGAGTCGAAACAAGGCTCCGGGAGTAGACAACATTCCATTAGAACTACTGACGGCCTTGGAAGAGCCAGTCCTGACAAAACTGTACCATCTGGTGAGCAGGATGTATGAGACAGGCGAAATACGCTCAGACTTAAAGAAGAATATAATAATTCCAATCCCAAAGAAAGCAGATGTTGACAGATGTTAAAATTATCTAACAATCAATTTAATAAGTCACGGATGCAAAATACTAACGCCAATTCTTTACAGACGAATGGAAAAACTGGTAGAAGCCGACCTCGGGGAAGATCAGTTTGGATTCCGTAGAAATATTGGAACACGTGAGGCAATACTGACCCTACGACTTATCTTAGAAGCTAGATTAAGGAAAGGCAAACCTACGTTTCTAGCATTTGTAGACTTAGAGAAAGCTTTTGACAATGTTGACTGGAATACTCTCTTTCAAATTCTGAAGGTGGCAGGGGTAAAATACAGGGAGTAAAAAGCTATTTACAATTTATACAGAAAGCAGATGGCAGTTATAAGAGTCGAGGGGCATGAAAGGGAAGCAGTGGTTGGGAAGGGAGTGAGACAGGGTTGTAGCCTATCCCCGATGTTATTCAGTCTGTATATTGAGCAAGCAGTGAAGGAAACAAAAGAAAAATTCGGAGAAAGCAGATGGCAGTTATAAGAGTCGAGGGGCATGAAAGGGAAGCAGTGGTTGGGAAGGGAGTGAGACAGGGTTGTAGCCTATCCCCGATGTTATTCAGTCTGTATATTGAGCAAGCAGTGAAGGAAACAAAAGAAAAATTCGGAGTAGGTATTAAAATCCATGGAGAAGAAATAAAAATTTTGAGGTTCGCCGATGACATTGTAATTCCGTCAGAGACAGCAAAGGACCTGCAAGAGCAATTGAACGAAATGGATAGTATCTTGAAAGGAGGATATAAGATGAACATCAACAAAAGCAAAACGAGGATAATGGAATGTAGTTGAATTAAGTCGGGTGATGCTGAGGGAATTAGATTAGGAAATGAGACACTTAAAGTAGAAAAGGAGTTTTGCTATTTGGGGAGCAAAATAACTGATGATGGTCGAAGTAGAGAGGATATAAAATGTAGACTGGCAATGGCAAGGAAACCGTTTCTGAAGATGAGAAATTTGTTAACATCGAGTATAGATTGAAGTGTCAGGAAGTCGTTTCTGAAAGTATTTGTATGGAGCGTAGCCATGTATGGAGGTGAAACATGTACGATAACTAGTTTGGACAAGAAGAGAACAGAAGTTTTCGAAATGTGGCGCTACAGAAGAATTCTGAAGATTAGATGGGTAGATCATATAACTAATGAGGAGGTATTGAATAGGATTGGGGAGAAGAGAAGTTTGTGGCACAACTTGACTAGAAGAAGGGATCGGTTGGTAGGACATGTTCTGAGGCATCAAGGGATCACCAATATAGTATTGGAGGCAGCGTGGAGGGTAAAAATCGTAGGGGGAGACCAGGAGATGAATACACTAAAAGGATTCAGAAGGATGTAGGTTGCAGTAGGTATTGGGAGATGAAGAGGCTTGCACAGGATAGAGTAGCATGGAGAGCTGCATCCAACCAGTCTCAGGACTGAAGACCACAACAACAACAGCATATTCAAGACCTACTGTTAATGTTACATACAGGGTGATTCAGGTCCGTATCTATGTGTCTTATGCAACCCACAAAGCCTTCAAAACCACATCCATGATTTTCATAATCTCCCGCTTGCTGCTTGATTACTACACTACTGGCCATTTAAATTGCAACACCAATAAGAAATGCAGATGATAAACGGGTATTCATTGGACAAGTATATTATACTAGAACTGCCATATGATTACATTTTCACGCAATTTGGGTGCATAGATCCTGAGAAATCAGTGCCCAGAACAACCACCTCTGGCCGTAATAACGGCCTTGATACGCCTGGACATTGAGGCAAACAGAGTTTGGATGGCGTGTACAAGTACAGCTGCCCATGCAGCTTCAACACGATACCACAGTTCATCAAGAGTAGTTACTGGCGTATTGTGACGAGCCCGTTGCTCGGCCACCATTGACCAGACGTTTTCAATTGGTGAGAGATCTGGAGAATGTGCTGGCCAGGACAGCTGTTGAATATTTTCTGTATCCAGAAAGACCCGTACGCGAAATTTAACCGACAGGAAGAAGATGCTGTGATATGCAAATGATTAGCTTTTCAGAGCATTCACACAAGGTTGATGCCGGTGGCGACAGCTACATTGTGCTGACATGAGCAAAGTTTCCAATCGATTTCTCATACACGAACAGCAGTTGACCGGTGAAACGTTGTTGTGATGCCTCGTGTAAGGAGGAGAAATGCGTACCATCACGTTTCCGACTTTGATAAAGGTCGGATTGTAGCCTATGGCGATTGCGGTTTATCGTATCGCAAAATTGCTGCTCGCGTTGGTCGAGATCCAGTGACTGTTAGCAGAATATGGAATCGGTGTGTTCAGGAGGGTAATACGGAACGCCGTGCTGGATCCCATCGGCCTCGTATCACTAGCAGTCGAGATGACAGGCATCTTATCCGCATGGCTGTAACGGATCGTGCAGCCACGTCTCGTTCCCGGAGTCAACAGATGGGGACATTTCCAAGACAACTACCATCTGCACGAACAGTTCGACGACGTTTGCAGCAGCATGGAGTATCAGCTCGGAGACCATCCCTGCGATTACCCTTGCCGCTGCATCACAGACAGCAGCGCCTGCGATGGTGTACTCAATGACGAATCTGGGTGCACGCCGAGCATCTGGCTCGTCACAATACACCAGTCATTACTCTTGATTAACTGTGGTATAGTGTTGAAGCTGCATGGGCAGCTGTACCTGTACACTCCATCCAAGCTCTGTTTGACTGAATGCCCAGGCGTATCAAGGCCGTTATTATGGCCAGAGGTGGTTGTTCTGGGCACTGATTTCTTAGGATCTATGCACCCAAATTGCGTGAAAATGTAATAACATGTCAGTTCTAGTATAATATATTTGTCCAATGAATACCGGTTTATCATCTTCATTTCTTCTTGGTGTAGCAATTTTAATTGTCTGTAGTGCAATCTGACAGTTATACACTGACGGGAAAAAAATCATAACACCAAGAAGAAGTTGCGTAACATAAACGAAATTTGGCAGGCGTGTTTCGACATCTGAAAGATGATGTCTATTCAAATATCTCGCCAGTCGCATAACTATGGCGCTAGTAGCGCCACTATGAGGATGCAGAAATAGTTCAAATGGCTCTGAGCACTATGGGACTCAACATGTGCGGCCATCAGTCCCCTAGAACTTTGAACTACTTAAACCTAACTAACCTAAGGACATCACACACATCCATGCCCGAGGCAGGATTCGAACCCGCGACCGTAGCGTTCACACGGATCCAGACTGACGCGCCTAGAACCGTACGGCCACACCGGCCGGCCGAGGATGCAGAACAGATTCTCTTTAAATACACTCTTTAACGGTCGTTGGTGAGCTACTGTTAGTCGAGAATGCCTTTAAGGCGACAAAACACCATTATCAAGACCTCACTGAATTTGAACGAGGTTGAGTAATAGGGCTTCGAGAAGTTGTATGTTCCTCCTCCGATACTGCAGACAGACTTGCTAGGAATGTAAACACTGTACATGATCGCTGGTAGCTGTAGTCACGAGGAAGTACAACGGGAAGAAGACCAGTCTGCGGAGGACCACGTAGCACTATCGAGAGGGAAGACCATCGTGTTCGGCGTATGGCTCTGTCGTATCCTACTGAATCTGCAGCAGCAATTTGAACCGCGGTTAGCACCACAGTCACACAACGAACCGTTACAAATTGATTACTTCATGGACTGCTCCGAGCCAGGAGTCCTGTAGCGTGCATTCTACTCACCTCAAACCACCGCCGTTTGCGACTTCAGTGGTGTCAAGCGAGAGCCCAATGGAGGGCTGTTGTCTTTTCTGATGACAGGTGGCTCTGCCTCGGAGCCAGTGCGGCCGTGTGTTGTTTAGAAAGAGGCCAGTTGAGCGCCTGGAACCAATCTGTCTGCATGCTAGACCCACTGGACCTACATCTGGAGCTACGGTCTAGGGTGCGATTTCGTATGACAGTAGGAGCACTCTCGTGGTTATCCCACGCATGCTGACTGCAAAGTTGTACGTCAGTCTGGTGATTCGACCTGTTGTGCTGTCATTCATGAACAGAATTTCCGAGGGTGTTTACCAACATGGTAACGGTTGCCCATATACCTCTGTTGTAAGACGACATACTCTAGAGAGTGTCGACTTGTTGCCTTTGCGATGTCAATCCCCAGATCTATCTCCAGTCGAGCAAATATGTGACGTCATCGGACGACAACTCCAGCGTCATCCACAAACAGCAATGGCCGTCCATGTATTGACCGATCAAGTGCAACAGGCATGGAAATGCATCCAACAAGCACATATGCGGCACAGCTGAATGCATGTACATTTGCATGCCTGCATTCAACACTTTGGTTGTTACACCGTTTATTAAAGTGTTCACATTTGCAATGGTTTATCTAGCACTTACATTAGTCTGTGATCTTGCAATGTTAATCACTTAAATATGCTACCTTCAAAAATGTATTCCCGAAATTTCATTACTCTACATTAATTGTTCTTTGCTGCTGCCATTTTCTTCCGTCGGTGTCGTTGCTTATCTAGTGTCATATGTACCTCGCCTAGAGAGTTTCATAAGAAAGTGATGATGGGGAATATAACACAGGACTTCAGTCTCAGTTGCCAGTGACGTGAATCGCGTTGAATTTAATGTAGAAGACTTCTAATTCCGTGCTCTTTTCCGAGGATGGGTACAACGTCCCCCCCCTTTTTTTTACATCATCTTACACTTTCACAGCTTCCTTGCCGTTTTTTTTCTCTTACCCCTCGTCTCTTCTCCTGCCACTCCTTCACTTTTGTCTTGTGGGCGCTTCGACGGCTATTCACGAGCCCTCGCTGCACGCTCCAGAGCACTTATTAAAGTCCAGTCTTTGATGTCACACTTTGACTTCGCATCTACGTCTGGGTCAGCAGACAGAGTCTTTGATGTTACTTTGTCGTAGTTTCTCCTTTCAGAGGAAGCCGTGCTCGAAGTATCTCGTTTATTTCTTCGCAAAGTGCGACAGCGAAAGCTGAGTTACCGTCTATTATGCTAGACGGCAGTCCTCTTTCACCGGCCCGTTTCGGTTAGATGTAAGTCAGGTATTCATTTATTTATTTTACTATCACATCACTACACAGGCGGACCTGTACTATACATAACCAGCATAGTCAGCTTCATATTTGCACAACTCACGTTTCTAGCTGCCACTGTCAACACTGTCGGATGGCGTTACTTCATCAAACATTCTGCAAAGATTCGCGATTTAATCCAATGCACTGGTACACAGAACAATGGTCAGGAACTGTTCGCCGCCACATTTCCTCCTCTTTCCAAGCAAACACTGACGACGGAATACATTATACCTCAAGGATCTGAACCGGCTACCGCGAGTTGGTGTACCGCACTAGTACGCGTAAAGTACCTTAGCTACGAAGTCATGCAGATGTGTTGGGGAGCCGTGTTGGTCCACCGCCAATCAACATTCAACAATGCACATCCCTCTCGAGATTGCCTTCAGTTGCGTCGTGTGAACTCAGTGCCCCACCATAGACACAAACATTCATGGGTTTCTTATCTAACAAGAACAAGCCGTAAGCAGGTGATGCGGTTAACACAGTAGGAACGCTAGAAGACAGTATCTATTTGCAGAATGACCTGCAGAGAATTGATGAATGGTGCACGCTCTTGCAGTTGGCCCTGAACGTAAATATACATTAGATATTGCGCATACATAGGAAAAGAAAGCGACTGTTGTACAACTACACATTTGATGAGGAACCGCTGGACACAGTATCTATCGTAAAATAACTAGGAGCAACTATCCAGGGCGACCTTAAATGGAATGACCACATAAAACAAACAGCAGGAGAAATGCCAGACTGAGATTCTCAGGAAGGATCTGAAGGAAATGTAACTCATCCACGAAGAAAGTTTCTTAAAAGGCGCTTTTTCGAGCGATTCTTGAATATTGTTCATCAGTGTGGGATATTTAGCAGGTAGGACTGATAGGAATAGAGAAGATTCAAAGAAGAGGTGCTCGTTTCGTCACGGGATAATTTAGTCGGCGCGAGAGCGTTGCCGACAGTTCAACAGACTCCATTGGCAGACGATTCAAGAAACGCTTTGAACATCGGGGAGAGGTTTACTATTGAAATTTCGAGAGAGCATTTTCCGGGAAGAATCGGACAACTTGTTACTTCCTGCCACACACATCTTGCTTACGACGAGAAAATTCGAGCAATACAGAGGGTTACTGACAATCATTCTTCTACGCCCCATTTGCGAATGGAACAGCGTAGGGGGGATCATCTAGGGGTACTAGAAGTACAGTCCGCCACACGCCATTACGTGGCTTGCGTAGTGTAATGTCAATGTAGAACGGAAAATTGGAAGAATGTGCCAAACATACAAGAAACTCCAAATTAGCATCTGAAAAATACACGGGCATAAATTAATTGAACTCAGCCTACATGATATTTTCAGATGAGCTACACGATGTGGTGTACTGAGATATCACACAAGAAGAGTTTGTGCCATTTGGTACCAGAAACGCTGTGAACGTCCGTCGGCAGCAGAAAAATCTCTGCGCGCAGACCAATCCCGCTGCACGCGAGAATCACGTATCCTGGAGCAGCAGCGCCATCAGGAAAAGAAACGCGTGCTTAAGTACCGCGCACGAGCAGTAGTTGTCAGATGCAAGTTGTAAGTCAGTCCGAGTCTTGGTGAGCAGTTCCTGTAGAACGTTCGTCGTGTCTTCAAGTCTTTAAAACGTCACGTGAGATAGAAACAGCGTCTGATAGTCAGTGGATAGTCTTCAGTAGATCTTCAGTAGAAACAGAACAGTGAATGGAATTATCGTGTATGGACAGAGACCGCCTGCATAGAGATTTATCTGAGTAGTGTTAGACTGGAACTGTTCTTCCAATAGTACATCGAGACAGAAGATAAGTTTTCTTTCGACTTTTGTTCAGAGAACATTATTTAGTTTGTTTTCAGTCCCTGTGGCTGTGGTGACCACTGTGTCCAGATGTCGTAGTGGTCAGCGCATCTGCCAAGTAAGGAGGAGTGAGGTAGGCTAATTCTGCGTTCTACAACTGCTGTAACCACCGTTACCAAATCTGAGTAGTATATTTTACTATGAATAATTCTGTGTTACTTTCACTTTGTTTGTGTGTCTGCTTCGCTAAAATCCACGCATCAATGTACCAGGATAACTTTATTAATCTTTTTGTGCGGCAGCGCCTAATTCACAACAAACGAAGGGATAAACGAAAGTGCCCTGAAAATATACTCGGAGAATACTAATCTGGTTTCTGGCCAAATACGGGCACTTCCGATCAGTCAGTTGTTTGTTATGAACAGACATAAAATTTGTTCTCATATGTCACTGCAAATTGAAACAAGAAAGTTTTCTGTAAACGATTGCTCTCTGTGATCGCCGATTGCTTGTTTAATAAGACATTGTTTCAGAATTGTATTGCAATAGCTAATGCGTGGCGAGTTTATGCAGATTATACTATGTTTTAGCAAAAGAAGGAAAATTAAAACTAGCAACAAGAGAAACATAGCCACTACTCATAACTCATGATGCGTCTTCAAATGAGAAAATCTTAACAACTTAGACAGAAATAAATCGCCAATTCTGTTGCAGTTCTGGAAGAAGGCCATAACCCATCACATTTTTAGTAGTGAACGACTGGAATGGAAACTTATCAAAGGCCGGCCGAAGTGGCCTAGCGGTTCTAGGCGCCACAGTCTGGAACCGCGCGACTGCTACGGTCGCAGGTTCGAATCCTGCCTCGGGCATGGATGTGTGTGATGTCCTTAGGTTAGTTAGGTTTAAGTAGTTCTAAGTTCTAGGGGACTGATGACCTCAGCAGTTAAGTCCCATAGTGCTCAGAGCCATTTGAACCATTTGAACTTATCAAATGACTTTCTCCCTCTTCTTCATCTGAGAAATATGAAAATGAAAAGCAAATAGTGTATAATCTTTTTGTTTCTATCACAGTTCAGAGGAGAATGGCGAATCTTCTTCACCTTAACTTTGTCTTTTGATATACTGAAGATAGATTATATATATTTATAGTCTGTTTTAAGCTTAGTGGCCGGTCGGAGTTGCCGAGCGGTTCTAGGCGCTACAGTCTGGAAACGCGCGACCGCTACGGTCGCAGGTTCGAATCCTGCCTCTGGAATGAATGTGTGTGATGTCCTTAGGTTAGGTAGGTTTAAGTAGTTCTAAGTTCCAGGGGACTGATGACCTCAGAAGTTAAGTCCCATAGTGCTCAGAGCCATTTTTTAAGCTTAGTGAATTGTCTCAAGTGGGTTATGAAGTAATGAAAATTATGTTTTCATAACCTTGTCATCCACAGATACTTTGCTGCAGAATAGAACTGACCAAGTTAACCTCTTTCGTAACTCTCAAACTGTGAACACTCTGACGGCTCGCAGGATCTTGTCAGCTGTTAGTCAGAGTTAATCTCACTCATGATGTACAAGATATTTGTGGTAAGATAATTCACTCGCTCGCTCTGTACAGGGATAAGATCGGAAAAATGGTATGTTATTTGCTGTACTTTTTCATACGCCAAATAGAACTGAGGTGCAGAAAGAAAATCCTGTGGTAAGTTTTATTCATGGCTGTTCATCATTGATGATTCATTAGGTTACGGGATTCCCCGAAAATTGGAACATAATTGGCGATTTCTTTTCATCTGAGTTGCTAAACTTTTTTCCTTCAGAGAAGTGTAATCAGTAACGAGTTCTGAGTGACGCGTACAATTATGTAATTGCCACGATAAATTTCGCTTTTTTTTCAAAAATATGGTATAAATTGCACAAACCTTGGAAGAGCTGTTGCTACAGGATGTAGTAGTGGTATCCTGGCCACTCGTCTGTTATAGGGTGCCTAGGAAGCTGTTTTCACGGATCGCTAGACAACAATTCAAGCAAATCATATTAATGGAGTTTATTACAGTAAGTGCCAACGGCCGTGCCGCAGTGGTAACACCGGTTCCCGTCAGATCACCAAAGTTAAGCGCTGTCGGGCTGGGCTAGCACTCGGATGGGTGACCATCCGGTCTGCCCAGCGCTGTTGGTAAGCGGGGAGCACTCAGCCCTTGTGAAGAAAACTGAGGAGCTACTTGACTGAGAAGTAGCGGCTCCGGTCTCGTAAACTGACATAGGGCCGGGAGAGCGGTGTGCTGACCACATGCCCCTCCATATCCGCATCCAGTGACGCCTGTGAGCTGAGGATGACACGGCGGCCAACCAGTACCGTTGGGCCTTCCAAGGCCTGTTCGGACGGAGTTTAGTTTAGTTTATTACAGTAAGTTAAACTGACAATACTTAAATTTGTGTATTCACAAAACAGGTGTCGCAAGCAAATGGCGACTTGCAAATAATCAATGTCCTTTGGTATATACAATTGCAATGCAAGCAAAACAAAAAACAGTTCATAAGTCACTGCTGTAGCGTTAATATGACGACTTGTCTTTCAATCCGGCCGCGGCTAGGCGGCGCGGTGCTCATATTCTTTTCGTGTAGTTCAAAAAATGGTTCAAATGGCTCTGAGCACTATGGGACTTAACTTCTGAGGTCATCAGTCCCCTAGAACTTAGAACTACTTAAACCTAACCAATCTAAGGACAGCACACACATACATGCCCGAGGCAGGATTCGAACCTGATACCGTAGTGGTCGCGCGGTTCCAGACTGTAGCGCCTAGAACCGCTCGGCCACACCGGCCGGCTTTTTCGTGTAGTTGCCGCTCCTGTTGTGGTGTCGTCCTTGTCAGCGTACTATTGGCTGACGTCGTCTCACAGCCCTCTCCGTTCTTACGTTTTGAATTTCGTGCCGGCGTTTGTCGTTACGCCGGAACAGATATTAAGATGGTTCAAATGGCTCTGAGCACTATGGGACTCAACTGCTGTGGTCATCAGTCCCCTAGAACTTAGAACTACTTAAACCTAACTAACCTAAGGACATCACAAACATCCATGCCCGAGGCAGGATTCGAACCTGCGACCGTAGCAGTCGCACGGTTCCTGACTGCGCGCCTAGAACCGCGAGACCATCGCGGCCGGCACAGATATTAAGACAGTTTGTTGTTAAACAAGCAATAGGCGATCAAAGAGGTCAATGCCTTACAGAACACCTCATTGTGTTGGTTTACTGTAACACAAGAGAAGAAATTTCATGTTTATTTTCACGCTAACAAATGCGCTTTTCATTAGATAGCAACGACGTTTTAAAAATCACACTATTGCATTGAATAAAATCTCGTTTCGATATCTGGAACGATTTAGGAGATATGAGGTTGTTATGAATATTTTATTCTCGTGCGCATGCTGTCGGATGTGAACGCCCCACATAAATTCTATTTTCTCGCGACAGGAGGTAGATAGAGACCTCCTCTCAAGTCTAAAGAAAAATTCAATAACACAACTAAATATCATTTGCAGCAACATACGGTGTAATACGCATCAAATGAAAAATAATAGTGACCTATATTCTCCATTGCAAACTTTTTCTAATTTCTCGCAGCATCTTACTTAAATTTGAATGTCACGCTGAGTATGACCATTAGTCAGATAATGGGCACTTTATCACGAAGCTGGCCTATAAAGATATATGAAACGTAAAAGTCGTTTTTTTATGAAAATTTTCCGTAAAATTATGTGAAAAAGACTACAGAGCTAAGGGGACGTGCATGACGTTCACCCGTGATGGCTGCGTCTTGCCACTGTTCTCTGTGTGCGCCAGTAAGCGCCTTTAGCTGCGATGGACAGCGCGGCGAGACGGCAGGCGGACTATAGGCTTTCTTTCTGTTCTTACACTTAGATAGCGAGTGCAAAACGGGCTCTAATTAAATTTTTGGTTTTTGGTCACATAGCCGCGTTTGCACGTGGGGTACTCAGTTGTCGTTGTTGTTGTTGTTGTCTTCCGTCCTGAGACCGGTTTGATGCAGCTCTCCATGCTACTCTATCCTGTGCAAGCTTCTTCATCTCCCAGTACCTACTGCAACCTACATCCTTCTGAATCTGCTTAGTATATTCATTTCTTGGTCTTACCCTCCACGCTGCCCTCCAATGCTAAATTTGTGATCCCTTGATGCCTCAGAACACGTCCTACCAACCGGTCCCTTCACGTAATTAATGCTTCCAGTTCTAAACAATTACTCCAAATGAAATTATTTATCTACGAGTGTAATAACAGGCTTTAGACTGTTTCGTTGAGCTAGAGACGAATCATGAGTGAGGCAATGTTACAGTGCCGTTTTGATGAGAATGCCACGATTTCTAAAAAGTCATGGGCTAATGTCACGCGATTACAGCTGCTACTACCTGCTGAATCAGCGATACAGATCTCAGAAGGTGATGATCTTATCTAAGTGATTCGCGGTATGTTAGAAATTGCCTCTGCTTCTAGAACTATGTATTGTCGGCACTGTGGCAGACTCTATTCGTGTAAAAAGTTAGATTTAATTTTTCACGCACTGTAACGGGTGGTTTAGATACTGTTGTCATTGCAGTATGTCGTACGATATATTTTTGGGTAACTCATCAAGCAAAGAAAAAATTTTGCGGGTCGGAAAACGTGAACTGTGCAACGTCTTTCAAAAGCTTGTTCAGGTCAGCGTATATACAAATTACTGATTCTCAGTATATTTATTCCCAGATGAAATTTGTCTTCAGTATTATATCTCTCTTTCAAAGCATATTCTCAGTTTACGGAATCAACACTAAGAAAAATCTACGTAGAGACAAACTAACCCATCTTGAGGCATAAAAGTGGTCACATAAATAATAGCTTTGCAACAATCATAAAACATTCGCCGTAATATTGATGTTTTATTGATAGCAGAATCGATTTTCGATCACATAGTGATCTTCTTCAGTGCTGTGGTGTACAAATTAAACTCAGACACTGGTATCAAGTTATCAATAACCACAAATGAGTTTTGGTTATTGATAACTTGATACCAGTGTCTGAGTTTAATTTGTACACCACAGCACTGAAGATGATCACTATGTGATATCTATGATGTTTCGTTGAAAGGTTCGCACGCTGACACTTGTTGAAATCTGCAGCAATTTGCGGAAGGGTTGCACTTCCGTCGTATTGGACGGTTCTCTTCAGTCGTCGTTGATCCGGTTCTTGCAGGATCTTTTTCCGGCCGCAGCGATGTTCGAGATTTGATGTTTTACCGGATTCCTGATATTCACGGTACACTCGTGAAATGGTCGTACTGGGAAATCCCTACTTCTTCGCTACCTCGGAGATGCTGTGTTCCGTCGCGCGTGTGCCGACTATGACACCACATTGAAACTCACTTAAGTCTTGATAACCTGCCATTGTAGTAGCAGTAACCGATCTTACAACTGCGCCAGACTGGCTGTCTTATACAGACATTGGAGACCGCAGCGCTGTATTCTGCCTGTTTACATATGTCTGTATTTGATTACGCATGACTATACCAGTTCTTTTAGCGATTCGGTGTAATATGCTGGGACCGCTACTCGGACTGTTATTGGTGTTGCTGCTGTGTCTTGAGCCTGGACGTCAGATCGATAGGCGACAACATGGGCATGCAGATATTTGTCTAAGTGCAACTTTATTCATCGAGAGCGCTATAGTTCTGACGGGCGTCCAGAGCCACACAAGACTGCAGGGACGCACGGCTCCCGCTTCCTCCTGCGACGGGGCGGTAGTACTGACCATAGGCAACGTCAGGACACGTTCTCAGCAAGTTCCTCGCTGCGCACTGTCGTGCCAGCTAGCGATTTCATACAATCCAGACTCAGCACTGTCGTTGCTAGGCAGCGCCATGAAGAAGACGCAGTGACTGCAGAACATTCGCCAATACATGGCTGGTAATTGATTGATGTTTCATTATTTCCAGACGCTATACAGGATCATTCACCCTTGTTCTCCACTCGACCTCCTGATAACAAAGCGACACTGGCTCGGGTCGTAACATCAGTAGCTCTAAAATAGGCTATCAGAACTTGAGACGAGTTCGACGATCGTGTCTATGTTTCTTGTGCACCCGGTGGAGGGGACATTGAATAATTGTGAAAGGTCATTGGAAACTTTGCCTCTAACCGAAATAGTGAAAAGCGTAGCATATTTGTGTGTCCGTGCATATAGAAGATATACTCTTGTGAAATCAGTTGGATCTTTTGAAAACAATAACAGAGAACTATTTTATATTATTACTTATTTCCAACGAGCCCAAATGAACTATCTCTGACATTGAACTCTGCTAAATGGTAGTAACTCCAAGAATATGGATTTAGGGATGTTATCTCAAACCACACAAATGATAATTTTCACACATTCACGTTTAGAATATATGGACGAACAAATAGTATAGAAAATATGACGCACGGTTGTCACAGGATAATCCGGGGAAAGTGACAGATTAAAACTTAGTTCTTGGCCACGAAACGTCTTCGGATAGCTCAGTGCGTAGAATATTATCTTTTACCACACAATAAATTCAGGAGTCCACTCATACCTAAATCAGAAGCTGAATTCATTCGCAACCCTTTCAGTGACCCTAGCTAAAAGAATTACTTTGCGTGTTATGATGTTCATGTCCCAATCTCTGGAATTGGAGCACTACTCTTCATGTACAGATATTTTTGTATGGGGTTGTTGTGCGTTTTTGGAATTTTGTATGCCGACAAATCTTCAAGATATTTGATATAGCCCTATAGGTTTATGTGCTGCACATCACTTTTGTTGAAGGTATCGTGTGTCGGGTGACAGAAATCAAATCCATACAGCAGTACCTAAGGACGGTTCGCAAATCCCCATAAGATGGGGATGAAAGTTGAAATTTCAAATACAGTTGTGCCAGCTAGAGCAATCTTTTGTACAGAAGTCAATGACGCCTCTTAACCACATATCCACAATTATTTTGCAAGTGGTTCAATTGCGGATGCAGATGTGCTGGAACGAGGTTGCTTCT
Source organism: Schistocerca nitens (assembly GCF_023898315.1). NCBI lineage: Eukaryota > Metazoa > Arthropoda > Insecta > Orthoptera > Acrididae > Schistocerca > Schistocerca nitens. The sequence goes on from NC_064618.1 coordinate 662,616,437, forward strand.
GTTATGCCCGCATCTCGTGGTCGTGCGGTAGCGTTCTCGCTTCCCACGCCCGGGTTCCCGGGTTCGATTCCCGGCGGGGTCAGCGATTTTCTCTGCCTCGTGATGGCTGGGTGTTGTGTGCTGTCCTTAGGTTAGTTAGGTTTAAGTAGTTCTAAGTTCTAGGGGACTGATGACCATAGATGTTAAGTCCCATAGTACTCAGAGCCATTTGAACCATTTTTAGCTTCTTTTATCGTGTATTTTGACTCGTATCCATCCTGTTAATTACGATACACGTCGTATTTGGAGTTTGTGTTCACGGACGATTAAAGTAACTCGATGGTCAATACTAGCCCTTCGGCGGTCGGTAGTAATTCGTTTTTCTGTCATGCGGACTTCGGGGCTATACTGAACTGGGAAAGAGCCCCGTCGAGTGGGAGCTGCCACTCAACGCCGTTCAGTGGCTCACATTTACTTATGAAAGAGAACAGACATCAGGACGAATACTAACTCAACAAATCAGTTGTACTTTTAGTTACATTTCACTAGCAGTACTGTATAGTATGGAATGGTAAGCTAAGGTTATCATACGTTTTCAATGTCGCATCTGTAAGTCAACTGCCCGTGCTCGACAAATACTGATGGTTAACAGCTATGAAAAGATAAGCAGTTCACTAAGAAGCCAAGATAGTACACTATTAGTCGTAAAAATAAAAGACGTATATTAACCAAATAATTTATCCTAAATTGACTGAGAACCGTTAAAGTATTAGATAAATATGTGAAGTGAAAAGTAATTGTTTTCTTTTTTCCCTTTGAAACTAACAATGTCTAATAGGAGTGGATTTTGTAATATTTCTGGCTTAATCAGCTAACATATTAGGCTCCAAGAATCTGTTCCCAGAGCAGTGGAGATGCAAGAGGTATATAGATGTGGAAATGTGGTATGAGGTACCTGTGACAGATGTTAGATTCGGTACCATTCCCGTGAGAAAAACCGCCTGCATAATGCTACTGCTCTGTGATTGGCTACTTTGTTCGGAGCAAGGGCGTCAAAACGTTAAGGTATAGTTATTATTATTAGTTAAACTACTCATTGGAATGACTTCACTTTTTAATATAAATATCTCTCAACAGCTGACTATCAATCAGTCATTTTAGAATTATTAAAAACAATTTAAATCAAAAACAAAAGACTGACGAAATTGCAGCCGGAGCACTTCGGAAGCGTTCGGGTCACGACTTTTCTGGTATGGCGCGCGAAGTGTTTCGGGCTGTTCGTCACTCTGCATGAGGCAGTCGAGAGGAACAGACATGCTGTCTATCGTAGGATGTGTTTCCAATTTTTATTTAAGTTCCTGTTCGTCACTCTGGATTAGGTAGTCGAGATGTACAGTCATATTATCTGTGGCAGGTTGTGTTTGCCAGTATTCAGTAATAAAAGATTCACTCCGGTAGTCATGAGACACAGACACGTGCCGCAAACAGTGTAAAGATACATTTTCGTAAACATTATGTTTGATCATGTACTTTGCTGTATCAGAAGGTGTTGTATTAAGAGCATGTAGTCTTCTCGTGTGGCTATATTAAAATACGCGAGTGGCATCCCAAAGAAGTGATACATTATTTCAGAACAGAACCTCGCTAAAAGTCAGTTTCAGCCTCAAGATACAGAACCTACGACCTGCGTGCTGTTTTCTGCGCTGGGGACATCAACTTGAAGACAGCAGGTTAGTGAACTATAAGAGAACCTTCGTATTCCACACAGTGCAGTGGAAACAACTAGGCGCCTCACGTGTACTGCATGCACAGAACAAATGTGCTCAGTGAAACGTCATCTGCAGTAATGCAGAGGAGGTAAAGGAGGATGATCGTTATTAACACCAACAATCAGTTCATTCTTCCTTTCTTGCCGTAATTTCACAGAGTAAGTTGCACATTATTATGGCTGTCCAAGTAACTTTTATTGAATACTACACTACATTAAAAAGGACACAGATTTTTCTATGTGGTCGCCATGTCTACGCACACAGCAGTCGGAAAGTTTCACCAATCGTTCAGTTCCTCGACGATTGAAATCTGCTCCTCGGTTACGGAGCAGTTCTAGAACCGATGTCTAAACGTTCTTATCGTTGGAAAAACTCTTCTCCGCCGCTCCCTCCCCCGCTACCGCCAACCAAATGTCCTTTCTGCTTGCCGAAAATGTGGTAATCGCAAGGTAAATAAAATGTCGTTTGATTAGGTCCTCCCGTCGGGTAGACCGTCCGCCGGGTGCAGGTCTTTCGATTTGACGCCACTTCGGGGAGTTGCGCGTCGAAGGGGATGAAATGATGATGATTAGAACAACACAACACCCAGTCGCTGAGCGGAAAAAAACTCCGACCCAGACGGGAATCGAACCCGCGCCCTCAGTACTGACATTCTGTCGCGTTGACCACTTTTTTTTTAATCTCATTTTGTTCGTTTTCGTTCGTTGCATCTGCTCTGGTCAGACGTCCTAAGACATCCGTTTCAGTTCGTCGTTGATCAATTAACTCAGGTCTTTTTATTACAGGGGGCAGACAACCCTCTGACCGAACACGCTGAGCTACCGTTTCGGCTGTTCGCTCAGCTACCGGGGGCGGACAATCCGTGCTCTTTGAAGGGGTGAGTAGTATTTTGCCCGTCGAGCCTAGTTGTAGAGGGAGCCTCGCTGGCGTACCATGGCAACGGCGTTGTCGGCGGCGGAGCGGTAGTACTCGCGGTACCAGGCGCTGTTGTCGCCGACGAAGAAGGTCTCCGCGAGGGCGCCGGCGACGCGCTGCCGGAAGCGCTGGGGGCGGCGGCGCTTCATGGCGAGCGCGAGCCCGTGCAGGCGCGCCAGCTGGCGCAGCGCGGCGCCGCAGTGCGCGGCGTCGAGGCCGCGGCGGCGGTCCGCCATGCGGAAGCCGCGCTCCGCCAGGTCCTCCAGCACCAGCAGGTCCCCGCGCGCCAGCAGGCAGCGCGCCACGCCGCGCCACGCGCCGCCGCCGCCCGCCTCGCGCTGCAACAACAACACCACCAGCACCATCTGATGCCGCCCCACTCACAGCAGTTCTGCCGCCAAACACGCAGGCAACAAGCTGCTTTCAATAAAAATCGCTCCATGTGTCCTTAATGCCGTATCTACTGGCCACAGCATACACTACTGGCCATTACAATTGCTACAGCAAGAAGAAATGCAGATGATAAACGGGTATTCATTGGAAAAATATATTATACTAGAACTTACATGTGATTACATTTTCACGCAACTAGGGTGCATAGATCCTGAGAAATCAGTACCCAGAACAACCACCTCTGGCCGTAACAACGGCTTTGATACGCGTGGGCATTGAGTCAAACAGAGCTTGGATGGCGTGTACAGGTACAGCTGCCCATGCAGCTTCAACACGATACCACAGTTCATCAAGAGTAGTGACTGGCCTATTGTAACGAGCCAGTTGCTCGGCCACCATTGACCAGACATTTTCAATTGGTGAGAGATCTGGAGAATGTGCTGGCCAGGGCAGCAGTCTAACATTTTCTGTGTCCAGAAATGCCGGTACAGGACCTGCAACATGCGGTCGTGCATTATCGTGCTGAAATGTAGGGCTTCGCAGGGATCGAATGAAGGGTAGAGCGGCCAGCCGCGGTGGTCTAGCGGTTCTAGGCGCTCAGTCCGGAACCGCGCGACTACTACGGTCGCAGGTTCGAATCCTGCCTCGGGCGTGGATGTGTGTGATTTCCTTAGGTTAGTTAGGTTTAAGTAGTTCTAAGTTCTAGGGGACTGATGACCTCAGATGTTACGTCCCATAGTGCTCAGAGCCATTTGAAGGGTAGAGCTACGGGTCGTAACACACCTGAAATGTAACGTCCACTGTTCAAAGTGCCGTCAGTGCGAACAAGAGGTGACCGAGACGTGTAAACAATGGCACCCCATACCATCACGCTGGGTGATACGCCAGTATGGCGATGACGAATAAACGCTTCCAATGTGCGTTCACCGCGGTGTCGCCAAACACGGATACGAGCATGATGATGCTGTAAACAGAACCTGGATTAGTCCAAAAAAATGACGTTTTGCCATTAGTGCACCCAGGTTCGTCGTTGAGTACACCATCGCAGGCGCTCGTGTCTGTGATGCACCGCCAAGGGTAACCGCAGCCATGGTCTCCGAGCTGATACTCCATGCTGCTGCAAACGTCGTCGAACTGTTACGTGCAGATGGTTGTTGTCTTGGAAACGTCCCCATCTGTTGACTCAGGGATCGAGACGTGGCTGCACGATCCGTTCCAGCCATGAGGATAAGATGTCTGTCATCTCGACTGCTAGTGATACGAGGCCGTTGGGATCCAGCATGGCGTACCGTATTATCCTCCTGAACCCACCTATTCCATATGCTGCTAACAGTCACTGGATCTCGACCAACGTGAACAGCAATGTCGCGATACGACAAACCGTAATCGCGATAGGCTACAATCCGACCTTTATCAAAGTCGGAAACGTGATGGTACGCATTTCTCCTCCTTACACGAGGAATCACAACAACGTTTCAACAGGCAACGCCGGTCAACTGCTGTTTGTGTATGAGAAATTGGTTGGAAGCTTTCCTCATGTCAGCACGTTGTAGATGTCGCCACCGGCGTCAACCATGTGTGAATGCTCTGAAAAGCTAATCATTTGCATATCACAGCATCTTCTTCCTGTCGGTTAAATTTAGCGTCCGTAGCACATCATCTTCGTGGTGTAGCAATTTTAATGGCCAGTAGTGTACATTGTCAGCAATGCTTGTAAAATTATTTATCACAAACAGTGCATGTTTGTGAGGCATATTGAGTCTCACCTTTACCGCCGTTAAAGATGTAGGCCGAAGCAATGAATTAAAATTTTTATCAGCTCTGGGATTCTAACGCAGGTTCATGTTTACTAAGGCAAACGCGCTAGCATTTACGCCACATTCACACTGCAGCTACCACCGCTGCGTGGCCTACATTAGTGTGAGGAGGAAGACGTATTGTCTGTGCCAGCTGCCATTTCAATGTGGCGTAATGGCTAGCATCTGCCTTAGCAAGCAGGAACCTGGTTGGAATCCCTACGCTGAAAAAAATGTTGATTCATTGCTCTAACCTACATCATTATCGTAGATAAAGGTGAAACTGAGTATGACTTAGGGACATCAAGTGCATGTGATAAGTACTGGGCGATGCAGATAAATGTAGCCTGTGTAAGTACAAAGGAAATTCAGTAAAATTACAGAAATGAAGAACTGAAATGGACGTATCATTTATTTACAATGAAAGATATAGTGAAAAAAATTATAGAATACACTACTGGAAATGGAAAAAAGAACACATTGACACCGGTGTGTCAGACCCACCATACTTGCTCCGGACACTGCGAGAGGGCTGTGCAAGCAATGATCACACGCACGGCACAGCGGACACACCAGGAACCGCGGTGTTGGCCGTCGAATGGCGCTAGCTGCGCAGCATTTGTGCACCGCCGCCGTCAGTGTCAGCCAGTTTGCCGTGGCATACGGAGCTCCATCGCAGTCTTTAACACTGGTAGCATGCCGCGACAGCGTGGACGTGAACCGTATGTGCAGTTGACGGACTTTGAGCGAGGGCGTATAGTGGGCATGCGGGAGGCCGGGTGGACGTACCGCCGAATTGCTCAACACGTGGGGCGTGAGGTCTCCACAGTACATCGATGTTGTCGCCAGTGGTCGGCGGAAGGTGCACGTGCCCGTCGACCTGGGACCGGACCGCAGCGACGCACGGATGCACGCCAAGACCGTAGCATCCTACGCAGTGCCGTAGGGGACCGCACCGCCACTTCCCAGCAAATTAGGGACACTGTTGCTCCTGGGGTATCGGCGAGGACCATTCGCAACCGTCTCCATGAAGCTGGGCTACGGTACCGCACACCGTTAGGCCGTCTTCCGCTCACGCCCCAACATCGTGCAGCCCGCCTCCAGTGGTGTCGCGACAGGCGTGAATGGAGGGACGAATGGAGACGTGTCGTCTTCAGCGATGAGAGTCGCTTCTGCCTTGGTGCCAATGATGGTCGTATGCGTGTTTGGCGCCGTGCAGGTGAGCGCCACAATCAGGACTGCATACGACCGAGGCACACAGGGCCAACACCCGGCATCATGGTGTGGGGAGCGATCTCCTACACTGGCCGTACACCACTGGTGGTCGTCGAGGGGACAATGAATAGTGCACGGTACATCCAAACCGTCATCGAACCCATCGTTCTACCATTCCTAGACCGGCAAGGGAACTTGCTATTCCAACAGGACAATGCACGTCCGCATGTATCCCGTGCCACCCAACGTGCTCTAGAAGGTGTAAGTCAACTACCCTGGCCAGCAAGATCTCCGGATCTGTCCCCCATTGAGCATGTTTGGGACTGGATGAAGCGTCGTCTCACGCAGTCTGCACGTCCAGCACGAACGCTGGTCCAACTGAGGCGCCAGGTGGAAATGGCATGGCAAGCCGTTCCACAGGACTACATCCAGCATCTCTACGATCGTCTCCATGGGAGAATAGCAGCCTGCATTGCTGCGAAAGGTGGATATACACTGTACTAGTGCCGACATTGTGCATGCTCTGTTGCCTGTGTCTATGTGCCTGTGGTTCTGTCAGTGTGATCATGTGATGTATCTGACCCCTGAAATGATTCAATAAAGTTTCCCCTTCCTGGGACAATGAATTCACGGTGTTCTTATTTCAATTTCCAGGAGTGTATATTGAAACTGACCCCCCGCAATATCAGTACGCAGCTGTGCACGTCTAAACATACTCAGGTACACCCGGCATAAAGTTCGGATATCGATGGCGACAACCTCACGGCTAATATTGCCTTTAGATTTATGTATTGCGTGTGGATTTGCTTCTTAGACATTGCTCTTTATGTTAAACCTCATGAAAAAAATCACATGTTTTTAGATCCGACGAACGTGGTGCCCATTAATGTTTGCTGACAGTTCGTTCCTCAGTGAAGACATCATGGACTCAAAATGGTTCAAATGGCTCTGAGCACTATGGGACTTAACATCTGAGGTCATCAGTCCGCTATAACTTAGAACTACTTAAACCTAACTAACCTAAGGACATCACACACATCCATGCCCGAGGCAGGATTCGAACCTGCGACCGTAGCGGTCACGCGGTTCCAGACTGTAGCGCCTAGAACCGCTCGGCCACTTCGGCCGGCGGAAAAGCTTTGTTTCGCACGTTTGTGAGATTGAGGTCACCGTTCCGGAACTGTAGGGTTAACGTGTCATATTTGATCTTAAATAACATTCCAGTACTAGCATGATAACCAACGGCAGCCATGAGGCGGTCTGCAATACCCTTCGGTATTGGTAGGATCTGCGCTAAATGGGAAGTCGTGATGCTACGTGAACGTTGGTTTATGCCACACATTGGACCATGTCAAAGGCTCTCAGTGAGTTGTTGCGTATCGTCAGACGAACATTCTGCAGAACCAAACATCGATTTTTTCATCATAGAGTGGTCACTGACTCACCATGTTAGGATTCTCCGTTGGCCAGCACCTCGTGTTTTGTGATTCACGTAACCAGAAAGATGAAACCATGCTTCAGCACTCATGATGTAATGGAAAAGGTCTAACAAACCATCGTTGATGTTATTGAAAAGCCACGTGCAGTAATCTACAGTTTTCTGCCTGTCATCCTCCCGTGACTGCTGCACACCCGTCACATGATATGACTTCAAATTAAGACTTTTTTTTCAGTATTCGCTTGCAACTCCTCCTACTTACAAGTGCCTGTTGGGCCAGTTTACGTGTAGACTTCTTTTGGCTCCGAATAATTCTTATGTGAATGTCTCCAATAACTTCTGGTGTGCGAACTGAAGGAATTCTTTGTCGCTTCACATTTTGCAGAGAACTATAAATGGGGACTCTGTATTGCTCTCTTTCCTGGTAGTCATCTGTGCGGATACTCGACCTGTAAAATTCCGCGAGTTTCCTTAATCGATCCTGTTTTCATATATGCTTCCACAATTTGATTTCTTTCTTCTATTGAGAAAGTCGTTTTGCAGACCGCAAAGAGAAATGTCTACCTTCACTGATGAACTAAACTGAAACGCTGACAGAAGAATGCTAACAATCGGTTAGTGTATAAAACTGTCGATTTCATTAGCTTTTTAACGCTACTTCGGAAATCGAAATGGATTCGCATTCAAAGGGGAGGCGAACTACTTTCGACTGCGCCATTCTTATATTACCTGTGCGTGAGGTACAGGCAGGATTAACACCGTTTAGCTCACTGCCAGGGTGCTATCCCAGTATTGGAGAGCCTCTGTGATAGTGATTAAAATTTAGAAGAGTTAACGGCCTTTCATATATCTTACATGGGAAACTCCCCATTGCACGCAATTCAGATTTCGTTGTAAGGTGGCCCAGAGGATAGCCTGTCAAAAACTGAACACAGATCACGCATGAAAACAGGAATAAGATGTAATGAACTGTGAAACAAAAAGCAAAATAGAAACACAGAACGGTCCAAGAAAAAGAAGTGCAATGAAGAAAGCCTGTATCAGCACCGGCGTCTTGGGTGCGTGGTCACAGTGTTGGACTGCCACGCGGGCGAGCTGTGTGCAAAACTTCTTCGTGCCATTTATTTTATTTTTTTCACAACATTATGGACTCTCCGTCCGGTTACTGAAATGTTTGCTCTTTTTCTGTAGTCTTGGCAGTTGTCATACTATTTATTGGTTTTAGAATAAACGTGTGAACTACGCCACAACAAAGAAATTCAAGAGTCAAGCTTTACAAAACGGAACGCAACTTTAAAAACTTTGAAAACATATGTTTTAACAGAGCACAGAGGAACTATGTAATTGTGAAACTGTTGCGTCCATTTGTTGCAGCTTATGTGTCATACTATTGTGTTTTCATCATTTCCTTGGGAGTGATCAAATTCACATTGAACTACAACAGCCGGCCGCGGTGGTCTCGCGGTTCTAGGCGCGCAGTCCGGAACCGTGCGACTGCAACGGTCGCAGGTTCGAATCCTGCCTCGGGCATGGATGTGTGTGATGTCCTTAGGTTAGTTAGGTTTAAGTAGTTCTAAGTTCTAGGGGACTAATGACCACAGCAGTTGAGTCCCATAGTGCTCAGAGCCATTTGAACCATTTTTTTTTAACTACAACAAGCAAGGAGGTATACCTCACTCACTAACCAGCCTTACAGATTAGGTGCGTCGATAAGGGATTCCTATCATATGACGCACGTGCTGTCACTAACGCCTTGTATCCGGTGGATGATTCGGTTGAGTTGTTGCCTTGTCATCAAACGTTTGAGGTTACCGTTCGAAAGCCACATCCTTTCGACTGCTAATAGAGTAGTTCCGCGGGATCAACTGTCATTATAGGTCCCTACCTTATACCTCGCTGTTGAAAACGGACGTTACACCACGATATAGACATAAATTTTAATAAAGCGAAAAGCGGGAAAAAAAGTTGGCACGAGGGAGGTTTGAACACGTGTTGCTCACTTAGCAGTCCAACCCCGAAACCACTTTACCACGACACCACGTGCCTCACGGTCTCCTCTAAATTACACTTCTGCATCTTGAACCGTTCACTGACACTATTTTTCTTTTTTTTTCACAGTGCAGTACACCTTCTTCCTGTTTTCATGTTGGATCTGCATTCCGTTTTTGAAAGGCTATCCATGGGTCCTCTTACCACTAAATCTGAAGGAGGTGCGACAGGGAGTTTCCCTTGTTAGTAAGTACAAGACGTAGGTTCGAATCCCTATGATGGCTCAAATTTTGATTCATTGTTTCGGCCTACATTATTATTGTTTGTAAAACTGTTGGAAACCGTCAACTAACTGTGATGGTTCAATCAGTGGGGTGTTATTCGAAAGGCATGTGCCAACGCAGTACCTATCAGTAATTGATTAAAGAGGAACGAGGGAAACAAGTTTCCTCGGCCACCCTGAGTAAAATACCTCCATGGCTAATGATCCCTTGCGGAAGAGAACGTTCTGTGTATTGCACAGAAGCTTGGTGCAGCTGGAAAGCGGCTAAGCGCTCACGTTCAAGAGCCTAGGAAACACTGCACCCAGTAAAGCTGACCTGTGCACGGGAATGTGCTCTAAAAAGCTGTGACGCATTTACAACGGGACGTGCCTACTCTTAATTACTGATTTCTTCCAAATTTATGGTTTTGCAGGACTTGGTCAGAAATAAAAATGACAGAATTTACGAGTTCCAGATGGCAAAGCATCTACAAAGAAAGTAATCTTGGCGCTGGTCGCGTGAGATATTAGACATTTATAGGAGCGTTGTCTCAACGTAGCGGTTGGCGCAATGGAAAGAGTACAGAAGTGTATTAAGAGTGTCGTGGTTCAATCATGACGGGGACACTTTTTTAATTTTTCTGTGTTTTCTGTTTTTACGATACTTGCACTGCAAATAACCGTAATAATGCTCAGTGTATTGTAGTTATTAATTTGTTCACAAGAGGCATAAAAAGGAGAGGCAAAAAATTTGGGATTACAAATAATTTCCAAGAAAGGATTGTACTAACAGTGTCCTCGAGGACACTGCAAATAATTATTCAAGGAGGAATTGTAACCGTACAGGACTTCCGTTTGTGGAACTTTGACATTTGAGCAGCCCCAAGTGATAGTAAGTTCCCTGTTTTGATGTGTAAATCATCAAGTGTAAAATAACAAAAGAATCTAATTTTACAAACGGAGTTCAAGGGTACACCTTTTAATTCCAACCCGGAAATTAATTTACAGTCGCAAATTTCTATTTACTTCCTGCTTTCATACTCATAGCATAATTTTAATAAATACAACATATTGAGCATTACCTCGTTTTATTTGTAGTATAAGTAACTTAAAAATTGAAAATAGAAAATATTTCTACACTGTGTGATAAAAAGTATCCGGATACCCGCAAAAACACGTTTTTCACATTAGGTGCATTGTGCTGCCACCTACTGACAGGTACTTCATATCAGCGACCTCAGTAGTTACTAGACATCGTGAAAGAGCAGAATGGGGCACTCCGCGGAACTGACAGACTTCGAACGTGGTCACATGATTGGGTGTCACTTGTGTCATGTGACAGTACGCGAGATTTCCACACACTTAAACGTCCCTAGGACCATTGTTTCCGATGTGATAGTGAAGTGGAAACTTGAAGGGACACGTGTAGCACAAAAGCGTACAGGCTGACCTCGTCTGTTGACTGACAGAGACCGCCGACAGTTGAAGAGAGTCGTAATGTTTAATAGGCAGACATCTATCCAGACCATCACACAGGAATTCCAAACTACATCAGGATCCACTGTAAGTAATCTGACAGTTAGGCAGGAGGTGAGAAGACTTGGATTTCATGGTGGAGCAGCTGCTCATAAGCCACACATCAAGCCGGTAAATGCCAAACTAAGCATTGCTTGGTGTAAAGAGCGTAAACATTGGACGACTGAACAGTGGAAAAACGTTGTGCGGAGTGATGAATCGCGGTACACAATGTGGCGATCCGATAGCTGGGTGTGGGTTTGGCGAACGCCCGGTGAACGTCATCTGCCAGCGGGTGTAGGGCTAACAGTAAAATTCATGGTCATGTTTTTTATGGAGGGGGCTTGCACCCCTAGTTGTTTTGCGTGGCACTTTCACAGCACAGGCCTACATAGATGTTTTAAGCACCTTTTTGCTTCTCACTGTTGAAGAGGAATTCGGGGATGGCGATTGCATCTTTCAACACGATCGAGCACGTGTTCATAATGCATGGCCTGTGGCGGAGTGGTTACATGACAATGACATCCCTGTAATGGAGTGGCCTCCACAGAGTCCTGACCTGAATCCTATAGAACGCTTTTGGGATGTATTGGAACGCCGACTTCGTGCCAGGCCTCACCGACCGACATCGATACCTCTCCTCAATGCAGCACTCCGTGAAGAACGGGCAACCATTCCCCAAGAAACCTTCCAGACCTGACTGAACGTATGCCAGCGAAAGTGGAAGCTGTCGTCAAGGCTAAGGGTAGACAAGCACCATATTGAATTCAGGCATTAACGATGGAGGTAACCACGAACTTGTAAGTCGTTTTCAGCCAAACGTCCGGATACTTTTGATTTGATCAAGTAGTGCACATAGCGACTCGGACCCACAACCCTCGTATTAACGTTCTGTATTCTTGTTGCTGAGCCAACCGATGGTTCAAATTATATAAGAGAACGTAACTGCCCTATGTATCACCCGACCCGCACCAGAAAGCATTTTCTTGTCCACTTATTAGAGTAGTTATGAAAGCGTAGCGGCTCCAGGCACATTGAGGCTATTTGTCAAAACGAACACTCGTACATCATTAGCTGCAACGTGTTCTATTTAGAGCTTCGTACCTCACTCTGTAAAAACGAAAACCGTACAGGATCACTTTGTTGAAAGTCTGACTAGCTGACTGTTAAGACCCCTATTCCCCAGGAATGGGTTGACGTATCAAGTTGAAATTTATGTCATATTGCTGAGTTCTATGTTTTCTTGATAGTGTAAAAACTTTAAGCCTCTAAGTCAATGCGATCAAAAGATCCGGCCATATACGTCATAAATTTTGATATTCGTTAACACACTCATCAAAATCTATAGATGAAATATCTTTATAGATGTCGGGCCTGGTGTTCTAGCGGTAAAGGACGTGCCTGCGAATCGGGGTCGAATCTCAGTTGGACCACGGATTTTTCAGTCTAGCTTCACTTCTCAGTTACATGAGGAATAACAAGAAACGATATGCGATTCGAATTCCACGTTAAACTGTACGTCCCATTCCCCCAGTTGGATTGGACAGACTACAGACACGAAAGTCGCTGAAGTGGTATCCAATAATAGGGGACTTGCACTAGCCCACTGGGCCACACGAAATTATTACTATTATTTATATACGTAATTGAGATACTGCTGAAGCCCACAGAACGCGAGTCCTTTTCGCCCTTCTCTGTTTTTTTTTTTTTAAATTAACATTTATGTCTTCCAGACGACAGCTATATTGCGAAATTAACCTGGAAGGGTCTATCACGGTGGTGTAGTTGAAGGGAACCGAGTGGTTACTGGAGGCTAGTTTATTATGGATGTTTTTTGGGACAATCAATCAAAAGAGTGAAAAGAACAAATGTGTTTTGTGGTACAGCACTACTAGACAGTCGGTCTTAGTCTTGTGTGGAAGGCAAGGACATGGTGAAGGCTGAGGATGGCGAAGGCCTACAGAGACACTGAGTAACCAGCTGTCGGGAGCTCTGCCTGGAGTGACGGGAAGCGGAGAGTCCCGTCTATTACGTCCCCGTCTACGCCATACTAGTAAGGGCCTCTACTCGTGTCAAGTCATTCCGCTCCCTAAAAATTTTGCAGTGACATTCATTCTGCCTCACTTTATTTATCTTTTGACAATACACGTGATTTGTTTGTGAGATAGAAATGTCTGTTCAGTAATCTAAGTCTACTAACTCTTAGTTTGTCCTCAGACTGGTTTTGAACCTTCACAGACCCAATTACTCTGACTGTGGCTGTAAAAATCCACTTTGTTCAGAGCATTCCTCTCTGGAACAAAGTACCAGGTACTGTCGAAAATTTCCCTGTTTTGAGTTTAAACCGAACCTCAGTTACTAATATTATGTGAAGGTGACTGCTTTGTTGGATAGACATATATTCAGGGGATAAGACTGTATATTGGCGATTAATAACTACCGTTTTAATACTGGCTATCTGTTAGATATATGTATAAAGCAGACTATATGTGTGTATGTCCAAGATCTCCTCCCAAACCCTTGGATTGACTTTATTCAAATGTGGCACAGAAAGAGCAGGCCTGACAAGTATCAGCACTGTGTGGTTTATAACCTCATAGCTCCAATAGGAGCAGAGACTCGCACAATAATGTGTTTTTCTTTCAGCCCCTGGTGTATAGGCTGTCCTGCATGAGAGGCATTTTGTATGGGAATAGTATCGGCCTGCTGAATGAACCTGCTTTGCAGGACAGCCTCCATATCAGAGGAAAGAGTTTTTTGGGCCTCAACATGTAGACTGCCCTGCATGACAGTCATGTTGTGTTGGAGTGGTAATGGCTTGTTTTGGCAACCTGCTTTGCATGGCGACCTATATTCAGAGGCAAGTAAATGTGTTCCAAGCTTCTGACATGTAGTCTCCCTAGTGTGACAGGTCTATTATGGGAATAATATAGGCCTGCTTTACTGAACTGTATTGCAGGGCTACAAGTGCCAATGAGCATGGCTTTGGACAGTGTAAGATGTATAGAGGGGATGAACAGAACGAGGGGGAGGTTTAAATGGACAGAGAGAGGGGAGGAGAGGAGATGTGCTAGGCAGTTGAAAGATGTAGAGGGGTAGTGGTCAGGTAGAAAAGAAAGAGGAGGAGGTAGAGATCGAAATGTAGAGGGGGAGGAGAATGTCATCAGAGGGAGGGAGTGGAGAAAACGAACAAGGAAAGGTGGAGGAGGAGATAAAGAGACAGAGACTGAAGAGGAGGATATAAACTGACAGAGATGGAGGGATGAGGTGGTCATTCAGAGGGAGGAAGAGGTGGACACAGAGGGTGAGAAGACGTGTTTTCAATATATTAGTCGATTGCATATGCGGGTAAAGCTGTAGGGAAAAGATGGTATTCATCCATTTTAATAAATAGTTTCACATATAGTGCATTTTCCTCGGAAGGTCTTTGAACTATGTTTATCCTAATGACAAATGTGCATTCCGCATGTACTTTGCTATCCGAGTAGTGTGTAGTATTTAGTTCATGAATGAGACAATTATAACGAATCTATACGTAGCCATCATGCACCTAAGCACTATGGGACTTAACATATGAGGTCATCAGTCCCCTAGACTTAGAACTACTTAAACCTAACTAACCTAAAGACATCACACGCATTCATGCCCCAGGCAGGATTCGAACCTGCAACCACAGAAAATTCCATCCAAGCTCGTCACAGAACAGACAAATCCTCCTGTTCAGGCCCTCCACTCGTCCCCAGACCGGAGGAAAGTGGTGAACTCTGAGACTTGCATCAGTCTCCAGTAAACCGAAAATAGCCTCGGATTTCAGGCACGAGACATCTTTGTTTTGTTACTGGGATGTTTACCGATTGGCTACAATATACTGGAGTTAAGTCTCTGTATAAGAAAGAAGATAAAGAAATACTGTGAAACTAAAATCCAGTTTCACTTTTGTCAGCATTCTCATAATTTTAGGAATGGTAATAGATGTACATGTACACTGAGGATATAGTTATTTCATTAGAGAATGTAGTATAGGCTACTTGTACAGTCTTTTGTGTGTCAGTGATTTTTGACAGTAAATCACAAAACGTTTTTTAATAAATTAGAATACTATGGTATAACAGGAAATGCAACAAAATGATTCAAACCGTATGTCTACAACTCGAACCATCGGGTGCCAGTGGGAAAGAATCCTCCATTAAGCTATTGGTAATCATCGAAATGAGAACTTATCACATTTGTCTCACTTAGGGCCGTTAATTTTTCTTGTGTAAGTTAATAATCTTCCATCAGTAACATCAGCAGATGCCAAGTACCGTATGTTTCGTTTGCAAATGGCACAAAATTTAAATATATAACAATTGAGTACACTTGTAGAAAAATCGGTTAGTGAAATTGTAATTGGCATTAATGCAAGGTGCGTCTGAAAAGTTCGGTGAATGGTCTCAGAAAATAAAGAAATCAGAATTATAAACAAAATA
This sequence comes from Schistocerca nitens, assembly GCF_023898315.1. NCBI lineage: Eukaryota > Metazoa > Arthropoda > Insecta > Orthoptera > Acrididae > Schistocerca > Schistocerca nitens. Next base: position 662,632,177 of record NC_064618.1, read on the forward strand.
TCTTTACTGGCCTCCAAAATAATCACCATTTGCTACAAAACAGCTCTGATATCGCCTATAAAGATGCTATAAACTGTCAGCAGATGCTTCTTGTGAAATTGCTCGAAGCACTGGAGTCATACGTTTTTGGATATCCCATTTGTTACAGGAGATGAGACCTAGTTCCAGCAATACCATTCAGAGAACAAGCGACAGTCAATACCATGGTGTACATCGTCTTCCCCGTTTCTCTCGTGTAGAGCTTCGTGATGGATCAAGCATCTTCTGTCGAAAAATGGAATCAACATTGGCTTAACCTTATATTAATTATGTCAACCGACTTTTTCTTGAGAGGCGGGAAAGATAATGAATATTGCACTATTGACCGTCACTCGGTCTCTGGCTCGTACTGCTAGCAACAGGTCTCATCTTCTGTAACGATACGGATACCAAACGACGTTTGACCAAAACTTTGAAAAGACACAGTGTATTCGATTTAGAAGTTGAAAGGTTGCCTCCAATGTATATACTCTTATATAGAACGTGATAACAGTTAGTAAGAAGAGGTTGATAGTGTAAAAATCCGGGGTTTACAACTTGATGTAACATTCAGTTGACAGGACAAACTCACAGAGCGGCTTAAGCACCTGAATAAATCTTTATTTGTAATGCGGCTGTTGTCAGACATAGGTAATAGAAAACAAATATCTTACATACTTCGCTTGCTTTTTGTTCCATAATGTCATACAGGACCGCTTTTTGGGCAACTCATTTAACCGAACCACATTTTCTGTGTGCAAAAGCGTGTAATAGGAATTATTTAGGTTGTGAACTGAAAGACGTCCTACAGAGGCCTGTTCAAGGAACTGCGGATACTAACCACTGCTTCCTAGTATTCAGGTATTAAGTCCGTAATGCAACTTGTAATGATACATGATCCCTTTTTCAAACCAAAAGCTCAGTTTATGGAATGCATGCTAGAATTAAGAATTATCTTCTTAACGAAATAAAGCTATTCATTTTAATCCAGGAAGATACTCATTATTCACTAACACATATTTTCAGCAACACACTAGCAGCTATATAAAGCTTGACTACTAATAAAGTTAAATTCAAGATGAGCTTGAAGGATTTATTGGCTACTAAAGTGTACTACACCACTGATGAATTTCTTAGTAGACTAGTTTGATATATGACATAAATAACACAAGGTTTTGTGCAGTTAATACGAATATATTAATTGGGACAAAATACAATAGAATATGGTTACTATAAAATAAACACACACAGGTGATGATGTAATTGCTGGTGCTGTGATGCAGACGAGGGAGCTGCCTCGGCCAATTTCATGGTCACCTTTCAGTAAGTGCCTTAAGAGCGGAAAGGGATGATGGAGGGATGGAAAAACTGTATTGATCGCTGTCTTTGGGATTGAGGGCGGTGATGTTGGGCTGGTTCAAAATGGTTCAAATGGCTCTGAGCACTATACGACTTAACTTCTGAGGTCATCAGTCGCCTAGAACGTAGAACTAATTAAACCTAACTAACCTAAGGACATCACACACATCAATGCCCGAGGCAGGATTCGAACCTGCGACCGTAGCGGTCGCTCGGTTCCAGACTGTAGCGTCTAGAACCGCACGGCCACTCCGGCCGGCTGGGCTGGGAAGTGCCTGATCGGTAAGGGGAGGGTTTATGATGATTAGGAAACTGGGAGGTGTATAGGGATTTCGGTCTGAGGAGGATCTGAGGGCTAGTATGGATAAAAGTCAGCGTGTAGTTATGAGTTAGGAAGGGTGGCCTGTTGAAATTTGCTTGTAATAGGATGATAGGATTTGAAGGGTGGGTAGGTGGAGGAAATAGGGAAAGGCGGGGGGGGGGGGTTGTTGATGTAGGCATGGCAGAAACTGGGGGGTTTAAAAGATTAGAGAGACAATGAAGTTGATTTTCAAATTTCCGGCATTCGTAGGGTTTTTGTCGATGTTCTAGAGACTTGTGGGAGAGGGAATTTAATCAGCTGTAGCGAATCCTTGTAGGACGGGGAAGACGAAAATGGAAGCCGTGACATAGCGCATGACCCCTCAGACAGTATTTTATTCCCTCTTGTCACACATAGGGATTGAGGTCTGACAACCGCCTGGCCTGAAGAGAAAATAAGTATGAAAAGTCTGAAAGTGAGTTGGGGAACCTTGGTTTAGGATAGGAAAGGGAGAAAGCAACCAGAGATGAAATAAATTCATAGTCGGGGAGTTTTTTTTAGCAGTCATCAGTTTTCTAACTGGTATAACAACACCCGCCTCGAATTCCTCTCCTGTACCAATCTCTTCATGTCAGAGTAGCACTAGCAACCTACCTTCTCAATTATTTGCTGGGTGTATTCCAATCTCTGTCTTCCTCTACAGTTTTGACCTCTATATCTCCCTCTAGTACCATAGAAGTCATTCCGTGATGTCTTGACATGCGTCTTATCATCCTGTCCCTTCTTCTTGTCAGTGTTTTCCACATTTTCCTTTCCTCGACAATTCTGCGGAGAATCTCCTCATTCCTGGCCTTATCAGTCCGCCTAATTTTGAGCATTCTTCTAGAACACCACATCTCAAATGCTGCCATTCTTTCAGTTCTGGTTTTTCCATAGTCCATGTCTCAAGTTACATACAATGCTGTGCTCCAAACGTACATTCTTAGAAATTTCTTCCTGAAATTAAGACCTGTTTTATCATAGTAGATTTCTCTTGGCCAGGAATGCCATCTTTGCCAGTGCTATTCTCCTTTTTATGACCTAGTTGCTTCGTCTGTCATGGGTTATTTTGCTGCCTAGTTAGCAGATTTACTTAACTTCACCTACTTCGTGATCACCAATTTTGATATTAAGTTTCTCTCTATTCTCATTTCTGCTACTTCTTATTACTTTCGTCTTTCTTCGATTTACTCTCATTTCGGTTTACTCTCATTAGACTGCTCATTTAATTCATCAAATCCTGTAATTCTTCTTAACTTTGACTGAGGATAGCAATATCATCAGCGAATCTTAACATTGATATCGTTTCGCCTTGAATTTTAAACCCTCTCTTGAACATTTCTTTTATTCCCCTCATTGCTTCTTCGATATGTAGATTCAACAGTAAGGACGAAAGCCTACTTCCCTGTGTTACACTTTTTTAAACTGAGTACCTCATTATCTTCTACTCTTATTGTTCCATTTTGGTTCTTGTATACAGGGTGGTCCATTGATAGTGACCGGGCCAAATATCTCACGAAATAAGCATCAAACGAAAAAACTACAAAGAACGAAAATCGTCTAGCTTGATGGGGGAAAGCAGATGGCACCATCGTTGGCCCGCTAGATGGCGCTGCCATAGGTCAAACGGATATCAACTGCGTTTTTTTTAAATAGGAGCCCCCATTTTTATTACATATTCGTGTAGTACGTAAAGAAATGTGAATGTTTTAGTTGGACCACTTTTTTCGCTTTGTGATAGATGGCGCTGTAATAGTCACAAACGTATAAGTACGTGGTATCACGTAACATTCCGCCAGTGCGGACGGTATTTGCTTCGTGATACATTACCCGTATTAGAATGGACCATTTACCAACTGCGGAAAAACGTCGATATCTTGTTGATGTATGGCTATCGTGATCAAAATGCCCAACGGGCGTGTGCTATGCATGCTGCTCGGTATCCTGGACGGCATTATCCAAGTGTCCGGACCGTTCGCCGGATAGTTACGTTGTTTAAGGAAAGAGGAAGTGTTCAGCCACATGTGAAACGTCAACCACGACCTGCAACAAATGATGATGCCCAAGTAGGTGTTTTAGCTGCTGTCTCGGCTAATCCGCACATCAGTAGCAGACAAATTGCGCGAGAATCGGGAATCTCAAAAACGTCGGTGCTGAGAATGCTACATCAACATCGATTGCACCCGTACCATATTTCTATGCACCAGAAATTGCATGGCAACGACTTCGAACGTCGTGTACAATTCTGCCACTGGGCACAAGATAAATTACGGGACGATGACACATTTTTTGCACCCGTTCTATTTAGCGACGAAGCGTCATTCACCAACAGCGGTAACGTAAACCAGCATAATATGCACTATTGGGCGACGGAAAATCCACGGTAGCTGCGACAAGTGGAACATCAGCGACCTTGGCGGGTTAATGTATGGTGCGGCATTATGGGAGGAAGGATAACTGGCCCACATTTTATCGATGGCAGTCTAAATGGTGCAATGCATGCTGATTTCCTACGTAATGTTCTACCTATGTTACTACAAGATGTTTCACTGCATGACAGAATGGCGATGTACTTCCAACATGATGGATGTCCGACACATAGCTCGTGTGCGGTTGAAGCGGTATTGAATAGAATATTTAATGACAGGTGGATTGGTCGTCGAAGCACCATACCATGGATCGCACGTTCAAAGTTGAAAGATATTTGCTATTGTGATCCACCGACAACGCGTGACAACATGCGTCAGCGCATTGTCAATGCATGTGCAAACATTACGGAAGGCGAACTACTCGCTGTTGAGAGGACTGTCGTTACACGTATTGCCAAATGCATTGAGGTTGACGGACATCATTTTGAGCATTTATTGCATTAATGTGGTATTTACAGGTAATCACGCTGTAACAGCATGTGTTCACAGAAATGATAAGTTCACAAAGGTACATGTATCACATTGGAACAACCGAAATAAAATGTTCAAACGCACCTACGTTCTGTATTTTAATTTAAAAACCTACCTGTTACCAACTGTTCGTCTAAAATTGTGAGCCATATGTTTGTGACTATTACAACACCACCTATCACAAAGCGAAAAAAGTGGTCCAATTAAAACTTTCATATTTCTTTACGTACTACACGAATATGTAAAAAAATGGGGGTTCCTATTTTAAAAAACGCAGTTGATATTCGTTTGACCTATGGCAGCGCCATCTAGCGAGCCAACCATAGCGCCATCCGGTTTCTCCCTTCAAGCTAGACAAGTTTCGTACTTTGTAGTTTTTTCGTTTGACGCTTATTTCGTGAGATATTTGGCCCGGTCACGATCAATGGACCACCCTGTATATTGTGTACTCCAATCTTTTTCCGATAAATTACCCATATTTTTCCCAGAACTTCGAACATCTTGCACCATTTTAGACTGTCGAATGCTTCGTCCACGTCGATAAATCCTATCAACGTATCTTGACTTTTCTTCAGGCCTGCACCTATTGTCAACTGCAATGTCAGAACTGCCTCTTCAGTGCCTTTATCTTTCCTAAAGCTAAATTGATCGTCATGTAACAGACCCTCAATTCTCTTTTCCATTCTTCTGAATATTATCCTTGTCAGCAACTTGGATGCACGAGCTGTTAAGTAGATGTGCGGTAATGCTCGCACTTGTCGGCTCTTGAGGTCTTGGGAATGATGCGGATGATGATTTTCCGGAATTCAGGTGGTATACTGCCAGACTCACACACACTACACACCAACGTGAATAACCGTTTTTTGCCACTTCTCCCAATGATTTTAGATATTCTGGTCGAAAGTTATCTGTTTCTTCACCTTATTTGATTTTAAGTCCTGCAAAGCTCTTTTAAGTTCTGATTCCAGTACTGGAGCCTCCTATCCCTCCCGACTCCTGTTTTTTCATCTGTTTTCTTCATCTGTCACGTCAGCAGGCACGTCATCCCCCTCATAGTGGTCTTCAATGTACTATTTCCACCAGTCTGCTCTCTCCTCTGCATTTAACAGTAGAATTCCCGTAGCACTCTTAGTGTTACCATCCTTGATTCTCTGTACACAGAGTCAGTCCTTCATTTAGTCATTCATTTAGTTGCAGGTTTCTTCAATTTTTTTCATGTAGCCGTTTCGTCTTATCTTCCAGATGTTCCTATTTATTTCGTCCCTAAGTGACTTGTATTTTTGTACATCTGAATTTCCCTGAACACTTTTGTACTTCCTTCTTTCGTCGATCAACTGAAGTATTTCTTCCGCTACCCATTGTTTCTTCACAGTTATCTTCCTTGTACCTGAGAGGTTCCATTCCCTCTTTTGCGTGTCTCCTCTTATTTTGATCAATTTTATTAATGTTCTGTGTCATTGGATTTTAGTAACAGACCGAATAAGGTTATTGTAATGAGAGTACTTGTACTGAGAGCTCAAAAAATACTTTTCACTTGATTCCTAAACATGTTGTTTTACTTCCCTAGGTGGCCTGTGCGAGGCAAGCATCGGAGCACACGGCACACTGCGTTTCTGGTTGGGGGCTCAAATTCCCTGATTCTGAGGGGATCGTACAATAGGCTTAAGCGCCTGGGGGAACGACTGACGACGGTCGAGTTTCGCCTATTGTATGCCGGGCGAAACGAAGTGTGAGACGTCTGAGTGTCGCCACAGTTTATGTGCTTACCGTTCCGGCACGTCCGGAACGATGATTCCTGGTACCGACTGACTGCATTGGCCTCTTGATTCAGAGAATACTTGTGGACTGTGCCCTGCTGGGTGCAACTGTCTGGTGCCGGATGGCCGGTGGTCTAGGCAGGTTGTTTTCGTAGCCGGTCAAATGGCAAGTTCAGTACCCTCAGCTGAATAGCAGAGGCACGACTGGTCAACTTAAACTGAGGCTAGTTGACGTCATAAAACCCTGCTCGAAAATGGAGGGAACTGTCGCTATTGGCGCGAATGATGTTCTGAGACAATGTGAGGGAATTTTGGAATCAGAACTGAATGCTGATTCGCAGTTTTTCGAGGAGAGTAGGGAGTAGAGCAATGTTGGCTTCGCTCTTACGTTGCGCGGGCTGGGGATTCGGGGTCTGATCTTCTTCGGAGTCGGACGGTCTTGCGACTTGTTCGCTCGTTTTCGGAAGAACTTAGAATTCTTGGACAGCCTTCGCGACGAGGGGTTGACACAGAGTTGCCGCACGGCAGAAGTCGGAGCCTACATCAAATGGTTCAAATGGCTCTGAGCACTATGGGACTCAACTGCTGAGGTCATTAGTCCCCTAGAACTTAGAACTAATTAAACCTAACTAACCTAAGGACATCACAAACATCCATGCCCGAGGCAGGATTCGAACCTGCGACCGTAGCGGTCTTGCGGTTCCAGACTGCAGCGCCTTTAACCGCACGGCCACTTCGGCCGGCGAGCCTACATCATCAGGACGCTGCCTACCGACGACCTGCTGCAGATTTCGGTACTGATACAGTATTTTGCGGCTCCGGTATTGTAGGACCTTATCAATTTTATACTGAATCCCTCAGCAGCACGTGCGCTCTCTTTGCTACAAGTCCACCTTGCTTGTTTCTCGATGTGATCCCATTTGAGCTCTCACTACTAATTGCAATACTGCTATATAGTCGGAAGATTAATATTTGATTCATTAGGACCTCCAGTCACTATCGTCAGTCTATTGCATCACAGAGAGTAGGAGCACCTTGTTCTCGAGCCAACTCTTATTCTCATAATATTTCAGTATACCCTAACCTTTAACCTACTGTGTGTGTCGACAATCATGTGCATTTATGTTCTGATACATAATAAATCTCATTGTAATATTTAATCCGCATATCATTTGGTAGATATAGGCAGAATCCCATTTTCTGTTGTTTATTATGGTTTTTTTGAGTAGATTACGATTTTTATTAAATTATTGTGAGTGTGCACTCCTTACTTTACCAACTAGCAGGATCCACCATCATTTCCTTCCATTACCGTTGCGCGAATAATTAATTAGCTGGTAGATAAGGAGGGGATCGAGTGCATGTCTCGTTCTCATGCAAAATTCGTCTGAATTAAAGAGGCACAAACTTTTCTCCACCCCGACACCTCGCATACCTACACTTTTCTCTCCATCTTCACCCCTGCGGGTTTGGGGGTTAGAATAGGCCCGCGGTATTCCTGCCTGTCGTATGAGGCGACTAAAAGGAGTCGCAAACTTTTCGCCGTTATGTGATGGTCCCCTGTTGGGTTTGACCTCCATCTCTCAAAATTTTCCGAAGAGCGAGCCGATTGGGGAAGGGCGCCTTACTTGGTGCATTGTGTCCATCTTGCGATCAGACTTTTCGCCAGCTTATTCGCCGTTGAATTGCAGTCCTGCCCGCTCTCCATCTTTTGGGCATGACTACGTTCCTTCGTGCTGATTACACCTTGGACTGTGCAGTGCCTCTTTCTGCACTGACGGCGACCATGGACCACATGTTACCTAACATCCAGCACGGTAGCCAGTCCGTTGTGGTGGGGCCGCCACGTACCCTGTTGGTTGTAGCCCCCTGACAACACAGGGATCGCTCTACTGATGCCTGCGCCGTTAACTCCCCGCGTATGCCAAGGAGTAGATGCCCATCTCCCTGGGGCATCGGGACTCCCGGCAATGGCCATCCTGCCAGGTGGCCTTTGCTGTGGCTGGGTGGCGCCCGTGGGGAGGGCCCTTGGTCGGAGTAGGTGGCATCAGGGCGGATGACCCGCAATGAAGCGTGGTACATCGTCTCTCGCTGGTGGCCAGCCGCCAGCAGTCTCTAAGCGTTCTCGGACTCAATTTAACGCTCAGAAGTACGATCCGAAAACGTTCCCCTCCCTGGCCACACCGTGGGAGGAACGTAAGTCTCAGGATGGCAGTAGCAGTTATTCGCCCCGATTTTTAGTTTGTACGAGAGCTGATGGGGAGCCTTTTCTCTCCACAAAGCCTCAGTTCTTCGTCGAGCATTTAGAGGAC